>NC_083459.1:0-600000 GCF_023558535.2 Drosophila nasuta | reverse complement strand
AAAACACTGCGGTATTTTTAAAATATACTAAATGCGTGTGTATATCAAAAGAATACTAAAATCAAATCTACTACCCACTGCCATAAAATATACCAAATTCATATACTGAAAAATAAAATAAACGTGCGGTATTTTTTAAATATACCAAAAGAATACTTGGATAACAAACGCTACACACTGTCAACAACAGAAAAACAGTGCTATATTATTCATTAAATATACCAAATTAATATGCTGAAAAATAAAATAAACAGTGCGGTATTTTTAATATATTCGAAATGAATATACCAACATCATGTTAAATTAAAACCCGCAACATACTGACAAGAAAAGAAAAACAAAGCGTAAAATATTCCACTATTATACATAAAATATATACTAAAAAATATTAAAATATACCACAGGCTATATTCGATATATCAATATACTATTACGTCAAAAATACACCATAGTATACAAGATATATATAACTAATGCAACTAACACCTTTGACTCCAAAGCCAAATGGCAAAAATTTATTTCTTAAATTATTTTTACAATTTTTATCGAATTGCAATTTTGAGAAATCGTCAATTGTGTAGTTATAAATATTATTTATATTGCCAATAAATGTTTTTTTTTTTTGGAGTGCATTTAAATACATCACAAATAAAGATAATTTTCAACATTGATTTAAAGCAGTGCAAAAAGATGAATTCGTTTAATAAAAACATATTGTCTAAGTGAGAAAAATGTTAATTGAAATCTGTCTATAGATTCTGATCTGAACTAAATAACCGCATTGTTCAACAGAGGAGGACAAGCGACAATGCAATTATAGTGGGCAAGCGATGAGATGTTAATCTTAAATAATATTCGAGCGGCACAAAATGAGTGCATTGCTCTAATTGATGTCACTCGAAATGAATCAACTATTAATATTGTTTGAAGAGGAAAGTTCCCCCGAGCGAATGACATCATGCATCATAATTATAATGCCAACTACTGAGATATGTAAAAAAAAACAAAACTAAAAAAAATCTTGGGATATCTCTATTTCAATATGATTGCAAATAATTTAAAGTCTGGCGTATTTCCGGTCTCTCTGGTCAGTAGTACTCATTTCGCTCACTGAATGCGAATGCGAATGCAAATACTTATGAATGGATTGACACTCGAAATGCATGTGAACAATTGGCATTTAGCGGGCAATTCGAAATGGGCAGCAACAATTAAACAGCGTTAGATCGATATTGATCTATAACATACGAATAAAGAAAACATTTGTTTCTTTAGCGGATTATTGTATACCCTAGAAAACAGAATGAAAATCATCGAACAAATGAAATCGATCTAATTTGTTGAGAATCCATTGTACTAATTATTTTAACAGTTTAGTAAATAATAATATAATATATACATTTTAGTTATTTAATTAACGAGCTGTAAGAGTATAGAGAAGTACACGTAAGCCCAACCAACATAAAATGAATGAAACCAAAATCAACTGCAAATATGATGCGAGCACAAATGAAAATGCGAACAATTAAGAAACCTACCGTCGAGTGTGCTCGACAGTGATATACCCGTTACTTATTTTGAATAAAGCAAAAGTGTGCTGTATTATTCTTAAAATATACCAAATTAATTTGCTAAAAAAATACTAAAGTATACCAAAAGGTATAAACGGTATATTGATATAGTACTACGTTCAAAATATACCAGATTTTCTATGGGTAGCGGCTAAAAATATTAAATTAATATTTCATAAAATACAAAAATATACCAATAGTATTGCTCTACAATAAAAATATACCATAATGTACAAATTATACCAGATTGTCTACTGGTAGTGGGTATAAAAATATATCAAATAAATAAATAAAAAAAATACTGAAATCTACCTAAGTAAAAATTTGGCATATCGAATATATATCGCAGAATACAAAATATACAAGATATCGATAACTTTATCAGGTTGGAGATGTGTCCTTCTTCCTGTTTCATAAATTTTCAGTAGCCACAAAGTTATATTACCCTTATACACTATGAGTAGCGGGTATAAAAAGTTCACATTGAAATAAAAATGGAAACAGTAGCAGAAATAGAAACAGAAATAGAATAAACAAAAATACTATGCGCAAAGTCAGTAAAAATATAATTGCAATTATTATTACCCGATTCAATGGCAGCAGTAGCAGCGGATCACTGAAGACAACTATAAATCTAGCGAGAACAGAGAGTGCAGCCATCAGTCTCGATTGGCCAGTAAGCGGAGTGATTTGTTCGTTTGCCATTGATATGCGCTGCTCAATGCATCTCTTTGGGCTGCTGCTCTGCACTCTGTTGCTGATTGGCGAGTTGCATGCCGCACCAGTTGGCGAGCATCCGGATCATGCTGGTTGCATACGTGTTACGATCATCAAACGTCCATTGACCACTACGACAACAACAACAACAACGACGACGACGACAACAACAACAACAGCGGCTACTACTGTAGCAACTGTGGCACCTGGCTAGGAACTTCTTATACCAATAATTCACACACACATTTTATTTTTGTTAATGATGATCACATGAAGTATACGTGCGATACAATAGCACACAAAAAAACATAAGCTTAATGCTCATTCTGTTGTATTTTGTACTCGTTGGTATATATATACGAAATATTGCCATTGGTATATATGAGTTATTGTTGGTATATAAATTTGGTATATTTTAAGAATCAAACTCCACGGTGTATGCATTTATTGAACTTTTTTAATTGAAGCAGTAGAGCAATAAAATACCATAACAAAACATTTATTCATACTTATAGGACATAATTATTGAAGTTCACGTTTAAATAAATGTTTTGGTGAATCCTTGCAAATGCTTAAATGTACCAAATGAAATATATGGTATATCGATATGGCACTACAATAAAAATATACCACAGAGTACAAAATATAGCAGATAACTAAAACTAATGCTTATTCCGGTGTATTTTATATTTATAAAATATTTGCTATATTTGAGTATTTTATTGGAATATAAATTTGCAATATTTGAAGACTCAAACCCAACTTTTTTGCTTTTAATTAATATTTTTTTCATTGAACTAATAAAGCAATGAAGCATAACAACACATTTAGGAAAAACTTTGAATAAACGTTTTGGACTAACCTTGACGGTTTAAGCGCCTCAGTGGTCTAGCAGGTAAGAGTCTCCCATCGATTCTGATTTGATGGTTTATTAGCCAGTCTGCTCCTCCACAGAGTCCAGTTTCAGATCACGATGTAATGTGAATCCTCTCACGTTCCAAGGCAATCCATTATTTTCCTCATCACTCGATTCTGTAGTACCTGATTGCACTTGTAGTTCGATTTGGCAGCAATCGCCCAAATCTGCCATATTGGGACTATGCAATCATCATATACGACTCTCATAGCTCCAAGATATGTTTTACTTCTTTTGTTAAACCTTTGGCTACAGTTCTTAGTGACAGCTTCTAATTATGGGGCAAGAGTGAGTCTCTTGTCAAGGACTATACCGATATATTTCACATGGATTGTCAGGATCACGCCTTCGAAGCGAATAGAGTTTAATGAAAATGGATGGCGGGTATTTCACAGTCGAGTACACTCGACTTTCTTAGTTGTACTTTTTTAAAAATGTTCCATGTTTTTGAAAATTTTTATTAATTAAGCGAAGAATTCGTACAAACCAATAATATAACATAACACATAAGAAAACATATTAACATATAAGTCTGGCCCCATAACTCACAATGTGGAATTAATCTTTGTTTTAATTTAATTTCTTTAAATTGGTAGTCTGTAGATTCGCTAAAATGTTTTTTATTCAAAATTTATAAATTTATGTAATCAACTTGTATTCTGCTAACTCGATAAAAACAGGTTTGGTGGCGAAATTTATAAATTTGTGTAATTAATGTTTATTCTGTTGTGGCACCTTAACAAGTCATACATAAAAATAAAGAAAAGTAACATTTTATTTTAATATTTGTTAATAATAAGTAATAAATAATAATATTAAGTAAAAATTAATCATTTATTTATTAATTTTCTTTATGAATATCCTTTGTATGGATGATAAATTCTACGCTCAGGTTGCGGTATATTCAATGTAGTGTATGATTGATAAATTGTACCTTCAGATTGGGGTATACTCAATGGAACGCCGCAGCTGCCTATAGATTGCACTTGCTTTATAAGCTGCGCAGCTTAAAGAAAAGATCAGAGCATACTTTGCGGCTGGCACTTAAAATGCACAGCTGCCTCCCTAAGGGCAGAAGCATTGTAAATTGGACAAATGGCAACTGGCAACTGGCAACTGGCAAATGCAAAAGCAAAAGCAAAGGCTAACCGCACAATGCACAAACAAGCTGCCAAATATAATTAAATATTTTATCGCATAAAAGTGTACGGAAAAGTGCCAAAATGAAACGACAACAAGAAAATGAGCAGCCGGCATGCGTTCGCTCCACCATGCCCTTCCCCCCCCCCCTGCCCTTTCACCATTCCCATCACACAGGAAAAGGATAGTCGGCTAAGAGGTGAAGGAGGGAAGGGGATTCAGGTAGAGGCCGTTCTCCTAATGCATTTAGACCTGACATTGTTGTCGTTTCATCCACATAGTCTTTGTGCGTGTCTCTCTCTCTCTCTCTCTCTCTCTCTCTCTCTCTCAATGTGTGTGTGTGTCTTCGCTTAGCACATGTTCCACAAACAATACGCCCGCAGCTCAACCGACTCACAGCCCCTTTTTGGCAGCACCACCTGACCTCCCTTCCCCCCACCACACACATTGCCATTGCCCCCAGTTGCATTTCTTTGGTCTTTAGGTTTTTTAGATGAAATCATTTTTTGGCCTGCAGTAGCTCCAACAACAACAACAACAACAACAATAAATACAACAAGGCCAACGTTCCATTGTTCGGACATTCTCTGCTCCCCTTCTCCTTCTCCCTCTCCTTCTTCTTGTTTCGACAATTTCCATATGAATTTTAATTATAATTTTTCTATGTTCATTTTCATGAAAACAATCAAAAATGACTTTTGTGCCGCAGCAACAGCAACAGCAGCCTCAAACGCTGCCACCTTTCATAGCAAAGTGCTTCGTAGTTTCCAGTGGGAGGAAGAGGGGGGACTTGGGTACGCTTAGGATCGGTTAGAAGTACGGGGAATGGGGGGAACTGTTGTAGTTGTAGTTGTATGAGACCCGCTGCAAATTGTCACTGGCATTTATGGCCGCCGGGCCAACCAGTCAACAGTTGCACATGTCTGCAAGAGTTTTGTTTGAAGTTCCATAATTCGCAGTAGTCCAAATACGCTTCCACCGCGAGCTAATTAAATGACGTGTAACGAGTAAGATGGTAAAGTTCAGAATGTATTTAAGAATGGTATAAAATGGTTTAATCAACTTGTTTTAAAATGTCACTAGTTGTACAGAATAGTAGCGAGCGCATAGAAGTGTAGGAACGAGTAAATAGTAACGAGTAACTAGGAACGAGTCACTAGTAACGAATAAAAATTATTCATGTTGAAATTTAATGTTGCGAGAAGAACAAAATAATGATTGTTGAGTAATTTGAAGTTACAAAATTTTCAGTAGTCTAAATACGCTTCCACCGCGAGCCAATTAAATGACGAGTAACGAGTGCGAAGGATAATCTCAGAATGTATTTGAAAATTTTATAAAATTGCTCAAAGTACTGTTTTAAAATACTCGTTGTGAGAAATAGTTGTAAGCGTATAGAAGCATAGTAACAAGTAACGAGTAAAGATAATTCTGGTTGAGATTCAAAGAATAAAAGAACCATGGATGAGTAGTCAGAAGTTCCATAATTCGCAGTAGTCCAAATACGCTTCCACCGCGAGCTAAGTAACGAGAGCGAAGGTAAATCTTAGAATATATTTGAAAATTTTATAAAATGTTTTGAGCGTACTGTTTTAAACTATCACTCGTACAAAATAGTAGCGAACGCATAGAAGCACTGTAACAATTAACTCGTAGCGAGTAACTTGTACTGAGTAAAAATTATTCGTGTTAAATTTCAAAGTAACGAGTAGAACAAAATAACGATTCTTGTAGCAAAAATTAGCGTTAAAATATTAGCACATAAATACAAATTAAGTAACGAGTGGAAAATATATTTAATATATAGATAACAACATTAGCAAGAAAAAATAACAACTAACGAGTAAATAACAACTAATAGTAAATTTGATCTTTCAAATCGTTTTCTGGAAACGTATCGAAAATAAGCAATGAGCAGCGAGTGAGCAAAGGATTAACACCAATGAAAGTTATAGTATAATCTATCACATCTGAAGTACATTGTCAAAGAATGGACAACCAAAGTAGAGTATTAAATAAAATAAGCTAAGTACTAACAAATAAAAGCGAAATTTATATTTATATATTTTTAATTTTCACCAAAATGAAGTACAACAAAGTGACTTATGCAGCTAATAGACTCGTCGCAAATGGAATGCGAAAGGTGCAAAAACAAATTATATGCCGACATAAAAAGTAACACAAAAGCAAACAGCGACATAAACAAGTTAACTGAGCGGCGCTTGTTGTGCCTCTCGTTGTTGTTGTTGTTGTTGTTTTTGTACCTGTTGTTGTTTCCTTACTCTTTGTATCCGCTGCTGATGCTGTTGTTGTTGTTGCTATTGGTGCTGGCATTGTATGCACGTTAGCGGGCAGCTTCAGCTTCCGTTTCCGTCCGTGGCCGAAAAACAATCCACCCATATGACAACTGTCGCTGTCACTGGATCTGGGATTTGGGATCTGGCCCAGAACCATCTCTGTCTCTGTCTCCATTTCCATTTCCATTTCCATTTTCATTTCCATTCTCACACCATGCAACTACCATAGTTTTGAATGCGCCGCAAGGTGGCGCACATGTGCCGTCTGTTTTTGAGATTTGCACCTGAGTTTCGAGCTCCTTTTGGCCCCCAGGCTCTGTGTACCCAACCCTTCCACCTCGCCACGTCCAGCGTCCATTGCGAACCGTTGTCATTATGCATTCTGATGACATTTCGCCGCTGTCTTTTGTGCGAGCTTATTTTTGTAGCGGCTAATTAAGAGCCAGCCAACTAGCTATGGAAATTCTATACAGCATATTATTAGTACACAGGTTGCCAAAGTGTGCACGTCTGGAAGGGGGAAACAGAGAGAGAGCGAGAGAGAAAGAACTAGAGAGAGGGGAAGGAATAAGCTTCACATGTTTTGAAGTATATTTTTCTTTGTCTTTCATGAGTTGTCTTTGCAACTCTTTAACTAATATTCGTAAATGGTAACTTGATTTTACTCCAATAATAGAATTTGATAAAAGATCGAAACATTATATTATATATATGTTACATACATATATTTCAACATAGGATTGTTCTCTTGAATTCTACACAGAAAATGAAGCGTTGTAAAATCAAAAATAAAATCTTGAATCGTAATTATATGATGAGCGAAGAAGAAAAATTCTTTAAAAAAGATCAAAACTCTACAAAAATTCTAGTTTGAAATTGCTTGAAATTCAAGATTATATTCGTGTTTCAAAAATGGAAAAATTTCAACATTGAAGCAAGAAGCAAAATCTTAAATCAAAATGAACAGCTCTAGAATAATTCCAAATTGAAATAAGATTGATTTTCGCTCAAATTGGAAGAAGAAACATTCTCAATTGAAGAATGCATTTAACATATAATTCAGCAAAAGAAAAATTCAAAAACTGAACCGAATAAACTGAACTGAACTGAACTGAATAAAAAATGCAAACGTTCCAAAATGTAGATTGTTAAATTTGAGAGCTTTCAGAATTTACGAACGATAATTTGAATCTAAAAACCATGAATGATGATCGAAGTCTTATTTTCAGAATGAAGAATTCCTATTCAAGATTTTTATTAAGATCGAAAAGTTATGAACACAAGATTTGCAATAAAGTTATCATGTAATTATTTTCTCTGTATAGAATAAAATTAGATTTCATTTTTAAAATAAGATATTTGATTTTGAATCTTGTTTTATAACTTTTTTTTAACTTAAATTCTTGATTCAAGAGATGTTTTCAAAACCAAGACTTGCAATCTACTTTGGAAGCTCCTTTTACCAACATTTTTCCATATCATTGTTTAAATTGCAGTTTTACAATAAATACTCATATGTATGTATATGCTCAGGAAAATGGTTAAATTTATTAAAGTGCATGCACAGGACAGATTAAAAAGGATTCAGAAATTACAAATAGATTAGATTCCGCAATCATTTACAGTGTTCGTGATCAGTATCGCCATCGTCTAACTCTGTTTTTTATGCGGCTCTGCCACAGTCGCACTTTAGAATGTTCACAGCATTCTGATGGTTGAAATATAGAAATGTTTTCATATGATAGTTTAAAGTGTTTAATGTCTCTTACCGCAACGAAAATCTGGCAAGTAGTTAGAGCAAAACTGCTAAGGCCCCAAACGTTCTTTATAAAAGATTTTTGAATCAATTCTTGGCAGATTGAATCCTTCAACTTGTTCAGTTCGTTGGTATCACAAGACTGATATAAAAAAAAATAAAATATTAAAATACTGAACACATTCGATTAACTTGTCTTAAACTTGCCTTTGGTTTCACGGTTGTTGATGTTGTGCTTGCTGCTGAGGTTGAATCATCAGCGGATGCGCAAGCCACGACCAGGACGAGGCCAAGGAGAATCAAGGTTGAGAACTTCATCGTAGTACAATAGTTGGTAGTAACTGAAACGCTTGTTTTCACACTGAATGTCCAAAGGAATTGGAGTGCATTATATACTCGCAAAGATCGTGTTTCAGTGTAATTGAGCTCGCTGATAAGAGAAGGCAGCGTCGTGAGCTTAGGCTTTTTCGTTACTAATAAATTTATTTTTATAATTTTCATGATTAGAGAAATTGAGTATTGATTGCGTGAAACCCAAAACTATCTAAAATGAATAATTGTTAAAATATTGAAAGTTATTCTAATCATGAATTACTGAATTTCCAATTAAATGGCTTTTTGTCGAATACTTTATTACTGGACTAGAGTATGGCATCTGAGAAGTAATTCCGCAAACATTTGTCAGCTCATTAACAATTCAATTTGCTGCATAAACGGGCCTAAACCTACTTAAACAAATGTGACTGAGAAGGAGATGCGAAATGAGTACAAACGAATAGTTTGTTGAGTTGAATTGAGTTTAGTAGTTGGACTAACCACACATGGAAAACAGTAAATATTCAATTAACAGCACAAGCTCAACTAAAGCCGAACCCTTTTTGTGCCCTCAAAGAGACACACCTTTACCCCTTCTCCCAATTTTTGGCCAGGCAAAAGTTTCAGTACATCTATTTTTTAGTTGTCTTCTTTTTTTTTTGTGGTCTAATTTAGTGTATAGTTTGCTTTGATTTGGCAAGGGTTCAGGGTCGGGTTCCATCACTGCGGGCATTTTTCTAATTACATAGAAAATGCTGCTTTGAAGCCGAAAAACTACGTACATAAATAATTTTTGGAATTGTATTTTATTTAATTTAAAACATATATTTGCTAAGCTACCGAAGGAACATTTTTGGCCCGACACACAGAAGATGCTGTTGCTGCCCCTCTGCTACTCTACTGCTCTCCTCTGATTCACGTTGTCGTCTCGTGGAGCGCCCTCAGTTTCTCCTTCCCCTTGCCTTTGCCCTTACCCTTCTGCTGCTGATGCTGTTGCTGATGCTTCCCCGCCGGCAGTTGGCTGCGACGATTGCGACGTCGTTCGAGCCAGCGTCGCACAAAGGGCGTCAGCAGCCGTGGGTCGACCGCATCCACATCGGACTCACGCAGCAGCAGACTGACGACCAGGGCCACAACAATCGTCACCAGGGCGCCGAACAGTGTAAAGTACAGATACGAGATGCGATACAGTTGAAAAGATGATGCCGAGGCGGGACTGGAAAATAGCAAAAATAAAATTAAAATGAAATTAAGAAAGTTACAGTTGAGTGTGCTCAACTGAGAAATACTCGATACGCAAAGCAAAACAATGCGGTATTATTCTTAAATTTATCAAATAGGTATATTGAAGAATGTTATGAAATCAAACCATTTTTATATAGCATACCAAATATACCAAAAATACTAAAATATACTGAATTATAAAATATTCCACATTAGTACATTAAAAAAAAACTAAAATCAAACTGGCTACTTATTTTCAATAAAAGCAAAACAGTGCCGTATTATTCGTACTAAAAATATACAGAATGACATATTGGGTATATCAACAAATTATAACATGTAAAATATACTATAGAATATAAAATGTACTAGGTTATAGCTCAATCTTATTATTACCAACGTTTTAAAATATGTATACTAATTTAGTATATTGAAAAGAAAATGCTAAAATCAAACTCATTTTCAATAATATCAAACCACTTTAGTATTAATCTTATAATTTACCAAATAAATATACCGAATATACCGAAAAATACTAAATTATACAGAATCGGTATAGTATTGCACGTCAAATTTATACCAGACTATAATAACCAAATCGTATTATTATCAAATTATGAAATATACCAAATTAGTATATGAAAAATACTAATATCAAACCGGCTGCTCACTTTCAATAAAAGTAAAACTGTGCAGTATTATTCTTAAAATATACCAAATCAATATACCAAAAAAAAATACTACAATACACACATAGTTTCTGAGTTCGAGGTGTTCACCCGGACATACGTACAGACTTTATCGGGTCGCAGATGACTCCTTCTGTCTTTTAACTACATTTCCCGTACCCTTCTACCCAATGGATTAGCGGGTATAAAAATTGCAACAAGTGGATAACTTACGTGGTGCTGGCGCCATCTAACGGCAGGCTGCTGAACTCGCCGGGCACGCCAGCGAAGGTGTAATTGCAGCCCAGAGTCGAGTACGGCTTACGCTGATACACGATATCGCCAGTGACGAGATCATGCTGAGCACTAATGCACATCCAGGTCATGACCAGCAGAGAGGTGAAGCCGCCGAGCAGAGCGCCCTTGGAGTTCACCCAGGGCAGCATGACGCCGGCGGTGAAGATGCCCAACAGCGGTCCGTTGGCCACCGAGGTGAGCGTGATGGTCAGCTGCAGGACAGCGCCCAGCTTCTCCACGACGAACACGAGCGCCACAAAGATGATGCCGAAGAGCACGACAACGCTGCGCATCACAAACGCCGTTTGGGCCTCGCTGAGTGGCTTGCGGCGGAAGGTCTTCACGAAATCCTCGAGCACCACAGCGGACAGGGAGTTGAGACCCGTGGAGAGCGAGGAGAGTGCTGCACTGAAAACACCAGCCACAAAGACACCCGGCAATCCCGGATACGCGCCTAGCGTCTCCATGACGAGCAGCGGCAACAGTTGATCGTTGCGCTGCGCCAGCTTCGTCTCCAGCGGATCGCAGTCGGCGTAGGTGGCATAGATCAGCAGCCCGGCATAGCCGCAGATGGCGAGAAAGGTCAGCACGCCGGCTATGAATGTCCAGATGGCAATGCGAGCGTGTCGCAGCGTTGGCAGCGATAGATAGCGCTGAATCATGTTCTGGCTGATCGCATTCGATTTGAGCCAATGCGCCACGCCTCCGAGCACCAGCGAATAGAAGGTGTAACGCTCGGTGAGATCCGGATTGAAGTTGGGCGTCTCGATGCGTTGCGTTTGCTTGGCCCGTTCCCACACCACACTCGGACCCCCAATGTCGAGCGTTCCCTTGATCAGCACCAGCGCCATCGCCCCGAACATGATCAGTGTCTGGATGACATCGGTCCAGACCACAGCCTTCAGTCCACCGATGCAGGTGTAGAAGATGCACACCACGCACACGCACGGCGTCACAATGTGTATGTTCACGCCCGTTGCCTGGTTGAATGCTATCGCCGGCACGTAGATCACAATGGGCAGCCACAAAAGCTGGAGAGTGAGGCAGACCGATCAGGGAAATATGTAAATGCAAAGCAGAAGACAGACTGTGAGATATCCGATAACCATTGAGAATAAAAGCTAAACAGTATGGTATTGCTTTTCAAATATACCGAATTATTATACTAAAATACTAAAAATATACCAAAAAATGTATTTGGTATATTAATATAGTTCAAAATATACCAGATTGCCAGCCAAAGTAACGACGACTATAAAACCGTAGATGCAATTGATAAACTAAATGAATTCGCTGACTTCATATACATATATAATATAACATATTTTTAAATGAAATATATTTTCATAACTCATATAGATATTATGTTAAATTAATGTTGAAAGTCAAAAGTAAACTTGACAGTAGGAAAACAATTCAGACTGTCATTTAAGTGGAAAAATAAGATTTATAAATAAGATATATGACAACATTTACGTATATTTTTTTCGGCTTTGACAATTATAGATGTTATATACATATCTAAACGTGTTTAGATTAGTAATTTGTTTGTCTAAAGAAACTTAAAATAAAAAGATTTTGTTTTATTATTATGACATAGTTATGAGTTATTTATCCAAATCTTGTTTTGAATGTTAATGATTTTATTCTAGTTTTTCGAACGTTATTTTGTATAATAACGAAATAAAACAAGTAAGAAAGCTACAGTCGAGTGCACTCGACTGTGAGATACCCGCTACCCATTTTGAATAAAAGAAATATATTTTGCGATAATTTTCTCAAAATATACCGAATATACTGCAAAAATACTAAAAATATACCAAATAGTATATTTGGTATATTGATATAGTACCGCATTCAAAATATACCATAGACGGCACAATATACCAGATTGTCATCTAAAGCAACAACCCTAGTAAGTAGACGTGTTTGCCCATACAAAAGTATTTCTTTAATAACTTCGACAATTTTCATCTGATCGCAACCAAATTTTCAGGAATCATAACGACTATAGTTATTATTATATATACCAAAATTCGCAACTCTAACTTTAAAATTACGCTTGTTATTCGATTTTTTTGATTTTCGGGGTCGGAAGTGGGCGTGGCAAAAATTTGAAACAAACTTGATCTGCGTGCAAACATAACAAATGCTGTCGAAAATTATAGCTCTATCTCTTATAGTCTCTGAGATCTAGGTGTTCATACGGACGGACGGACAGACACACAGACACAGACACACAGACGGACAGACGGACAGACGGACATGGCTAGATCGTCTCGGCTGTTAACGCTGATCAAGAATATATATACTTTATAGGGTCGGAGATGCCTCCTTCTACCTGTTACATACATTTCCTGCCGGCACAAAGTTATAATACCCTTCTACCCTATGGGTAGCGGGTATAAAAATCCGTTTACCTTGAAATTTGTTATGTAAGGTTGTGCCAAATTGCTTTGGAATTAATTTTTTTTATTATATGATTATAATAAATTTTACAATTCTTTTATAAGCTATTCTACTATTATTTTGACAAAATGCAGAACTACATTTTTTAGTAAGAAGAATAAAAATAGTAAGAAAGCCACAGTCTAGTGTTGAGCAACGCCAAAACAATGCGGTATTATTGTAAAATATATACCAACTTGATATACCGAAAAAAACATTAAACTATGCACAAAATTATGTTTAGTATATCAATATGATATTACTTTCAAAATATACCAGAAACATTTATGTAGAAACCGTTTTCTTTTTCGGCATAAACTTATTTCTTACAACTAAATGTTCGTGACAAATAATATACAAGAATACTCAAAATTTTAGACTTACCGATGCCATAATGAACATCACGGAGCCAAAGAGACGCAGACTGCGGTTGTAGCGTTGCTCCAAATACTAATTCAAAAAAGGGCAATATAGTATTAAAAAAATACTGAATAAAGATCGTAAACAACAATATACCTTGTAGGTGGATATCAGATTGAGGTCATGGAAAACGGGTAGAAAAATATAGAACATGCAGAGTCCCATCAGGATAAGGGATCCCATGATGTACATATACTGAGCACCATATAGATAGACTTCCGTTGGTGTGCCCAAAAGTGTGATGCCCGAGATGAAGCTGTCGAGTGGAAGAGTGGAGGGGGAAATTAAATAAGCATACAAATTACGACACATACATCTATGAATTGTATCTATAGTATACTACGCTAGAGAGATTGCCCAAGATTGAATTTGTCACTTGACCTTCACTTCTGGGGCTTGTCGTGTGTCAGTCCGTCGTCTGGAAACTCTTTGGGGAGATCAAAGTGCGTTTTATGCAATTCAATTAGCCAATCATCATTTGGGAGGCGTTCAAATTGCCCGCTTACAGAGCTTTTCCTGCATTTGTGCGGGGCACGAATTCATGAATCTATTTGATTTTGTGCGTTGATAGGCACAGTTTTGTAGCTCTGACTGTGACTGTGACTGAGACTGAGACTGAGACTGAGACTGTGTCTCGCAGCTGGACTGACTAAAAATAACACTTTATGAGCAGACATAACTGGCAGTAAGTGGAGCAGCCTCTTGGTTCTATGTTCTCTGTTCCCGGACATGCAAAGGTTGACACAACAAAGATAATCGACTGCAACTTACAAGATAGAAAAAGAGAGTAGAAACTCAATAGTACTGGAAAGAACTTTACATCAATTCTAGTCTAAGTCCAACTCTTTCTATCTGAAGTGAACTGGTCAAAATACAATATGAAGAGCAATTAGAAAGAATTTAAGATGTTTGCCTTTACATTAACTCCAATCTAAATCTACCTCTATCTGAAGTGAACTGGTTGAAATACTTGAAGATTGAGTTGCTTTAAAATGAAGAAGAATTAGAAAGAATTCAATATGTCTAAATCTAACTATATTTATCTGAAGTGAACTGCCTGAAAATTGAGCTGCTTCAAAATAAGGAAGAATTAAAAAGAATTGAAGATGTTTGACTTTACACTCTAAACTAAATCTAAAGTGAACTGGTTAGAATACTTGACGATTCAGTTGCTTCAAAGTGAAGAAGGATTTCTTTTTATTACCCATTATTAAATGCGAACAGAAATTCGTAAATTTCCAACGAATTTTAAGCAGCAGTCATAAATTAATTAAGCATTGAAGACGAACAGACTTACCTCGCTATAAGTGACATGGTAATGGGAAAGATCTTCATTTTCCTGCCGCCCACCAGATATGAGGCAGCACTCTTGGCCGCCTCCTCGGGATCGCCATGCTTCAGTTGCTTCGACTCGCGTCGCAGTTGAAGGCAAAAGTGGATGCCGATGATGGCACAAATTGCGAGCATGAGGCAGAAGACGACATAGTCGGGCCAGCCGAAGCTTTGCAGACTCGTTCTCAGCTCATCCACATGCATGTTCTTCTTTTCTTGAACAAAGGACACAACACAGAACACAAAAAAAAAACAAAGAATGAATGAAGAGAGGTGATCAAACGATTCGCGAGTGATTCAAGCACAGACACACGAATGATTCCCGGACTCCGTTGGCTGCACGTTCACAGCTGCACGCATCAGATTTGACTGAACTGAGAAGCAAGACACATCTGTGTATGCCACATGTGGCATCTTTTGCTCTGTCTTCTGTCTTCTGTCTTCGCTGGCTTCGGCTCAGCCTCTCTAACGGATGAGACTGAACGAGCGAGCTGCCCAAACTAACTGTGTTTTTGTTTTTTTTGTTTTTCGTTTTATTATTTGATTCTCACTTTGATTTAGATTTAGATTTGTTTTAACATTCGCATTGCGAGAGACACTAGAGCTCGTGTCTCTATTATTATTATTAATGATATTATATGTGGCACTTGCCACTCGCCACTCGCAAATACCCTGCTCAACGGGTTAAACAGTGTTGCATGTGCGTAACCAACGAGCGAACAAAACATTATTTACATTATTCGATTAAATTGAACACCATCTCAATGTTTTACTTTTGAATGAAATATTATATCGATATACCAAATATATATCTCGGCATATTTTAGTATTTTTTTTTTATATATTGTCGCAATATAGGTTGTATATAAGAAACGTACACTATAAATACAATTTGAACGTAATATATTGATTGGTAATCAATTCTTTAGGGTAGAAGGCAGGAAATGTGTGTAACAGATGAAAGGAGTATACATATATATTCTTGTTCAGCATCCGTCAGTCAGTCTGAGAGTAGCGATAATAACTACAGTTGTTATGATTCTTGATCATTTGACTACGATCAAATAAAAATTGTAGAAGGCAATTAAGTATATTTTGTACTTTATTGCATAATTTGAATCTAATTTTATGTAGTTATAACAAACATAGCTGTCGGTATATTTTAATATTTTTATAATTACTAGTCATAGGGTAGATGGGTATTCTAACTTTGTAACAAGCAGATGGAGCCATCTCTGACCCCATAAAGTATATATATTTTTGATCCGCGTCAACAGACGAGACGATTTAGCCATGTCCGTCTGTCCGTCTGTCTGTCTGTTCTCTTGGACACCTAGGTCTCAGAGACTATAAGAGATTATCTTTGCGCTCAGATCAAGTGGGTTTCAAAATTTTTCCCCCGCCCACTTCCACCCGCAAAAATCGATAAGAATCGAAAATTAAGCGTAATTTTAAAGTAAGAGTTTTTGGTTATTACAGATCAGATAAAAATTATACAAGTTATTCAAGAAATCCTTTTGTATGGGGAAAAATGCCTACTTACGAGGGGTCTAGTCTTGTTTTGGCTCACTCTAAGGTATATTTGTAGCACTATATGAATATACCAAATCTAGCATTTGGTATATTTCGAGTATTTTTGTTACACTGTATTGAATTATAATGCTCACTTTCATTATGAAGTAATCAGATTAATATACTACCTTTGATAATATCTTTTTTTAGGATTTGAAATCGCAAAAATATAGTTTTCCTTACAAATATATTATTTTGAACATATTAAAAAAACAATCGTACAAATTAATTGCTTCAAGAAGCTAGCTTGAAGTATAGTTCATTAATATTATCAATAATGATTTTTTTCTTGAATTATTGAGTCATTTCAATTATCGACTCCCATGGCGCGCTTTATCTTTAATAGGAATCGTGTTCAATAAGCTTCAGCACGCTTTCATTATCGGCAATCCAGGTACAATTTTCGAGTATATAATGCACTCCAATTCCTTTGAACATTCAGTGTGAAAACAAGCGTTTCAGTTACTACCAACTATTGTACTACGATGAAGTTCTCAACCTTGATTCTCCTTGGCCTCGTCCTGGTCGTGGCTTGCGCATCCGCTGATGATTCAACCACAGCAGCAAGCACAACATCAACCTCCCCGGAACCAAATGCAAGTCTAAGACAAGTTAATCCAATGTGTTCAGTCCGTTTAAGTAATCAGTTCTTAATTTCAGACGTGTTATTCAACAGCTAACCAAGCAAAGGAGTTCATTTGCAAAGACTTTCTTCCATCTTGGTCTATCATAAAAGTACCATACAAAGAAATTTGTGATTTTGTCATTGGCGTAAGAGATTTCAGCAATTCTTGACTAATGGTAATTACATGCATAAATATATTTGCACTTTCAGTCAATCACAAGTAATCTGAAGTGTCTCTGTGGTCTTGCCGCATAAAACGGAATGAGAAATGGCGACAGCGATGGCGATACTGATCACGAACACTGTAAATGATTGCGGAATCTAATCTATTTGTAATTTCTGAATCCTTTTTAATCTTTCTTGTGCATGCACTTTAATAAATTTAACCATTTTCCTGAGCATATAAGAATTTGACTAGTTATTGAGCTGTTAGATGTTGAATGCAGAAACTTCAATTTGTATTAGCTCATTGTGAAAATAAATAAATATGTTTTTAACAATGTTAACTCCGAATCCATCTGAAATACCTCATATCTAAAAGATCTCCGTAACGTTTCAAGGCAACCAGGATCCAGGATGTTGCTGACTTTTGCCAAAATACATTCACACATTCACTCAGGCGACTTCTGAGATGAAGAGAACTCATATCATATGCTCCCCTCTCTCTCTCTAAGACCTATGTCATTGTGAAAATATAATTATGTATTAAACAATTCAAATTTTTGTATGTTATGGATGCAGGGTATTCAGTAGTTCATCATTCTGACTTGACAACCTCTCACTTGCTTCTCTTTCTGATTTGCTGAACATCAATTCAGAGGCGACAACAGCTGATAGCTCCAAGTTCGCGTCGCTGTTTACATTGTGGATCATCCACCTGCCCCTCAAAATTTCCACAAATTGAAGAACTTGACGCAAATTGGCTTTGCCTTAGATAAACACAGTGTCATCTTGGGTTCGTCTTCGTTTTCTTTTCTTTTTTTCTTGTCGTTTTGTTTCGTTTTCGATATTCTAAGCTTGTCAAAGTGCACCTCAAAAAGGGGGTTTCTTTATTTTATTTGGGGTGCCGAACTGTAGTTTGGTTGCGTAAATTAACTTGATTAGATTTAGTGAGCAATTTCAGCACCGAGCACTGAGCACTGAGAATAACTCAGTCCGATTCCGAGTTCAGCATATCAGCAGCATGTAGGGCGATGTGTGTGTGTGTGTGTGTGTGTGTGTGTGTGTGAGAGACAGACGCACTCTGTGATCGTGCCAGATATAGCTAGCGTAATTTGTTAGTTATCAGTTAGGATTAAAGTTAATTTGCTGAAATTTGTGAACACTCTGTGTCTCTTTGTCTCTTTCGTTTGACTGCGACTTATAAAAAGAATGTGCCAATTTTAGATTACTCTCGTTTTTGTTTGTTTGAGAGTGCTCGGCGAATTAATCAACTTATCTAGATTTCAAATAAAACTGCGTTTTCGTTTCAACTCTTATAATTATGAGTTTACACAATGCTACTCATAAAATCAATCCATTTTGAGAATGTGTATTCAGAATAACATTTATAGTATGTTCTACATACTTTATTACACAAAAAAAAAGATGCTATTAGTATTTAGTTTCGAGAACACTCTAAGACTGCTAAACATAGGGTCTAGAAGAGCAGAGTTCGTTGTTAATGCTTCTCACATATGAGAACCTTAAGTGAGTTCTGCCAAGGCAGCTGCAGCCTCGTTGCTCAGCACGTCCAAGTTGATTTCGCCATCTGTTTGTTACAAGTTAAGTAAAGTAAAGTAAAGTATGTAGAAAAACATTATAATATATCGCTTGAAATACTTGCCACCGATTTCAGTCCCAAGTCCGTCCGCCGCTCGTCCTTCAGCTCCAGCGCCATTCATTGCCAGAACCGTGGTGGCCAGTTCCTTTATAGTTCGCTCCATTTCGTCAATTTTACTCCAATGCTCGATCGACGGCGCTGCCCAAGTCCAAGAGCACAGACAGATGAGCAGTGCGACTGTCACACAAATCCAATGAGAAGTCATGACTACAATTTAACGAGCATTTGGCGGCTCTTTTTATAGTGAAAACAATACTGATCGCAATCTCTTTCTTTTTGTTCTGCACAATTAAAGGACCTAATTGTGTCCATATTGCTTCAATAAGCAGCAAATGAACTGTGAAGACACGAGTTATTATCCATAGTGGTATTTAAGATTATAATTTGTTCAGCTCCGCAGATCGTAGATCGCATTAACGATTTGCGAATTTGATTTGCCAGCCTGAAAGTATGCAACAAACTTTTGCTTGACATAATTTAAAGTCCAAACCGTTGTCACATTATTTGTTTATTGAATCCATGTTACCACAAATAAACTGTGAAGTCAAAATTTTATTAAAATTAATTTATCTTCTTTATGATTTGGATTATAACTTCTTCAGGTCGCAGATAGCCGCGATTAACAATTTGGCTTCGCACTTGCGTATTTGATTCGACAGCCTGAAAGTATGCAGTAAAAAATTGTTGCTTGGCAAAGCTTTGGAGACACTTGCAAATTTGTTAATAGCATGTTTACTGTCTTCGCAGCTTAGTACGAAGCAAGCATTGCATATATGTATGTGTATATATATTATATATACATACATATATATAATTTATATACATATATACGTATATTTATTTTGTTCGTGCTGGCAAAAAGCGTCTGCACTTTGCTGTCAATCGAAGCATAAAATGAGCAGCAAGTGCCACTACATCCACATCTAAATACACAAACGAACGCTCACACACACACACAGACATGTGCTGCAAATGAGTGCAGCGTAATGCACAGGTGTAACCTAACACACACACACACACACACACACACACACACACACACACACACACACACACACACACACACACATATGTACATACGCATGGAGCCAAGTGTTGTGCGGACTCGAATCAGAATCAAAAATTCTATACGACGCACGCTGAACATGAATCCTGCAAATGAATACTACAAATAAGTACTCATAGCACTCATTCTGCGCTACACGAACAGACAACGTCGAGTCCATAAGTTATGCGCATAAAACAGTTAAATATATATCGCCATTTTTAATTTAACATAATTTGGATATTCCACCGACAAGTGAAGTGAACTGAATTAAGTAAAGATTTTACTTTGATTGAGAGTAAAGTCAATTTTCGTTTTATTTTAGTTGCATTTTAGTTGCTCTCATGTATTTATTTGCAATCATCTTTATTTTGAATACGTTTATTGAACCGCTTTCTGCGTGTCGTTTAAGCCCTGTATCCACTCAATTTCTATATATTTCTTTTTGATATTTTCCGCCCTCTTTTCTTGCATTTCATTTTTAACGGCAACAGCAGCAGCAGCAACAGCAGCGTTAGCGTTAGCGTCAGCGGCGCATTAATTAATTCCAGTGCAGCGATTTTTCAAGAAAAAGCCCTTTTTACACATTTAACACACGGCATATGCGAGTGTGTGTGTATATGTGTGTGCGTGTGTGTGTGTGCGTGTGTGTGTGTGCTGGGATGTGTTTCTGCACTTGAAACATTTCTGCAGGTGTTGTAATATTATTTGGAATTATGTTGGAATTTTTTTTTTAAGCATTTCGCCGCCGCCGCCGCCGTCGACGCTGTTGGAATGCTATGAATATTATTTGCTTTTTAATTTTGTTTCAAGTTGCATATGTCTCTCAGTCTGTCTGTGTGTCTGTGTGTTTGTGTATGTGTGTGTGTGTGTGTGTCTGTGCATGGGTCGTTGTTTATAGCTAACTTTACAGTTGAGAAAGCATTTCTAAAGTGGTTTTAATTAGTTGCCCCAACTGTTTTCGGTCTGGTTTGCTGCGGTTCAGGATGCGCGCAGTCCACGAATACGAATACGAATACGAATCCCCAGTCCAGCTCCACTTCTAGCTCCATCTCTAGCTTTAGCTAGTCAAGGAGCCAGGCAGCCAACTCGCTCTTCCCTCCTATTTTAAGAACTTGTTTGTGCTGAAGAAAAGGTTAAGTTTATTACAAGGCATGCACAAGATAGATTAAAAAAGGGATTACAAAATGTTTAGGTTCCATTCGCAATCACATTCGTTTACAGTTTACAGTTTACAGTTTTGAGATTACAGTGTCCGCCAGCAGTATCGCCATTTACGACGCTGGCGTTGGGCTTTCCGTTGTTGAGGTCGAAGTCGAAGTTGAAGTTGAAGTCGAAGTTGAGCTTGAAGTTGAGGTTGTCTCATCCGGTTGACAAACACAATCAATTGTGGTCACAATTCTCTATAAAGTGCAATTAATAAATGCATGTTTTCAAATCAGAAATCGATGGAGAACTTACTGTAACAAGAGTATGACAAATTCGCAGAGGATCCCACACATTGCAGAAGCGATTGGTCAACTGCCTCAGCTGATTAGTATTACACGACTACAATTAGAAGAAACTAGTTAAAATTTGAAGACTTTATTGCTAACTTGATTTAAACTTACCTCGGCACCGGGTGTCTTATGCATCAAGCAGACAAAAGTCAGCACGAAGCCTAGAAAAGTCAATGTCGAAAACTTCATATCGTATGCTAAATGCAACTGCAACTTAACTGAACTCCACGTTTAGAAATTCAGTACGTTTTATACTCCTAGTGGAGTCACTCACAAAACCTATCAAAACGTCAATGAGATCGAGATCGTGCCTTAGCCTAATTAAAATCGCCCACATTTCATAATCGCCTCGATTTGAGCGACTTTCGAAAAACAACTAGCAGATAAAAAAGTTTAGACAACTAAAAACTAGACACGCGCATAAATATTGACGAAATGAAATTCTAAAGAAAGGGGGAAAAACTGCAAATTGTTTTACAGCATCTACGATTCAGATTCTGAGAACTTAGAGTCTACGATAAGCTTATCAGTTATTCTAAATTTGCAAGCATCGTAAATGCAAATAGCAAAGAAAGCCACAGTTATGATGCAATAGATCTGATAAATACACACGAATGAACAGATGTTGATAATGAACCTAGGAAAAACTTCTTTTAAAAGTTTATGTTCTACAAAAACTATAAAACATTGTAACCTTATCAGTTATAAACTTAAAATAGTTTCATGTGTTCGAAAATCATGTATATTGTATGAATCATGAAATAAAATAGAAATGGAATAAAACCGAAAGCTACAGTTATAATCGCAATGCAAAAGATCGTACAGTTAACGATTTGCCTGCATAAATTGATCCCTATTAATAAGCTTTAGTAAGCGATTCAAACATTTACTTCTAAGATCAGTGATGTTAGTGTTTAAGTGATTGTGTTGAGTGTTCTCGACTGTTAAATACCCGCTGCTCATTTACCATAAGGGGAAAAAGTACCGCTAAATACTATAATATACAAAATGCTAAATTTAGTTAATCGATATACTATATATACGAGTAGGTCAAAATATACCCGATTGTCAACCAAAGCAACCAAGACGCGATAATATTCTTAAATAAATTTCGCAATTATTAATTGATCTCAACCAAATGGAAAATTGGATTGGCAATATTTCCTTCGGCACATTTCGTCTTAGACAAACTTAATAGACCTTTAAAATATACTGAATTTATATACCGAAAAATGCTAAAATATACCTGAAGCTATATTTGGTATATCGATATACTGGTGCATTTAACAAACTAAGGTACCAAATAACACTTTTCCCTAAATAACTTTCACAATTTGTAAAATGGTTAATGGGATCTGAAATATCCCCTTCGGGGCATTTCGTTTAAGATAAACTTAATAGTACTTTTAATATTTGTTATTTAAGGTTGCGGTGTTATTTTTAAAATATACTCAATTAAAATAACGAAAATTTTAAAATATACCGAAAACTATATTTATATACTGGTAGATTAAAATTAAGATTAAAATACTAAAATATACCTAAAACTATATTTGGTATATCGGTATACTGGAACATTCAAAATAAGGAACAAAATATACCAGATTGTCAACCAAAATTAAAATACTGAAAATGCTAAAATATACCTAAAGCTATATTTGGTATGTCGTTATACTAGTCCATTCGAAATGAGGTACAAAATATACCAGATTGTCAACCAAGATTAAAATACTAAAATATACCTTAAGCTATATTTGGTATATCGGTATACTGGAACATTCGAAATGAGGTACAAAATATACCAGATTGTCAACCAAGATTAAAATACTAAAAATACTAAAATATACCTTAAGCTATGTTCGGTATATCGGTATACTGGAACATTCGAAATGAGGTACAAAATATACCAGATTGTCAACCAAAATTAAAATACTAAAAATACTAAAATATACTTTAAGCTATATTTGGTATATCGGTATACTGGAACATTCGAAATGAGGTACAAAATATACCAGATTGTCAACCAAGATTAAAATACTAAAAATACTAAAATATACCTTAAGCTATATTTGGTATATCGGTATACTGGAACATTCGAAATGAGGTACAAAATATAACAGATTGTCAACCAAGATTAAAATACTAAAAATACTAAAATATACCTTAAGCTATATTTGGTATATCGGTATACTGGAACATTCGAAATGAGGTACAAAATATACCAGATTGTCAACCAAAATTAAAATACTAAAAATACTAAAATATACCTAAAACTGTATTTGGTATATTGGTATACTGGAACATTCAAAATAATGTACAAAATATACTAGATTGTCAACCAAGACACAACACGGCTTATTTCCAACTTATTAAAAGCTAAAAAAAAGAACAAATGATTTCAGCAAAAGTGTTTTAGACTTCTATCACAGAGCTGTCGCCTAGTTATCGAAATGTTCTCAACTGTACTTCCTGCTATCGCTGTGTGCGATGACACTGATGTGTGTATTAGGTCACTTTCCATATGCAAATGCAAATGCGAGCTTCTCTCGCACGCATCCTGCGAGTATTCGCATTCGTGTCCATTTCGTTGCCTCTTGAGCTGTGTGTGTGTGTGTGTGGCCAGTGTACACACTCATCTCGGGCCCATTTACAATAATATTTATCAAGTGCGCGCTCTCTGTACACACCCAGCTAGGAGTAGTGTCATATATTAGCGGCTTAGTCTGTATGGACGCGCCTGGGTCATCAGCATTTGCCATTTGCTGTTCGCCATCATCATCATCATCCATCCATTCATGATGATGATGATGATGATGATGATGAGGCGAGCCTATGCGTGGCCTCTAATTACGTCGCATTGTCATAACAGAATTGAGCGCATTTGACACGCAATTGGAGCAAGCACGATGACATGTGAGAAATGCGAGCGCAGAGGGTTAATCGAGGAGAGGAATGAACGGAGAACGGAGAGCAGAGAGCGGAGAATGGAGAATGGAGAACGGAGAATGGGAAAATTTCCAACTAAATAGTTGCCAAGCTGCTTGCAAGCAACTCAGTCAAACTATTTCTCGAACTCTCAAAAAGGAAATGGAAGCAGAGACAGGAGGGAAACAGAAGTGGAGAGGTGGAAAAGTGACAGTGACTGTGACAGTGACAGTTAGCAGGCACTGTTGCATCAGTTTCTCTGGACTTTCCCCTTGCAGCGCGTTGCGCGGCTTAAGTAGATAAGAATTAATTGTTCAATGGCACGCATTGCACTTAATATTTGAATATGAAGAGTGTGTAGCATATGTGTGATGTAGACGACTCCTAGAAAACGAAGTGAAACGAACCTTTTTTGACTTATGCCCCGTCATTTGGGCCTGGGCCTGGGCCTGTTCCTGTGCCACGCACCTTGGAACTCAAACCTGCCTCGCTTAATCGGATAAAATTCATAATTATCGTTATTACTGTCATTCCTTCTAATGACCAGCGCACAAATTGCGTGTACTTTTCTATTAAGATGAGCTATCAAATGCCAAACGCACTTTGACTCTGCGACTCCTTTTTTGCCGTTGATTTTTTATTCCGCTTCTCCACAACTATTCCTTTTCTCCCCCTCTTGTCATTTTTCAACTGCTCTTCTCGTTATTTTTGTTTGTTTTAACAAATACTCTCTAGTTTGAGCATTAGACTTTTATCAAATGGTTTGACGCCTTGACAATCTCTTTATTCAGAAATTAAAGGATTACTAAATCAGTTTAAAGTTTATATTCTGTATTTGAATTTTGAAAAGTAAAAAATTAATTTCTTATATCTGGAACAAACGCTTTTTGAAATTAATGAATTAATAAAAAAGTTTCAAGTTTATTTTGTACATTGTAATTTAAGAAAATAATCAATTGATTTCTTATATACCGAACAAATATGCACAACTTGAAGCGGCAAGAATTATTAAACTATCAGAATCACTATCAAGCATACCTTAAGAAATACATCATAAAATGCAACACTGAAGCCGAGAAGATAGATCCAAAGCACAGGATCAAAAGTATGGTTAAGTTGAAGTGGCTCTGATTTAAGTCGTCGTTGCTCGACCCATTTTATTAAATTCAATATAAGAGTACTACAAAAATATATTTGATTGCCAAAGTCCGTTTGCAAATAAAAGTCACAACATCGATTTAGCTTTAAATATGTATAAGGGAACTTATATTATCGATAAGCACTGCGCACGTAACCACATCGAATGTACATATAAAACGACGGTTAAGTTCAAGTGAGACCAGACAACAATGAATATGATATTTTTCACTTTTGTTAAGCTTATTATTATTATTATGACATGGGCACATTTCCATTATTTTGAAATCTTAATAACCCAAATATATTCATGTATTTTCATAGTTCTCCTTATATATACATTAAATTCTTTAATTAAAAAAATCATTTTAGTTTTTAAACTTTTTTTATGCCCTTAAATACATTTTCTCTATGTTTTTAATGTTTTAATGTCGCCTTTTCCTTTCTTTGAACACTCTGACTAATTTGTGGTTAGAGCACTTGAAATTCGACTTGTTGTCAATAGTATTTCCATAATTTTCGTTTGTTGTTTTTTCAACATTACTTGCCCATATTTCCTTGGCTCTAATACACATAGACACTCACACACTACACTCCTCCTCCTCCTCCTTCTGATGCCACACTCTGTAGCATTCTCTTTGAGGGCGCACGCGTAAATTATGTAATTAAAATTCCGCACCTTAATTCAGGCAATTTATTACATGAGCTTTTGACTAATTGGATAACGATCTTTAACTATGTTTACTAAATACATGAAAGATACATCACAGCCATCAGGTAAATAGGCAAACAACAAAACTCCCTCTCTCTCTCTCCCCTCTTTAATAACATAGACTGTCCCACACTCAAGTACTTAACACAGTCGAGTCCAGTCGAGTCGACTTATGAGTTCATACCCGCGACCCGTGATGATTGCATTTTTTGATAAGCTTCAAATTAATTGAATATGAAGGTGTGTGGCATTAATGCGCCTGATTTGCGTGCTCCAATCTCCAAATGAGAGTCAACCAAAAAAAAATAAAATAAAATAAAACTAATGAAAGACTGAGGTTTAGGCACACTTAAAAGGTTTTGTCATAAAATATATATCGAGGATTTCTTGCGTTTACTTGCATACATATGTTTACTGATAAGCACTTTCCTATTCTACACATTTTAGGATATTATATTTAAAATCAGCATATTCAGTAATTCATATATAAAAATGTGTCAATACTTTGAAGAACATCTTTAACACTCTACCAAATAGCATAAGTCAATTCAACGATTATTATTATGCTATATTATTTCTTGATACGTTTCCTGATATAAAGAACTATGTTAAATATTTTGGTTTATATTGAAGATATGGAACTAAAGCAAATTATCCATTCCAATCTTATTGTTTCCCTTATTGTTATTTAATATACAATTTCATGTGTGAAAATGTGCATAGAATTTAAGGAATCTATTAAACATTTTTCGAAGTAAGTTTTTTTTATGGATCTAGGAATAAATCGATATGAAATTTGTTGGCATTTGTTAGTTAATGTGCCTTTTTCCATAATTCAAACGGTCCACTACGCAGAAACAACAAATTGTAGTGGATCAGCTAAAATCTTTGTTTTCTTTTCTTTCATTCATTAATTCATTATTTATTCATATATTTCATTCATTAGATTTAAACCCAATTAATTGCGTCTACTTGGGCTGACGTACATATCAAGAGTAAATCACTCTATCGAAATTTACAGCTGCATTACTACGATGAGCGGCATTCGCTTGACTTAACGGTAAAATTCCCATGCATAAAAGAGAATCGCCGATTATAAACACCCAGTAGAAAATTCGCAATTCGCTTGCAGAATCCCAGTAGAAAAAGGAGTTCGCCCCAACAAAATTATTATTATTATTATCTTATATTATTTCAACATAATTTTGCTATCAAAAATAAGAGATTTTGTTGAAGAGCTCACTGCACTAAATGAAAAATTAAGTAAGTTTTAAAAAGTTGATGACGACAACGAAAGGAAATTATAGATAGAGAAATACTAAAAATGTCATAAGAAGTGAACTAAAGCATTCACTCTGCGTAGATAAACCAATCTTAAATCTTAATTTTGTTAAAAATAAAAATCCATCGTACTTATTCTAATCAAAATAGGTACGATAGATTTATATTTTATTTTAAATACAAAATTTTTGATTTAAGATTTTTGCTTTAATTTTTGATCTCACAAACGCCTTTTATACTTTTAAGAAAATTTATTTATTTAATCCAAACAGTAAGAAAATTGTATGTAGAGAATGATTTCATTTTTGTACATTAATCTTTTATCTAATAATCTATAGTATTAAAAGTATTATTAATTATATTCAGCTGCAATTTTTAAAGCGATTTAAGCATAATAATAATAGAATAATTATAAAGAAAACTATCATAATGATATAATAGTTTGTGTTTAGTACACAAAAAATACAATTTAATATATTCAGCAGCAATTTACAAAACGAATAAAGCAAAATTATAATTCAGTATTTTCAGTATTGTTCATTAATATATTTGGAATGTTTAGTATAAAAAAATACCATTTAACACATTCAGCAGCAATTTTCAAAGCTACTGCAGCGTATTACTAAGCGTATGATTTTCTTTTTGTACATTAATATAATGTTTGCAGTGTTTAGTATAAAAAAATACCATTTTATATATATTCAGCAGCAATTTGCAAATCGAATAAAGCAAAACTATAATATAATAACAATAAAGAAGCGTATGATTTGCAGTATTGTTCATTAATATATTTGGAATGTTAAGTATGAAAAAAATACCATTTAACACATTCAACAGCAAAGCGGAATAAGCAACATAATAATATAATAACTATAAAGAATACGCAAATGCTTATTAAACTCTTAGAATTCCGTGAATTACTAGAAAATTGTGGAGTATTTATTTTAGCTTCAAGCATCATTAAATCATGAAGTGGATAATTTGACAATTTCCATTGGTTTCGCTGCCAGTTCTCTCTCTCTCTCTCTCTCTCTCTCTCTCTCTATCTCCGGAGTGAAGTGTAGTTAATAGTGCTGTCATAATTCTGACCGAGCTTGAGCATGAGCACAGCACAGCACACACACAATGCGAATGTAATTAATTTGCCCTAATGCGATGATACTCGACGTTCTGGTTAATAATTTTCACTTGCATTAATGGCAATTGAAACTGAAATTTGCCGAATGAAATCATTCGAAGCGTCGCGTTCGCGGTTCGGTTTTTGTCGTCGTTTTCGTTTTGGTTTTGGTTTTGGTTTTCGTTTTCGTTTTCGTTCGACAAACAAAAGGTAATTTTCATCATTGAAACGAAGCGAAGTTGAATCAATGAATGTTCGCGGAGGGAAGGGGGGAATGTTGAGGGGGTCACAGCCTATTAAAATTGCCCGCATTGGCAAAAAAAAAACTCAGAGAGGGGTTTGCAAATGACGCGGTGCGCTAAAAATAGACGAAAAGTTAGGGTCAGCTCAAGCTGTTCGTTCGGTATGCGGCACACGTGTATTTTAGCTAGTGGTGTATGAGGGGGGAAAGTAGGGGAAGAGGAAGGGGAAGGGGAGTGCGACAATTGGAGAATCCGACGACGAGTTGCCGCCAGTCCCCAGTCGCCAGTCGTGTTTCGTTGGTCAACGTAAAATGTTGTAAGCGCTTTTTGGCTGACGTTTTTGTTGTTGTCGCTTTTTGTTATTGTTATTGTGATTGTTGTCGTTGTTGTCGTTGTTGTTGCTGATGGCTGCACCAAGTGGACGGCTGATGGCGACAATGCTACTCACCTTAGTACTGCTCCTAGTTCAGGTAAATAACAAAACTCAAAATTGTCTTGCGTATTTAGTTGAGTTTCAATTTCTTTTGCTTAGTCACACGCATTGGAGTTCATGGATGCCGATGACTCAGCATTGGAGCATCACGACGATGTTGGCGGAGATTCTGCCGAGCTGCCGGCCAACTTTCACAGCTATTCGAGAGACACCATCGCCAACTTTAATCCCCACAAACAGGACGCACACTTTCGCACCCTCTGGGAGCGTGTTCCCCTCCAGAAGCAGGATGTGATCAAGCGTAGATAGCTTAAATATGAATTCGATTTTGTATAACCTAAGTACTTCATACTTTCATATTCATTATTGATCTAAAGGCAAATATCATTTCACCCTCTAATACCCAAGAGTAATGTGAGTCACTCATCATATAATTTGTATTACGATGGAAAACAATTAGAGGTTTGAAGGTTATTTGAATTATGATTGTCAGTTGTCAGTTGTCATTCAATAATCAAAATTGCCAACTGACAAATTGAATTCAAATCACTTAAAAGCGCCTTGTTTTTTAGATCATACAATACAAATTATGTGATGAGTGCCTCACTCTTGGGTTAAGTCATGGCAAACGTATAACATAGAATATATTCTGGAAATAATAGTCATAGGCACCTAATGTAGATATGTGTATTTTTTTTCTGTTTTTTTTTTTTTTATATCGTAAGTTGGTGGAAGATGACATCTTCGAAAGTATTTTATGTACTATAAACCATTCATATAATTTAAGTTTATCATTTATTGCATAATCAATCTCAATCACAATTGTTCTGTATTTCTAGTCCCAATTTACATTCTCAATATATGTTAGCATTGTATAAATTCTGCTCTTTGTCAAAGAAAACAAAATGAATCAGTTTTGACACTTTCCGTATTATTATTAAGAATCACTCACAAAAAAAACTCACGAATAAATTGAATGATTTTGAAAAAAATATATCATTTTATAGGGTGGAAGGATTTTATTTATTTGCTCCTTCAGGAAATCTATGTAACAGGCAGAAGGAGTCGACTTCGACTGCAAAAAAGGCTAGTATATTTTTTATACCATTATTATTGCATTTGGTATTTTTGTAGTATTTTCAGTATATTATTTTGACAGCATTGTTTTGCTTTATAGTGAATATCTAACAGTCCAGCAAAAAAAAATAAACAAAATTTCAAAAATTTTCGACTTTTTTTAGGAATACATTTTCATAACTCCCATATCAGCGGATATTTTTTATTTATTTATACAGGATTTAAATTTGTTGTTAGAGTAGTAATTTATTGCTTCCGTAATGTGACATACTGAATTGTTTTTCAAATGCATTGATTAATGAAATTCATTTAAGCTTCCTCCATTTCTAGCCGTTTAATCAAGAGGGAACAGCATTTTTTTTTTTAAACATAGTTCATAGTGTTCGATAAAGAATCGGTCTGATAGTTGTGCTCTTCTTCGGTAAGCAAAGTGGTATATTGTGTACTCTGTGGTATATTTTGAGTGTAATAGGATATTTATATTCAAGTTATAGCCTTTTTTTTAGTATGATCTTGTATATCTTGTATATTTCGAATATAATACTATATCGATATAGAAATGACAGTCTTTGGTATATTTAGTATTTTTTTGGTTTAATTTATTTTTATACTTGTATATTTAAGAATAATATTGCATTGTTTTACTTTTAATGGAAATAGTTAGAGGATATCTCACAGTCGAGAAAATTGAGTAAAATTTGATACATCAAAATGTTCTACTTTTGTTGGGAATATCTATAACTCGTATATTATTTGAAATGATTTAAGAAAAACGAAATTAAAGCACAGTCTTGAAGCCACTCTCTCCCCTCTTTCGTCTCGGCAGATGACATTCCTATACCAAGTGCATTAAATGAAATTTTGAATACTACACTTTTGCGTTGTCAATGTAAGCATCAACTATTCGAGGCGAGTCATCAACAAGAAAATGCACTTGTTGTCTTCATTGATACAACTAAATGACAGTGAGAGATAGAGAGAGAGAGAGAGGGACTGTGAATTAAGCCAAGACAGCTAACAGCTGCTTTTGAAAATAGCTCTTCAGCATCGCTTAGCCAAGTTTATGGAGCAGTTATGGCAACCCGCTGTTGCCACAGTCTGATTGCGTGGTATAAAAAAAACGTTGCCACTTCATAGAGAAACAGACGAACAACAACGACAACAACAACTGGCAAGTGGCAAGTGGCACACAGATTGGTCAGCTTCTGACCCGTGGAGAAGGGGGAGATGGCAAGAAGAGGGATGGGGAGGGCAGGCAGCAAGTGTTTGTGTTTGCCCCAAGACGTATGGGTCACTACTTGACGAAGCAACCCTCGAGAACGTGACCCACGCCCAAGTAGTTCTTTCGAAAAGTATAAAACAGAGAGCGGAGAACAAAAAAAAAAAAAACGACGCCCCGAAACATAGCTAAAACTTTTTTATTTGCATTTTGTTTTAAGAATGAAACAGAAGCAAAAAATTAAGTAAAAAGAAAGCTGAAAAAAGAAAAACGGGAGACCAATGGTGTTTATGCTCATTCCTGTTTCTTCGCTCGTTTTTTTTGGGTTGTTTCTTCTTTGTTTTGTATAAAAATGCACAAGTTTTATGCTTCTATAAAACTTTTTGTGGTAGAAACTTTGCACTTGTCTTGTAGCCCGCCGAAAGGGTTTTACAATGATGCGCTTCAAGCAACAGCTTACCCCTCTTCCCTATGCCCTTTCCCCTTTCCCCTCTCCCCGTTCCTGCTTGTCGCACTGCAACCCGCTTCGCTTAAGTGGGCGTGTCAGGCACTTAATATTTGAGACGCATATCAAAAAGTAGCGGCTAGTTATTGGTCTATTTTGTGGGTTAGAGACAAAAGTTTTTAGGCAGCGCATTTCTAATGCCACCTTTCAGCCTTGCCTTCCCTTCTCTTCCCTTTCCATCCCTTTCCCCCTCTCTTATAGCTGGCATTGCGATTGTGTCCACTTAGTTAACCCCGGATTTTGCTGCTGCTCTCCGTCGTCGTATGGCTGCTATGCATTATCATTAAAATAAATTATTAGAGTCCGTCCGGAGCGCAGCAGCAACTACGCAACAACTAAACGCATTTTGCACGTTTTGCCTGAGCAAATTTTTTACACGATTTTTACAACTTTTTTCAACGCATTCGGCTAAGTAGACAAAAGCTTTTCGCTGGACAACGGCAACTGAAGGTGAAGGCAAGTGAAGTGGCGAGAGCGAGAGTGAACTGCAAATAAAAAGTCAAGTGAGTTAGAGGCAACAACAACAACGACAACGACAATAGCAACGGCAACGGCATTTAGTTAGAGCTCAAAAAGGTTTGCAAGAAATAACTTTGCATACTTTTAGGCAGCGCATGTTAAATACTAAAATACTAAAATACTAAATGCAAGCCAAGAGACAAAAACACAATGACCGAGCCAGAGGTGCGAGTGGAGAGGGGTGAATGGTGAGTGGTGAGTGGTGCTGTGAGTGGTCCAAATGGTGGTGGTGAGTGGGTGGTGCTGCTATGTAGTGCTACTTGCATGCGGAGGACCACGTAATTTCTCAAGCTGCCATTGCCTAACCACGTAAAGCATAAAATATTTGCTAGCTGTGACCCTTGCCTCACCCTGTCTTGCCACTTTCTTAAGCATTCTAATGCTGTCCACTGGACAGGACTGGACTGTAAGAAAAGTATGTCTAAGAAGTTGCCAAACAAGTTGCACTTGCGACGACGCTGCTCATTTGAATACATGGCAACAACTTTGACCACGCATTAGTTACACAACAAACACAGCACACATCAGAGCAGGACTCAGAAGTGAAGTGAAGTCAAGTCCAGGCGAAAGCAAGTCAGTCCTTGTCGCTGACTTTGCCACATGCCTCATGCCTCATGCCTCATGCCTCATGCCTCGTGCGGCGAGGGTCCAGGCACATGCAATTTGTAAACCAAAGCGCATAATTTACAATGAACATTTCGGTTTGCTCTAACGGTGCTTAAAGCTGACCACGCCACAGACTTCATCTTGTCTCAGTCGCAGTCTGTTGTCTGTTGTCTTGAGCTTGAGGTCATAAAATTACACACTGAGAATCTTAGGTAGAAAATACTCTCGAAGCGCATTGATCGAGAATCGCCGCTTTGCTAGTTTCCCCTTTCCTCCTCCCTTACTATTTTTTAGGCGTGTGGCTTAAGTATCTCAAGTTGACTACGACTGCTACTTCGGTGTCCTTCTGCTGCTACTGCAGTCAAGTGGCTGCCGTGGCCACGTGGCCCCCAACTCCGGAGCACTTTCGGGGTAAAGCGAAAATAACTTGTAGCAAATTAAGTTTGTTAGTAATTAGAACACCACTAAGGACACCTGAGCATCCTAGCCGAGCCTGGCCTGGCGAAATTTATATGCCAGTCGCCTCACACTACAACTTAGAGCATGGCAGACAACACAGACGAGCACAACAATTAAACCCACAGCCCTTTTTTCCTTTCCATTCTTGTTTTTTTGTTTCGTTGCTTTGCTTTTGGTTTTGAGCTTGTTGTGTTCAGGTATCTTCACAACCAGCAAAGTAACAAAAGTTCCAAGTCGCCTTGTCGAAAATTCCTCAAGCCGAAAGTTGGCAACTTTGATGTCCAAGCTGCTCCTTTTCCTCTCTCTCTTCCTTTACCATTTGCCATTTGCCATTTGGCAGGCAGGCTGCACTCCAACAAAAGTATGCAACAAGGTTCTTGGCATGCGTCTGTGGGAGAAACAGTTGCATGAGGACTACCATGATGACGATGATGATGATGATGATGATGATGGCGATGATGATGATGAGTAGCTACCAAGCCAAGTGCATGCCTGGACATCGTCCAGTTTCGCCAGTTTCCAGTTGCAGTTGCCCTCCTCGGCCACTTGAGCAATGTGGCCAAGTGGCAAAAGTTTCTTGCCTAAGCAGTTGACCTGCGTCGCCTTCTGGTCAACCTTCTCCACCTCAACACACACACACACACACACACACACACACACACACACACACACACTGCATGAGCTTAGGAGGTAAGTACTCTCCAGAAGTATGGCATAGTCAGCGTGTTACATACTGTCAGCTCGTCTGTCATCCATTCACATCCATTCACTGCCTGTTCATAACTCACTTGCGAACTTGCCACATTCATAGCAACAACAACAACAGCAACAACAGCAACAACTGAGCTATGGATCAAAGAGATCAGCTTGGGGCTTACCTGCAAGGATTCATCTCAACTCCAGTACTTGAGAAAAGACACCAATATTAAATATTCATTATACTTTACCAATTTTATTTAGAACAGTCAAATAATAAAACCACTTTGTGTATATATTAACATACATATGTATGTGAATAATTAAAAAATTACTTTCATTTATTTCAGTTTAAACGTGTTGCAGAGATGAAAGAATGCTTAAAGAAAAAAGTGAGTTAAAAGAAAAAGAACGGATATGTTTCCATAGTTTTTATACCCGCTATCCATGGGCTAATAGGTTATTCAGCCTCAAGAGAGGCTCGTAAATTTATAAAAATCTGATAACAGGCGTAATATACATACATAATGAACTATAGTCGGTATGAGTCTTGAAAATTTGGTTGCGATCGCATACAAATTGTAAATGTTATTTAAGAAATACTATGGTATGGGGATAAATAACTACTTACTACGAATCTTATTACCACATTTGATAATCTGGTATATTACGGTATATTTATTTGCTATATTTACAAATTATTTATGTTATAGTCTTCTTTTAGTATGTTTGTGATACTAGCCGAAGACCTAAGTTGTCATGGCTCTTCTCCTAGTAGGCTAAGGTTTTTTTTTTATAAATTGTTGTCTATTTTTATAAATAAAATAAAAATGTTTACGATAGGTTATATTTTGGTATAATAATGTTTTGCTTTTATTCAAAATGCTTAGCGAGTATCTCACATTCGAGCACTTTCTTAATTGTTTTCTTTCTATACAAATTACTATTTCCCAGTATAATCTCGTGTAAAATATTCAAAAACTCTTTCTTTGTTTCCAATGCGTAAGCACATTTGTAATAAAATGCAGAAAATCGAAAATCTTTGTTATACAACCCACAAAAAAATAATTAAGTACTTTTAAAAAGGCGTACAAAATAAGTTCTCTTTGATTAAAAAGGGAATCACTAAAGAAATGTTAATAAAGTTCAGTTCTCTTAATGATTAGTTAATTTTAAGAAAAAATTGCGAGATGAATTTTAATTGACTGCTTCAGTAAATAAATTAATATAATTTTATAATAATATGTATATATAAAGTTCACCATATAGTATAGTCTTGAAATCAATTGCTTCAGGAATTCAAGAATTTATTGTAAAACTGACTTTTTATGAAGCTTCTATGCATCTTATTTTTTAAGTCTTTTTATATTGGCTGCTTAATTGATTTCAGTTTAGTTTGGCTGCAATAAAATCAATCCATATTCTAGCTAGTTTCATAATAATGTACTTAAAGTTCGCCAAGGAATTTGTCTTGCAATCAATTCATGAATTCATGAAGTAATTGCCTTAGTATGAAGCTAATTTAATGTGAAATATTGAATATAAAACAAAGCTATTTAAGTGGAAAGTTGCAAACTTAAGGATTGAGCGACAAGCTTAAGAAGTTCTCCCCATTTTCAGCAGCACTTTCACTGCATTAACACCAAATTAATTTTGTCTCAAAACACACACAACCCCAGAAAGAGAGTGAGAGAGAGAGAGGCAGGGGAAGTAGTCATGTGTGTGTTTAAATGCAGGGCGATTGAATTTTAAACAAGAAGGACAAATGCCAGCAATCAAGTGAAGTCATGTTAAAAGAGCAGAGCAAAATGAACTCCCCGAGCAGCACAAAAGGACACCGAGTGAAAGGAGGAAGCAAGGCGAAAGCCAAGGCAAAGGCAAGGCATTGTAACTATAATCAATATGCAGCAGTCAATAAAGGACTGAATAGTCCTTTGGTCGAGAAGCAACAATTACAGCAGCCCAATGTGGAGTGGAGTAGTGGCAACCAAGGGGGGCAAGGAGCGATTGTGCCTCATAGTTTTGCAGTGCGTCGGTTAAATGATGTGTAATCGTCTTATGTGCACTTGAATGCCTTTTGGCTTCTAATATGGCCAGCGAGGCGACAGACAGCACTGGCGACAAGGACCTGCAAGTATCGACATGAGCATGGCCAGCAGAGCAGCAGGACGAAGGACGAAGGCAGCACAAAGGACGCACCCAGACTGGAGTTGAAAATGGGAGTTGGAGTTGGAGTTGGAGTCGGAGTCGAAGGCAAGGCAAGTAACCAATTCGCACACACAAAAGAAAACTTTGCCATAGGCTGACCTCAAAATGCACAACGGGCAACTCAGGCAGTGAATGCCTAAGGACCTTTTGCTCCTCGCTTGCCTTGACCTGGGCGCTGGAGCAAACTTTAATTTACAATCAATTCAGGCGTGAATAATAAACCACAAGAAACCAAACAGAGCCAAAGCGATGGCCAAAGACAACGCACAAGTGAAAGTGTTGCCAACTGTATCTGCTGCACTCCAGCACACACACACACACACACACACATGTGTGTGTTTTAAAATTTAGTTACAACACAACACCAAAAGTTTAGCAAGTTTTCAAACAAACAAAGCGCACACAGAAGGAACCCCAACAAACTCAATCTTCTCCCCTCCTCACCGTCTCCAGCCGCTCTCAGAAAACACAAAACCACAACACTTCCGCCGCCTGCTTCAACTTCCCCTTCCCCTTCCACTTCAACTTCAACTTCGGCTTGAAGTGTCCTGTCCGGTCCCTGGTGACGTCCTGCCTTCTGCCTGCTGTCTGCTTGTCTAGCTAACGTCCCTAGGCTGGGCTATCAATATTGTTTTCCTATTAAATTGATCATTGGTCAGCAACAATTGTGGCCAAAGCGTACACAAGTGAATGTACAGACGGACAGACAGACAGACAGACGGACGGGCGGACGGGCGGACGGAGTTGAGTGGGCCACTTGCCTCTCCTTTATATCCTTTGTCTCGGGACAACGTTGAGTGGCAGCCCAAGGGAGCTGCCACGTCCGACTGGCCACTTTTGTGCATTAATTGTACGACTCTAATGAAATTAATTGAAATGCTTCTTGCTTGAATGCTCTGAATTTGAATGCGAATGCGTATGCGAATGAGAGTTCGAATGTAGCTGCAAAATTCTTCTGCAACTGCAGCTGGTGTTGCAGCTATCTTTGGCATTTGCCATCACAACTGCCAATCAATGTGGCAGCCGCAGACAACAGCTGAAGAGTCGCTTCCAATTTGAGTGTCAAACTCTAATGATTACTCCTTCGTTATTGAGATTGGGCTGAATGGAATACATTTTCGACATGGAGTGGAATAAAAACAAGTTTGAAGACTAAAATGAAGTGTGCTCGATAATATACTGAAAAAATACTGAAATATACCGAATATTATATATGGTATATCGATTTAGAGCAATATTCAAAATATAACTAGATTGCCAAATAAGCAAATAAGATCCGACGGCAACAGCTGTTTTTATTTCTTAATCAGATAATAATTTTCAAAGTTATTTACAGAATACTTTTGAATCAAAAAAAACCCTTAGTGCAATCGGATCTTAGTTGATTTGGCTGATAATCTAGTATATTTCGCACTCTACAGTATACATTGATTATAGTAGTATACCAATGTACCAAATACAGTCTTTGATATTCTTAAGTATTTTTGAGATATATGTATGTGTGTTAGAAATAATACCGCATTGTTTTGGGCAGCGGGTATCTTACAGTCGATTACACTCGAATGTAGCTTTTTTACTTGTTATTATATGTATCAAAAATTGTGACACTAGCTTTAAAATTACAATTGCTAATCGATGTTAAATTCCAAGGAACAGCAAAATGTATTCATACGGACGGACGGACGGACAGACAGACGGATATGGCTCCCTGTCTATAGACTTCTACCTTGTCTTAAGCCCTTATCGTGTATGAAAATAATTCGGAAATAAGTTGTTACAAATAATCTATATCTATGTGAAGTACGAGTGGCAACGCGAGCTTAGTGAAACGATATGGCAGCACTGATCGTGAAACCTAGATCGACGCGAAGTTAGTTAGTGTGTCGGGGTTGACAGGAACAGTTGTCCTCTAATCGTGTATAACATTAATCTGTTTATTACATCATTACTTCATTACTTTTATATTAATAAACTACTTAACTTTGTTACATCATATTTATGATAAATTTTAATGAGTGGACGAATAATAATAAATTTATATATTTTCATAACACACTAAAAAGTAACGAATTTTATGTTTTCATATTAATTAAATTAATCAAAGTCCGCAGAGCAATAAGCTCTCAAAAAGAAAAGAAAAAGTATTCTCAACTTTCATGATTCTCTTCACCAATTGTCTCCATATTTTGTTTGATTTAAAGAGTGCTTATTACTGCTCAATTATTATAAGTTTTGTTCTTCGCGACTATGTACATTCATTTATATTACAAATACTTTTACATTAAAATTAAATTCTTTCGTCTTCACCAATTGTTTAGTGTTCATATACTTCTTTTAATATTTTCTACACACACGTATATTCACTTTGGGCTCTTTTGGTTATTCTAAGAACTCTCTCGTGATGTTAGTTATGCTCTCTTTATCACTCTCTCATCTCTATTGTGACTCTTTACAGACATTTCACAACACGCTTCATCTATTTCATCATTTGCCTTTCGCAATATTGACGAAGGTCTGTAAATGAATTCATTGTTTTTCCTTCCCCGATTAGATTTAAATTATAAATGACATGCTTTAACAAAATATTATACTATTATAGAATTGTTTAATTTCTACTGTCTTAATATTTATGCACTAAGCAACACTTAGTCGATATGCGCTACTCAACACTTAAGAAGTGAAAATATCGATAAGCAATAGAAGAGATTAGAAATTGGATTATAGAGGGTAATTTGTGTGGGATGGACTAAATTGTAAAATAACGAAATGAAATAAATACAAATATTCCTAAACTACAGAATACATTTTTTTATATTGAATTTGTCTGATTTGCACCTTTAACTCTCTCGCTTTTCATTCTGATTCCATGTGAGGTATCATTCAAGGCAAATGAATGGTCAATCTGGCATCGTTTATCGAACAATAGCTGAAATCAGCTTATACTCGTTGTGTGGCAAGTGGCAAGTGGCAAGTGCAGTTGTGGCATTTGCCTGCTATCCACAATGCATCCAGCCTGGCACTCAGGAGGAGGAGAAGGAGGAGGCAGCTTGTGGCAGCCAAGTGGCAGCCAAAACTCAACTCAATTATGCACAATTACAGACACAAACAGACCAAGTGGCAAGTTGCATGATGCTGCGGCACATATGCAGCTGCAGCTGCCACTTCCACTGTCTCTGCCTCTGTTTCTGTCTCTGTCTCTGTCTCCTTCTCTATATTGGCCTCTCCAGCGCCTATTTAATAGCCAACGACCTTAATAGGAGGCAGCAGGCAACTTAACTGCGCGTTGCAACGACAGAGCAGACCAGTTGCAACAGCAACAGCAGCTGGTGGCGCCTCCTCAATGCCATTTGCCTATTTTTTCCGTTTGGGAATATTTTGCTGGTTTCTTTTTTTCGGGTGCCTCGCAGCAACAACAACGATGCAGTGCAGCTGCCCCATGTGTCTGTGTGTGTGTGCGTGTGGGAGGCGTTTAAATTGCATGCATAGCTCATTGCTTGCCACTCGACGTGGCTGAAGTGGTTGCAAGTGGGGAGCGCGAGGAGGGAGTGGCGACTGCTGTCAAAATGCCATTGAATTGCTTAAATACTTTGAATCGTCGTCGTCATCATCATCGTCGTCGCCGTAATGGGTTTTTGCTCCCGTTCCCTTTCTCGCTCCCAAAAAAAGAAGAGAAGAGCGATGCAACATATGCCAATGGCAGCGCATGAATAAACGAGCCCCAAAGCAGACAGACTAAATGAATGAATGAATGAATGAATGAACGAATGAATCAACGATATGAAGTGCAATCAATGCAAAAATGTGTGTGTTCAAGTGCCCCCAAAACAGCCTGCAGCAATGGCAATGGCAATGGCAATGGCAATGGCAATTGCAGCATGCAACCAGGCCAGAGATAGCTATAATGTGTTTGCGATTGTGTAAGTGTGTGTGGGAGAGTGTGTGTGTGTGCTTAGGTGCAGCGGTGTGAAAGGATTATTCACACACTATTGATTTCAAATTGAGTTGACTTCAAATCCGTCTGAATTGACAGCCACTCAGCTGAGGCAAGGACGAAGGCAACACATGGCAACGGCAAAGCCTGCCTCTTTGCAAATGCTAGTGTATTTGTGTGTGTGTGTGTGTGTGTGTGTGTGTGTGTGCGAAACCGGAAGTTGACTAATGAATTTAATTTGCAGTGGGTGTTGAAGCAAATAGAGCGACAAACAGATAGGCAGACGAAGAGACAGACAAACAGAGAAGCAGCAAGCAGACACACGGATAGAGGAGCAGACCGACAGACAGACAGACGGACGGACGGACAGACAGACAGACAGGGCTCGCTCTCAGTTGAGCAAACGAAGATGACGAAGATGGAGCTGGTGGCGGCGGCTGCTATTGAAGCCATTCCAGTTACTGACTGATTGACTGCCACATGCTTCAATGCCGCATGCCGCATGCCTCACTGCCTCACTCACTTGCTGCTGCCTGCTGCCAGTTCTTGTTTGTGTCTCTCCCAGGCAGACGCGAATGTAAGTAGGCAACAGCTTTTGCTGCTTTGTTTGCCCACATTTGTTTCCCAAAATGCATTTTGTGTGCTGTTTGGAATTGAAGCCACAGCATCGCTATCAATACCACCACCAGCTACAACAGATACAACAACAACAACACCAACGAGGAGGATAACAGCAATTTAATCGACTCTTCGGGCAACTAATACAGATGCAGATGGCATATTTGCATGCGTGTTTGCTGTTCAATTACTGCGCGCGATTTGAAGCCACAATTACTTCTACGATTTGTTATTCACTTTAAAATGTAAATACAATTAAAGATCGCTACTCTATGGTTTATTTTAAATGCAATAGTATATCAATATACCAAATATCGCATTCGGTAAGTTTTAGTATTTTTGTGAGTTTTAGTATTTATTGATTTTAAATGCAATAGTGTATCAATAGAAGGAATATAACATAAGGTAACATTTTAAATGCAATAGTATATCAATATGCCAAATATAATATTCGGTATATTTTAGTAATTTGTGGTATATTTATTTCAAATGCAATACTACATAAGAATTTCAAATTCTGTATAAAATTCGGTATATTTTAGTATTTCTCGTTATATTAAAACAATTGTCCAGTTCAACTGAACTTCAAAAATAATTCATTCACTATTAGGTTAAAAATCTGGTATATTTTGTAATTAAAGGCATATTTTAAATGCAATAGTATATCTACATATTAAAGATAACATTCGCTATGTTTTAGTATTTTTGAGGTATATAGATGTTAAATGCAATAGTGTATCAATATACCGAATATAACGTAAGGTAACATTTTAAATGCAATAGAATATCAATATACTAAATATACCATTCGGTATATTTAAGTATTTTTTGGTATATTAAAACAATTGTCCAATTCAACTCAACTTCAAAAAAAATTCATTCACTATTAGGTTGAAAATCTGGTATATTATGTAATTATAAGCATATCTTAAATGCAATAGTACATCAATATACCAAATATAACATTCGGTATATTTAAATATTTTTGGGGAAGATTGATTTTAAATACAATAATATATCAAAATAAAGCATTCTGTTTATTTTATTTATTTATTTTTTGTGGATTTATTAAATAATACCGCAATGCTTTGTTTTTATCAAAAAAGATTTGTTCTTTTCTCTTTTGATTGAAAATTATTTAAAATAATTGTCCAGTTCAACTCAACATCAAAAATAATTTTTTTACCTGCTTAAGAAGTATTATTTTTGGTTATGATATTTGGTATTTGGTTATGCATACTACCATCTTTGGTTGACAGTCTGGTATATTTTGTACTCGTCGCGGTATATTTTAAATGTAATAGTATATCAATATTTAAAATATAAGAATTATTATTTTTCGGCAAAAAAAATTAATGTATATAAACTTATATATATTTAATATTTTAAGAGTTTATGGGTAATCAAAATAAGCTAAAATTAAATCATAAAATCATAGTAGAATTGGTCACATAATCATTAGTCTTAGCAAGCCAATTATTTACAAACTCTAAAATGAAAGTTAGATATGAAATGCTGTTGAAGAAACATTTACAAATTCTGTATGACAAATGAAATAATGCGAAAGCTGTCAGAAGGTAGGTTAAGCTATTCAGATGGAAATATAGAATTTCAATTTAGTTTTACTTTGTATTGAGTTGGTGACACAAACACAAAAATCAACATACATACAACTACATAAGAAACATTTGAAATAATTTTTAATACACTTTCGATTCTCTTTTATTTGATTTTCTCAATTTTTTCGCGTGTGTCTGGTTCTCGTTATTTATGTGTCTCTCGACTCCAAGGTAATTTAAACAAATAGTATATAAATTAGTATTTAGAAGATGTAAATTGAGATGTGCATTTAGTGAGCGAACATGAATGAATATTTAGATAATGCCAGACACCACATTCAGCGGACGGTGATAAGTGGCTGCGATTCACTCAGCGAGACCCTGAACATGACAGCGATGTTCGCCTCGACGAGCGCCAATCAAATGCTCAACGCTCTGATGCACCTGAAGGCGCTGCTGCTGCAGGAGGCAATCGAATTCATCGGTTTGAGTGGACGAGCGAATGTCGTAGGCGATTCGAGTGGGGCAACTGGCGCATCTGGATCTGGATCTAGATCATCGGAATCGGAATCGGGGTCGGGAACTCGTTCGGGGCAGCCGCGACTCGTGAGCGTTGTGTGCGGCTTTCCCAAGGATATCGGCATGTATCCGCACTACAGCAAGGGGCAGTTTGGCGAGGATGCCTGGTTCAGCACCTCCACCGACCAGGCCGATGCCCTGGGCGTCGCCGATGGCGTTGGTGGCTGGCGTGTGTACGGCATCGATCCGGGACAATTCAGTCGCTTCCTGATGCGCTCCTGCGAGCGTCTTGCCCACTCCCAAGACTTTGAGGCCACGCGACCCGAGCATCTCCTGGCTCGCGCCTATTGCAATCTGCTGGAGCAGAAGCAACCGATCCTGGGCAGCTGCACTGCGTGTGTGCTCACTCTGCTCCACGACAGCAGCACGCTCTATGCCGCCAACATTGGCGACAGCGGTCTGCTGATCATACGCGACGGTGCCATCGTCTGTCGCTCCATGGAGCAGCAGCATCACTTCAATACCCCGTATCAATTGGCTGTGCCGCCGCCGGGCCAGGGGCTCAATGTGCTCACCGACGGTCCCGAGTGCGCTGCTCTTCTGCAGTTCGAACTGCAGCAAGGCGATGTCCTGATACTGGCCACCGATGGTGTCTACGACAATGTGTCCGAGGAGCTGCTGGTGCGTGTGCTGAGCCATGCGAGCGGCATTTCCGATCACGTCAAGCTGCAGACCTTTGCGAATTCGATTGCGTTGATGGCGCGCTCACTCAGCTTCAATCCCAGCCACGATTCGCCATTCAGCCTGAATGCCAGACGACACAACATCGATGCACCCGGCGGTAAACCGGATGACATCACCGTCATCCTGGCGAGCGTCGTTTAACTTCTCCACGCTTCACAACTGGCTGCCTACATCGAACATCATCGAAGCCTGATCAAACTCTTAAATCATGTGTCAACAATGCTTAACTTCATCATCAATCCAGACAACTAAATCCACATAAACTATTCTGAACATCACAATATTTCGCTATTCATTCGCTAAACCAAACAAAATTATGTGTTTTATCAAGCATTGTTCCCCATTGAGTCTAATCAAATTGATAAAATAAATATGCATTTGCAGCTGGTTTTAAGGCTGGAGAACATGAAGGAGAAATGACTCAACTTTAATCTTATTCTATCATATTATAAGATGTTACTATTAGCAATGGATTAAGTATGTAAATATGTACATATTTCGAAATTGTTTATTACCAACGGTAGACATCAATACAAATTAAGAAACTACAACTTTCTTCCGAAATAAAAAACAAGTATGAAAGCTACAGTCGAGTGTGCTCGACTGTGAGATTTCAGCTACCCTTTTGGAATAAAACCTTATTCGAAAAATATACCAAAAATGGTATATCGATATTGTACTACACTAATAATATACCCGATTGTCCGTCAAAGCAATTATGACCTGATTGCAATAGGTGTTTTTGACCATACAAAATAATTTCTTAAGTAACTTCTACGAAGTTGATCTCAACGCAAACAAAACAAATCTTAAATACAGCAGTTATTATTTATCTAGCTTTAAAATTAAGCGTGTTACTCAATCTGTTCAAATGTCAGGAACGGAATTGGGCGTGGCAAAATTTTTAAACAAACTTAGTCTGCGTGCAAACATAACAAATGCTTTATCTCTTATAGTCTCCGAGATTTAGGTATTCATAAAGGCGAACAGATAGACAGACTGACAAACAGACAGACGGACAGACGGACAGACAGACGGACAGACAGACGGACAGACAGACGGACAGACAGACGGACAGACAGACGGACAGAGAGACGGGCAGACAGACGGACATACGGCTAGATCGTCTCGACTGTTGACTCTGATCATGAATATATATACATTATGTATCTATATATATGTACATTATAGGGTCGGAGATGCCTCCATCTGCATGTTATATACATTTCCTGCAGGCACAAATTTTTAATATCCTTCCACCCTATGGGATATAATAAGTAAGATATAATAATTTGATTGAAATCAACTTTGAGGTATCCGCTACCCATATTGAATAAAGTAAAACAGTAGGATATTATTCTTAAAATATACCAAAATATAGTACAATTTACCGAAGATTATATTTGGTATATCGATATATTATTACATTAAAAATATAACAAAGGTTTGCAAATACTAGCAACCACAGCGGGAAGTTGGCGTCAAAAATTTAAAACAAACGTCCACCCTATGTGGAGTAAGAATACAACAAAAATCTTACTATAAACACACTTTCATATAGAAAGTTTCATCGAGTGACATTTCTAACCTGAGATGCACAATCAAAACTCTTCATAGCACCTTGAATAAAAGATCCGAAAGCCAACTCCCTCTCACCTTACAAAACATTAGAAACTCCACAAACTAGATGATATCAAGGCTACTCGAGTTATTGTTGTTGTTGCTGCTGTTGTTGTCAGCTTAATTGAAAAATGTTGCCTGCTGCATGTCAACATTTTGATTTCCAATATGTTGTCCAACACACACACTCTCTCTCTCTCTCTCTCTCCGAGGAAAAAAGAAGAGTGCTCCATTATAAATCGAGGGTGCGGTACAAAATTTTTAGCTTGAAATTTCACACGTTTGGCCGCGACATATGTCGCCAGGGCTGCACACACAACAGGGCCGGAGTGAGAGGGAGAGCAGACAGGGAGCCGGGTGACCAGTGAACGCTGAACGCAGAACACAGAAAGCAGAACGCAGACTGTGCAATGGCCTATGGCTCGGTTTAACCACTTCCGCACAAGGGCACAACCGTCAAATGCAGAGCAGAGCAGAGCACAGCACAGCACAGAACGGAATGCTGCCTGCCCCCATTCGTCCACACTCCATCCCGCTGGCTACCCAATGACATTTACCGTTAGCATATCAATAACACACGCTGCGCCGCAGACCGGACTCATAAAATATGGCAACGGCAGTGGCAACATTTGCCCGTCAACCTGAAACGTGACGCGTGATGCCTCGCCACACACTCTCCACTCTCCACACTCGCTCATTTTCACTCTTTCCACCTCTCTCCACTCCTCTCCGCGCTAGCCCTTTTCGATTAGGTGTGCTCTCGGTGAGGTCCGCGACCCGTTTGATTTTGCATTTCATGCAAATTTTTGGTGGCAGACGTCCACGATGATGACAACGAGGACAAAAGCAGGACGCAGGACTCTCGTCATCAGAGTGAGAGAGAGAGAAAGAGAGAGAGGAGTTGGGCAAGGAACGCGGAACGCTGTCGCATCATCGGAAATGAATCATTTGCTTCGTTTGCCGGCATCCGCTTGGCGCTTATTTCCGTTGCGTCGTCGCTTTTTTGGCCTAAACCAGATCCGACCAACCAAACTGGCCAAAAGTGGGCGAGACGAAGGGGGGGAAGAGTGAGTCCAAACCTGACATGTGTGCGCGGCACGCTTCCGTGACGGAACATGCAGTCACTCCACCTGCAAAGCGGGAAAGCGGCAAAGCATAGAAGGAAGCCATCGGCCAGGTGAACATTTTTACAGCGTTGCCTTTGACACCTGCCGTTCTCGTTCTCGTTCTCGTTGACGTTGTCGTTGTGTTAAATGCCCCCAACCGACTAAAACAGAACAAATATTGTTCTGATTTTAAAGCACAGACGAGCAATGAATGCAAACTTGACTTACAAATAATTTACAATTCAATTCTATTCAAATACTTTTGAGCTAACCAAAAAAATGAAATGAAAAGTGTCTGCTAATAAGTTGGCTTAAACTAAAAGTTCTTCTTATCCAACAACAAAAAATTATGTAATATTAAAATATAAATTTCATTATTCATCAAACTAATTTCAAGAACAATTGAAATCATTTGAATGTATGAGATACTTTTATTTTGGTAACATTTTTTTTAATGTAAAGAAAAAAGCCATAAGATCATAATGGTAATCTCTACAGTCCCTGAAAAGAATTTACTAATCACTTCAAACGCATGCTTGAGTCAGTAAAATTCTGTCTAAGTATTTATACATTCAGATTACATTTCGTTTACGAAGAGGTTTCATTAAATGTTGAAAACAAAATAATTACTATGAAGCATTATCGCTGTTATTAAAATTGAGATTACATATTGAATTTGACATTTAAAAATACTTTAGAAATATTTTCAGAACGTTTATTTAAATAAAAAAAGTTAAATGTTTTCGCATTATATTTCGACTCCAATTAAATTGTGTAAAATTAAGCTTCAAATAAGATATATTCCTATTGAATTGTGTTGAACTTAAGTTTAGAATAAGCTAGCTTGGGGAATTTTGTTTTGGTAAAGACGATCATAAACGGATTCCTCATAGAGAGCATTTGGCCACATCTACCCGATTCTTTTGCCTGCTCAACTGCTCAAACTTTTATCCAGCTGTCTATCTATCCGTCCTTCCGTCTGTCGTCTGTCCATCTGTCCATCTGTCCGTTCGTCCTCTTGTTCGTTCATCCATCCATGCGTTTGTCCACACTCATTTGAGTCCCGCATAAATCAATTGCACTTGTCATCAACTCAATTAATTTTTGGCAAACAAAGTGCAGTAAATCAATTGCTTTGGCAGCTCGGCCCGTTGACCATGCCCTCGGTTGCCCTCGCTTGCACACACACACACACACACACACACACACACACACACACACGCTCGCAGGACCCCGTTGAATGTCCTTTGCCATTTCACTCCCATTTTTGGATATTTCTTTTTTTGTGCCCAACTCTTCGGTTCATTTTTTTGAGTTGTTCTTTTTCGACGTTTGTCATTGGCATTTTTTGTCACTCGACTCGACTCTACTCGACTCGGAGTTTTTGCACATTTTATTATGGCGTTGCATTCAGCCTCGAATACCGAAGCGGACTAACAGACCGGCGAGGACAGACAGACGCCAGGACTACCGTCGACTGTCCATTTTATGAGCCGCCGCCCCATGCATGTTGACACTGTATCAAATGGGGTTAAAAAGTGATTAAAGTAGGTTTGGCAAATGTCAACAATGTTTATACCGTGGCCCTCTGGCCTGCGGGTTCCACTTCCACTTCCCGTTGGAGTTGGAGTTTGGAGTTTGAGCTCCCGGGTTCTCTGGTTACTCATCCGACAAGGAAAGAGAGAGAGGGAGAAGGGGACTAACGTATCTGGTAGCCAGTGGCTTAGGCGTGTAACTGTCGAGCGAGTGCTCTTGACGTTTCGGTATGCAGACCCCCAGTCATCTCTCCCCCTTTCCCTTTCTCCTCCTCCACTCCTCACCTTCATTCAATGGGCGCGACATTCGTTTGCCAAGCTCGATTCGATTTGCAATTTTTTACATCATCGCAGTCGCAATCGCTATCGCATTGGCATCTGGAATGGAATACTCGAGTGCATGCAGCAGAACCAGATCCCAATCCCCATCGTCAGTCCCCATAGACAGCGTTAAATTATGCAACTTTTTTTCCCGAGTGCCTTTTGCTATACGAAAATTGAATTTATGCATTTGTGCTCTATCTCACATTCTCTCTCTCTCTCGCTCTCTTTTGTAGAGGAGAGTTATGGGTGTCCTCGTCAGAGCAACTGCAGCTGACAAGCTCAGATAACGCACTCGTATAGCCATCGATACAGTTAATATTATTATCCTATTATGTGTCTAATAGTAATGTTATATGGAGGTATTATTCAAATATACAAATATAAATAAAAATATGAGCCACATAAAAATATGAGCCACATAATAAAATATTTTGTATCATTATACAACACTTCAAATACGTTATAGTAACATTTCTAACAAGTAAGAAAACTACAGTCGAGTGTGCTCCACTGTGAGATACCAGCTACCCATTTTCAATAAGCCCAGATTCTACAAATATACCGAAAATATACCGCAAAATACTAAAAATATACCGAACGCATTATTAGTATTTCGATATAATACGACATTACTTAGGCTGGAAATCTGGTATATTTTGTGATGTATGGTATATTCTAAATATCAATATACCAAGTACATAATATAGTATTTTTGCGGTATTGTATTTTGGTGCATTCTAAGAATAATACCGTACTGTTTTCACTTCTATCTAGTCATCGATTCATCTTTGTTGGATGATAAATTCATGCAGATGTCCTTAATGAAAACCTTTGGAAAATAATTCGATATTGTAATGTGGAATTTTATTTTAAGATTCGATTAAAATGAATTAATATGTTGATGTGACCAATGCAATGATTTAAAAGCAATACTTAAGTAAATATTTAAGTTGAAATTGTGTATCGATATACCAAATATAGGCTTGGGTATGTTGTACTCAATTTGGTATATTAATTTGGTATATATTTCTTCTTCACTTCTATCTAGTCATCATTTCATCTTCGCTTGATGATAGACTCAATCGTATGTACATATATTCCTAATGAATTATGCTAAAAACCATTGGACTAGAAACAGATCAATTAGCAAAATTATTGATAATAAAAGTGCATGAAAGGAAATTGGGAATTGAGAACTAGAAGAGCGAGTCCTTAAGCCGAAGCAGAAGTGGCAACTAACGAAGAGGTAACTAAAAGGGAGAGAGTTTGAAAAGGAGAAAAACGGGGGATGTGGCACATTCATTAGTTAAATAGAAACTATGCGTATATGTGGAAAAGTCTTTGGTTAATCCCAGGGCATAAGGCAGCAGGCAGCAGGCAACAGCAACAGCAGCAGCAGCAGCTTTGTGCGGCTGTCAGGCCGAAACGTGGGTGCAACATGGGGCAGGCAGTTTTGTCTTTGATGTTGCACGATGCATGCTCTCGCCCAACTGATTGTTATCCAAATAGTTATTTAAGCAATTCAAATTGTGGTAATTAAAAATGGCCAGCAGGCCGTAACCCGTAGCCAGCAAAAAGGGAAGGCGAGAGAGTGAGAGAGTGAGGAGAGAGTGCGGGTTATACCTAGACAATGGCTGAGGCCAGGCACTTGACATATGGAGCCGGGGATCCTGGACATGAGTAAGCACCCAGTGCCCCCGAACACACACGCACAGGAGCCTGCGGCATAGCTGTTATTATTTTTGTCACTGACAAAGCAAATCACCGAAAACCAACAAAAGCAAAGCACAGAAGGAGCTGAGATTGAGCGAAGAAGAGAGAGTGAGAGTGAGAGAGAGAGAGAGAGGGAAAGGCGTAACAAACGACGTTGACATAGAGGCTACGCTGGCCATGGGCCTAGGCCTATAGGTGCTCCTCCAATCCCCCGAGTTGTTCACATCTCTCAGGGCAATTTTCCTGTTGAATTATGAGGATATTTGTTTCGTCATGAAAGATTGGCCCCAGCCAGCCTCCGACTCCAACTCCAACTCCAACTCCGACTATGACTTTGACTCCGGGTCCAACTGCGACTTCCAGTTGGAACTACTGCGACTCCAATTGCGTATGCGACCCGTTGCCTGCCCGGCTGCAACTCTTTCATTGTAATCCTTACTCAACTGTGTGTGAGTGTGGTATTTGTTTTTCCTCATTTCGGTTTTTTCCTTTGCTCCTTTGCTCCGTTGCTGTTCTGCAGATTTGTAGTTTAGGTTCTTACGGGGTTTTCAATTTGTGTGGCGCCGCAAACAGAAATAGAAACAGAAACAGAACCAGAAACAGGAACAGCTACCGAAGAGAATCGTCAACTCTTTGCCTTCGTCTAGAGCTTAGCCAGAAATGCAGTGTGCAGTGTGTGTCCTGCAAGTGAAATGCACTCTCCACAAAAGGCCAAAAGGGCAAGTGGGCAAATGAACCGGGTGCGGGAAAGAGGAACAGAGGAACGGACGAACGGAGGAAATGGGGACAGTATCTGCAACTGTAACTGTAACACATGAGTCTTAGCCGCTCCACGGACTGGCCCGATTGCATCTACAATTCATAGAAATTTCAAACGATGCGTAAACGAAAACGGAAAATGCACAGCAAAGGGAGGAAGGAGCAGGAGCAGGAGCAGGAGCTACTCGGTCGGTTTGCTCGGTCATCTTTTGGCCAACTCTGGGGGGGGCACAATGCCGGGGTCAAAAGTAAACGAAATTGTTGAACGCATTGCAATGGAAGTGCCGGGCAAGGAGCAGCCAGGACCAAAGGAGACCAGAGTAGTTGCACTACACCAAAAATTGCGTTTTTCGGCAAGAACGAGAAAGCTACGATTCGAATGCGAGTGCGAGAGAGATTGAGAGAGAGAGAGATAGAGAGCTGAAGAGATGAAGATGGAATGGTTAAAGGAGTTGGCAAATCCGACTTTGGTTGATGATGAGTGTCGTTATCGCTTTTGTGGAGTTTCGTTTTGTCACAGCTTCCCCTCCCCGCTACTATACTCTCTCTCTCTTTCATCTCTCTCTCTCTCTCTCTTTCTTTCTAGCTGCTGTATAGTATTCTATCTACAAACTTGAATTTACATTTCGATATATGGCTCTCACACAAACACACACAGAGAGAGAGAAAACAATCAAGAAAAGCAATTGGTGCGACTGCAACTGGGTATGCTTGTGTGTGTGTGAGGCACTGTGGCAACCCTGGTGGCTGCAGTGGCACCCGGAACCAAGTCGTCGTTGAACATTTCGTAGTTGGGACTACGATGATGTAGCTGCACGGATTGATTTACGTTCGAAAAGATTTCTCAAGTGCGACAATGTGTGTGTGTATTTGTGTGTGCATAGCACAGTTATACAAACTGCTGACAGTGTTGCCACCCCTCTTCGTTTTATTCCCTCCCAAGCCAATCTCAATTCCAATCCTTGGTCCTGGAACATTTTCCATTCCTTTCATTCTTTCTCTGTTGCCATTTTTCTATATGTTTTTGCATTTTGTCCAACAGCCAACGACGTCTGAGATTTATCAAAAGGTAATTTATATATGTGGGTGCGTTATTTATACATACTATGTCTACATACATACACATATAGTACACATTTCTCCTCCACCTCCTCCTCTTCCTCTTTTGTTTGCTGTTTACATTGCCTGCTGCAATCCCATTTTGCATTTGCAACTTACGCAACATTTTTAAGAGTATTTCGTCGCAAATTAATCGCCTGCCCAAGCATGACATACGACCCAAAGCCGGAGTCACAGTTGGAGCTGGATTTCGAGTCGGATCTTAGAGTTAGACTTACAGCTGAAGCAGCTTCGGGCTGCTTAGCAAATACAAAATTGATCGCAGAACCCTTGTTGCTGATGCTGCAATCCTCTTTTGATTTGACATTTTAGATATTTGACATTTGAACTTGGTTTCAAGTACTACTCAGTACAGCTTACTAAAATGGAGTATACGATATGGGCCTTTTTTAGACTACATATATTTTGGTACACCTTTTTAGTAGCTCTATAATAAAAAATGCATTTTATATAAACGACTGAAATATACAAATAAAGTCGTTGGTACTACGTTCTAAAAAAGTTACTTTTGAACTTTTCTCATCAAATCGCAAAATTCAGCGGATTTAGCTACACTTTTTATACTAAACTATTATTGCAATAAGCCGAAGAATCATAGTAACTTTTGACATTTACTTAAATTTAAATATGTTCGAATTCTGTATACCTGCTGCCTGCAAATCTATGTAACAGTCAAAAGGAGACATCTCTATATAAAAATAAGTAAGATAGGCTTTGGTATATTTTAGTCAATATGCAGTTAAATTATTAAATTGGTATATGTTAATATTAGTACCGCATTATTTTACATTTATTACAAATAGGTAATGAGTATCTAACAGTGGAGCACACTCGACTGCAGCTTTCTCACTTCATTTTGTTTGATTTATGTTTCATATTGCTTCGAAAATTTCTAATGAAAAGTGACAAACATAATCCATAAGCCATCTCAAGAATTAAATTAAATAATTTTGCGCATTACATAAAATACTAGATTCTAAAAGAAATACACAATAAATAGGTTATAACAAATTATGTATTTATCAAAATATATAAATTAATTTTAGCATTTTCAATTTTAATAGAAATTATATTTACTATCTATATACATATGTAGGCACATGTTTGAAATGATTAGAATTTATTTTTTTTTATTATATAATAAAATTTATATTGGTTAGAATACTAAAGAGAAAAACAAGGCTGAGTAAGATATCATATTAATAGAAATGTATCAATATACTTTAACTTTGTCTAAAACACAATAGATAGATGGTATGAATTAATAGAAGTAATATAAAAGTAAATTGTGCTAATAGCTTCAAATACTCTACATATGAACATCAATTTGACAATTAAAGCTTGGCGAAAGCAAGAAAACTAAGTTGCGTCTATGCGCCGTGTTCATATTATTGTCAAGCATTAGCTCAAATAATCACAATCAGAGCGTCATGAGCATCGTCTGGCACTTTGAAGTCAAATGCCCCAGCAAAAGGGGAAGGCAACGTCATCCTGTTGCGCTGTGGCGCGAGTATAATAAACATTTCTTTGGCATTGATTTAAATGCGGCCTAAACAAACTTTGGCTGGCCTAAATGGATGGCTGAATAGCTGGTCGAGTCTCCGTCTCCGTCGTCGCCGTCTTTGTTGGCGTCTTTGCTCGTTTGTCTCATAAATAATCAACCAATTATTTTGCTGTCAATTTCAACACGGCCGGCGAAAACGCAATGCCAACGCCTACCAAGCAAAAGTGCAGGGCTCAAAGGGCCAGAACGAACGGACAAGGAGCATGGCCAGAATGGCGACGGCAGTTGGCCGTGGCAGTGGCAGTGGCAGAGGCAGGCAGGACATGCAACCCGCTGTGTCTTTGAGCTTTTGTGGACACGCAACACGGCACAGCGTCGCAATAAATTCTCTCGGCTGCAGCGCCAGCCGAAAAATCCACGCGAATGCAAAATCCACACAAAAAAAAAACAAAACAAGTAAGAAATCTAGAGATGAATGTACTCGACTGTGAGATACCCGCTACCCAAATATACTAAATATGAAAAATATATAGTACGGTATATTTTATTATTTTTCAGTATATTAATTTTGTATTTTTCGAGAATCAGAGAGTTGCAAATTTTCCAGATTGTTAGAGATCCTCGAGACTGAAGTGCTGGTATTGTTCTGAAAATATGCCAAACAAATATACTGAAAAATGCCACAATATACCATAGTCAATATTTGGTATTTCGATAAACTACTACACTCTAGTATATTTTGGATGTTCTATATCGATATACCAAATACACATTTTGGTTAATTTTAGTTTTCATAACAATTAAAATTTGCCAGATAGTTAGAGATCATAGTGACTAAAGTTTTGGCATTGTTCTGAAAATATACCAAACAAATATACTAAAAAAAATGCTGAAATATATATAAGTTTACATTTGGTATATCGATAAACTACTACACTATAGTATATTTTGGGTGTGTTATTATATCAATCTACCAAATATGTACTTTCGAATATTTTAGTATCTTTTGGTATATTAATTCGGTATATTTTAAGAATAGTAGAGTTTAAAATATGCCAGAGATCATAATACCCTTCTACCTTGTGGGCAACGGGTAGAAACAGTCTGAGAACTAGACTAGAGTGAGAAAGTCTGTTGAATTTGTTCGCAGTAAGTTGCCAAAGCAAAGCAAAGACACAGCCAGCAATGTCTTGAGACAGCGGCAAGCACTTAAAGTCTTGCCTTCGATTTCACGGCCGTATATCATTGCGTTTTCAGTTACAGTCAGTCCAGTCCCCCTCCCGCCTCCCGCCTCCCGCCTCCTGTTGAATTTGACTCGTTCTCTTGTTGCCGCCAAAAGGTTTCCCGAAATTCGCTTTTCCTTTTTCGCTTTTTGCACGCAGCACACGCACCGAGCGGAAGTCCTTTAGCAGATTATCAGATGGAGCAAAATTCGACTCGCATTGGATTTGTAATTGAAGGGCGTGTTCTTCGTTCTTCGTTCTTCGTTCATCGTTGCTGCTGCTGTTGCTGCCACTTGACTCTAGCAGCAACGGAAGGGGCCATTAAGTGATGCCAATGATTAACAACGGAAGTATAGATTTCGAGCAATGCTTTGCCAACTGTGGCTAATCGATGCCCAATGGCCGGGCCTAATGGCATTCGCCCATAAATCAAAGCCGCTCTCAATAATGTCAGTCGCTGCTCTCTTACTCTCTCTGTCTGTTATCGCTCTACATAGAATGAAAAATCACGAATCGTATTAAATTGAAAAGACTTGGTATTATAATTATGCCACTTTAGTATTTGAATTTGTTGTAAGTGTGCCCATAATCACTTTATTATTGTATGCATTATTCAGGCATATTAAGTCATGTTGTATGGTCACACTTTTAATCTTATTTTGGTCGTTTTCTTAAAGACATTGTGGCTAGACACGCAGAATAAATAGTGACAGTAAATCGGTATTGTGGTATTCTATTATTATATATTATATTCAAAACTAGATTTATACAACCCATATTAAATTTGTTAAATGCTGCAAAGATTTTATGCAGACTAGCACTCGTTCGACTTTAAATAACTAAGTTACTCAAATGAAAATTGGTTGTTCTTCATTCAACATAAGAAAACGGAATACAAGAGTTGACATCAAATCTTAACAGCGTGTTTACTATGTTTACAGAATATAATACAATATAATATTTGATCTCCACTTAATCCAACATTTAATTCTACTTTTTACGAAATACTTATCACCGCGAATCAACTCAGCATTTGAACACAGGACCTTAGACCACATTGTCTGGACGCAGAGAAGGATGAATGCTGTTTGAAAACTAACTTTTATGTCTTAAAATCCTATATCTTATATAGTTTATAATAATCTCATATTCGTTCTATTTTAGTGTGCAATGTGACAGCACCCTCTCTTCAGTATGTCAAGTGCCTCTTTGATTTTTGAAAGTAACAAAACGAGGCAGCGATTAACTTTGTTGTCTCGATACTACAATAATTGATGGGGTTTTTGAGTTGATAATCGAAAACTGTATTTAATCTTATCTTTAAGTGTGTTCAAGGATCTATAAATAACCCTAAAATTTGAGATGTCTTTAGGCTAACTCGGTGCAGTGTAACGTCCTCATAGTCATGCTTGAATGAACGGCAAGATCGATTGGTGACAAATAAACTAAACTAAACTAAATTATGAGGAAAGCACTCTGATGAGATTTCAATTATTGTATAAAGGAACACTTGATAGATTTGAGAATTTTGCATTTATTATATTTTTTTCTGTGTTTAAAAAGTGAAATTTCTGCTCAATTCTAGCGATATACCAAATTAATATACCGAAGGTTAAGCTTTGCATATATATGTATGGTATATACAAGTTCTTAATTTGAGGACGTCAAGTACTCTTCTTATTTATATATAAAGTGGAACTCCAGCTGTATCCTTACGATATACCAAATTGATATACGAAAAAATACTGAAATATACCAAATGCTATACTTGGTATATCGATACTCATAAACACTGCGAGTACGTTTTTTCTGTGTAAAGAAATTGGAACTCCCACTCAATTCTAACGATATACCAAATTAATATACCAACAAATACTGAATAATATAGAAGACCACACTTGGTATAACGATATACAAATTCTTAATTTACGTAATTTAAGTACTTTTTTCTGTGCTTAAAAAATGAAATTGTTGCTCAATTCTAGCGATATACCAAATTAATATACCAAAGGTTAATCTCGGTATATCTATATACAAGTTCTTAATTTGAGCGCGTCAAGTACTCTTCTTACTTGTATAAAAAGTGGAACTGCAGCTCTATCCTTACGATATACCAAATTGATATACGAAAAAATACTAAAATATACTTGGTATATCGACATACATAAGCACTTTGAGCACTTTATTCCTAGTATAGAAAATGGAATTGCAGCTCACACTTATGCTGGCGTCTAGCGTCTTTGCAGTCGCTAATCAGCGATTCATTTAAAAGCCAAGACACACACACACACACACACATACGCATTGTTTATGTGTGTGCATGTATGTGAAATGTTTTGCCAACTGGCAGTGAAATGAAACAATAAACGTAAATAACTTTCAATTGAATAGTTTTGTGGTGGCAAATTTACGTACGCCACGACGTCAAAAAGGCCCCCGTCAGTTTTCTGGGCCGCTTTCTAGACCCCGGCTATAAAATGTGAGCCAAAGAGATCCGCAAGAGGGGGTGACTGAGTTGGTGGTGGGGGTTGGGAAGGACAAGGGGCAGCATACAATGGCGCGCCATTAGCAAGCGCCCCATGCATGTGACATTTTTGCAAATATCCCGCTTGCTATGCAACTGTCTGTGTATGTGTGTGTGTGTGTTGATTGTAATTTTGTAATTTTCTGAGTTTATTATCTGTCAACATTATCACACACACACACACAGACGCACTTACACAGAGAGCAGCATTTCGTATGGGCAACTCTGCAGCAGTTAAACACGCAATACGCAAGCCTTTGGACGAGCCAAAGAGGGGGGGAGAGCGAGGAACTGCGGAGTCCATTCCAATGAATGGACCAGGGACCGAGTCTGGGTCTGGATCTGGGTTTGGGTCGAAAGCGGAGCATTAAATGTTTGCCGCTGTCGCCATAGCTCTTATCTTGTCTCGCATAAAACGCAACAACACCAAATAAACTCATCGAATTTCTGTTGTTAATTGAAATAAAACTATTTTAAGTGTCCTTTGTATGTGAGTGAGTGTGTGTGTATGGTTGTGGCTTCAACTCCGATCCCAACTCCGATTTGAACTCCGCTTCTTTTGTCGCCTTCTTCTTCTCCTCAGCTGCTCTGCTATATAATATTTTATACATTTCATGGCATTTCTCTTTGTAAGTTATTTCCAAAGTATTTAATGCCAACAGCGTCTTTTTGCTCATTCTTTTTACTTATATACACATGTACATAAATATGGATTATACATATGTATGTATAACAATTTAAAAGTATAATATAACAATAATCTTCATCTTCTTTAAACAAGCGAGTCAAACCCGAATATATATAGTTTTAAAGAACTAATTGTCAGTTCTTCCTGAATATCTAAATATTTCTTGTTCGATATTAAGAATTTATTTCATATTTAAGTATATAGATAAATAACAATCATGTTTAGAAGGAAGAAGGTAATGTTGGTAGTCTATGGTATAATTCGAATGTAATAGTATATCGATATACCAAATATATATGTTTGGTATATTTTGATATTTTAATGGCAGGCAATTTTTGTGCTCCATGGTATAATTTGAATGTAAAATGGTATATGTATACTAAATTGGTAACATATATTTTTAGAATAATACCGCATTGTTTTACTTTTATTGCAAAGGTATAGCTTTCTTAATTGTTTTAATTAAAAATGTTCAAATTAATGATAGGTTTGGATGTTACCATCTCTTAATAAAATATTTATTTATTTATCAACTACCAATATATGATACTTTATATACAAATTATATACCAAACCTAGTGAAAGATCGACATAATTATAAACTTTCACATTTATAAATAAATTTACATAAACAGTGATATACTTGTACTTATCACAAAATAATCTCAGCCTAAGTATAATTTGCTATATTATTGTAGTATAAACAACCTTTCAGAGTACTATTATAATAAACAAATAAATAAATAAACCTGCCAATTATCTGCTTATAAAATATCATCTAGTTTGCTTAAAAAAAATAAATGAATACACAAATCTGTCACATATTAATATCAAATAATTTATCAATGCTTAATAGACTTTATCAACGTTTACTTTAATTGTTTATTTATTTATATAGATTACATTATATTGCGAGTTTTAGTCGATTTCAAACTGATAGTGTCAAATGGCAAATCTTATGACTTTTCCATTTCGTAATTTGCTAAAAGCTCCGATTGATCTAGATTCACGAGCTTTCAATCACAGTTAGACATTACCTAACTGCTTCTTTAGCTAGTCCAAAACAAAATTCAAAAGCTTTAGCGTTGAGCGCTTCTGCTTCTTTTTGCTCGTATTTGAGCAAATGGCCAGCGGCAAGAAGAAACTTTTGGCATACTAAGTAAAAGCCACTTAAACGACAACAATAACAACGTAACGTAGAAGCTGAAACAGAAGCAGAAAAGAGAAAGAGATAGTGGAGAGTGAAGAGTAAGGGAGAAGGAAAAGAGCAACCGTCACATACACGAAACTCATAAAAATGCTTTGTGGTTGGCATTTTTTTTTTGTATTTTTTTATTGTGCAGCTCGACGAGCTTTTTGTGCTAACCTCGTCAGCAGGTTGCTCCTCCACCCTTCGCTTTCCCCTGCCTTCCGTTCACCACAAGTCGCACTCATACGATATGCTTTAACTTTTTTTTCCGTCATTGTTGTCGTCTTTGCTGTTGTTATTGTTGTTGCTGTTGCTGTTACAAACTTTAGAAAGCATTAACACCTCATGCAAGATGAAACGTCGCAGCACAGACACATAGTGGAACGTGCTAGAGGCCAGTAGTGGGGAGGGGGACGAAAAGGTGGAGGAGGAGGAGAGGAAGGACAGTGCAAGTTTGGTCTTCAATGCAGTCCAATGCCTGTCCAATGGGGTGCGGAGGGCAAAGAAAGCAAAGCGACGCGCAAAAAGAACTTCAAAACTCAAATAACATATACGTCATGGCAGCTACTGTCATTGGCCGCCAGGTGGCGCCTGCAGAGCGAGAACGCAAGTGCTCAAAGACACTTGACTTAACTCTATCTTTCTCTCTCTCTCTCTTTCTCTTTTACTGCCCCGCCTTTCGCTGTGCTGGCAGCTGTCAAACTTCATTCGATTCAATTAAAACAAGCGCGCACAAAATTCCCGACAAAATGCCTAATTGTTGCAAATTATCAATTCAAATCACGTTAAGAACGCTGTCAGCCTCCTCACATTTCCCATATAAGAGAACATAAGAAAAAAAAAGGAAAAAATTATCATGCAGCACGCTTAAATGGCTTTTCAATTAGATTATGTCATTCAAGGCAATGACAAGCAGCGACCCACACCCACACCCACACTCACAATTCACCCCCCGCCACATAAAGCGTATCAATTTCCGTTAAGGAATTTGTCGGCAACAACAATGGGGAAAAAAATACAGAAAAAAGAAGCCCTAAGCTTCACGCAAAATAAAAACAACACAAACAACTTGAGTTCATTAATTTTGTGTGAGGCGCAACAATTAACACGAAACCGAAGCGAGCCACGTTTCGCACCCGCCCCCGCCCCCTTCCCCATCAGCAGCCACCAAAAATAAAGAAGAGAAAAAGAAAACAATATTCAACAATATGGCAGGCTGGAAAGCACCCTACACACACACACACACACACACACACACACCTCCCCTCGAGCATTCCCTTTCCAGTCCACAGTTCCCAGTTCAGTTCTATAAACGTGACGCTGCTAATTAAGTTGACGCATTTGCTGCCTGGCTAGCTATTTTACTTTGTAACGGTTTCTGCTCTCTCTCTCTCTCTCTCTCTCTCTCTCTCCTTCTCCTTCGTTCGCTCGCTTCTGTTTATCGTGTTGCGTGTGCCTCGTTTTCGCTTTTAGCATTCGCCTCTGCTGCTGTCGTCTTGCGGCGAGCTTAGGAAATTTGCATGGTTGATTTGGTGTTAAGTTCGGTCGCAAGAGAGAGAGAGAGAGAGAGAAGAGGGGAAAGAGGGAGCACACAACAACAGGTGCTTCTCAATGAGTTGAAATTTGCGGCTGGCCTCATTATCATTACTATTGCCAAAGTGTAAGTTAAACATGTTTCTAACCAACTTTTTGAATTCCGACTTTTATCAGCTTTTAGAAACTTGGCAACTGCATTTATATGCTTTACGGTTTGTATGACTTATTTTTAAATACAATTTGAAAATAAAAGGTAATCAAAAATAAATAAATTAGCTACTGATTTATGATATTCCTGTTTTCTCGATTTCGTCATTTTAAATTATCTTCTTATCTTACAGTTTTCATTTCAAGCTTTTTAGAAGTCAACTAAACCTTATTAGAGCTTCGATGAGTGAGGAGCTTTTTTGCAAACTAAAATTATTATTTGATGATCCACAAAAAGGATTCTCGACAAATTAAAGTTACAGTCACGATATTATTTTTTGCTTATGAAGAACTTTATTTTGCAATTACTTATAACAATTTTGTTTACTTCTACTTAGAAATATTTATAAGTAAATCCAACAATGTTTCAAACAATAGTTTAATAATTATAAATTTAAGTAGTTAGTACGAAATACAATGAACTTTTCTTTGATGTTGTCAAAACGATTCTATAAACTTGACAACTGTGTCTAATCTGCTAATTATATCCAGGAATGGGTTGTTATTTATTTTACATTGCAATGAATAATTGTGTTTTATATCAATACTAATTTATATTTATATTTATTATATTACATTTTTATATTTATATTTATTATATTTTAACATGCTTTGTCTTATTTATTTTACTGTTTCTTCCTTTCTTTTTTAGATATTAATTTTTTTTTTTGTTTTAAACTTATTTTATTTTACCTTTTTTAATTTTATATATTTTATACCCGCTACCCATGGGGTAGAAGGGTATTATAACTTTGAGCCGACAGGAAATGTATGTAACAGGTAGAAGAAGGCATCTCCGACCCTATAAAGTATATATATATTCTTGATCAGCGTCAACAGCCGAGACGATATAGCCATGTCCGTCTGTCCGTATGAATACCTAGATTTTTTTTGGTATATACAATAATAACTATAGTAGTTATGATTTCTGAAAATTTGGTTGCGATCAGATAAAAATTGTCGAAGTTATTGAAGAAATACTTTTGTGTGGATAAAAACGCCTACTTACTAGGGGTCTTAGTTGCTTTGGCTGACAATCTGGTATATTGTGCCGTCTATGGTATATTTTGAATACGGTACTATATGGATATACCACATATACCATTTGGTATATTTTTAGTATATTTTTGAGTATTTTGAGAATAATACCGCAAAATATATTGCTTTTATTCAAAATGGGTAGCGGGTATCTCACAGTCGAGTACACTCGACTGTAGCTTTCTTACTTGTTTTTATATGTATTAAATTTTTTAATTTTGTTTGATCTTATTTTATTTTACTTTTCTTATTTTCAAAGCATTGTTTTTTAAATATTAATTGCATAATAATTTATTGGCTCAAGTTCAAGATTGTTTTGTTTGACAACTATTTGATGACACTGTCTACAATAATTTGTAGTTTTCTTTAGAACTTGTGGCATCTTGTTTGTTAACCCGCTTGATTTGAGCAATTGGTAAACAATTTGGCATTGAAAATTCAGCGTAATTCGCGGCATTCAATCAATAAAGCTAAGTCCATGCGCTTACTGGCAATCTGGAACAGAATTGGCACAATTGAAACACTCCAAAGCCACACAATTGTTGCTTTAATCTCCGCTGAACTCATTAGAATAACAGATGGCTTCTGCTTCATCTGGCCTGAGTCTGAGCTATCCACCATCCATCTGAATATAAATTCACACTCCACTCACACGCCACACACTTCAAAACAAGCGAACCACAACAAATTCTTCGACAATAACGAACACAGTCTGAAGAGCTTGAACAGCAACCTACAAAAAAAAAAGGCAGAGAATTTATTGAAAATGCGTGCGAAAAGCACTTGAGAATTTTAACAGCCGTCGCTTGGAAATGTGAAGTGGCAAGCCAAGGACTGAAGGTTTGCTGGCCAAGGCTTCTTTCTGCTTTACGTATTTGCCTTTGATTTTATTTTATTTTTTTTTTTTTGCATTGTTCAATTGTTGTCGATCGGCTTTTTTAGCTGTTGCTGTTTGCAGTTGTTGTTTGGCTCACATCAAAAGCGTGTGGTGCACTTGTGTGCGTGTGTGTGCATGAGTTCTCAAGTGCAACGAGCTTTGATTTCTTTCGGCTGCAACATCATATATGTAATTAGTTTAGTCAAAAGTTGGAGTACTACATTTTTCGGAGTTGCTAAAACTTGGCTGCTTGGCTGCTTGGCATCTTGTTTTCTTTCTTTCTTGCCGCCAGCTGCAAATTCGACTAACAAAAGCGAGGAAAAAAGTGTTGCATACAAGCAGGCGCCATGGACAAGCAACTGAGCTAAAGGTGAACTAAGAAGTGTGTGTGTGTGTGTTGGAAAAGTTTATCAAATGTTGCGTACCGACCGCTGCTGTCCTTCCCCTCCCCTCCCCTCCCCTTTCACACCCTGATTACCCTGCAACCAATGCTAAGAAAAGCCTGGCACCTGCCGACGCCTCGTTGTTTTTTCAACTGTCATTTTGACAGCTGCTACGGCTACAGCAACGACTACGACTGCTGCTTGCTACATGCAACAGCAACAGCAACAGCAGCAGACATGTTACACCTTTTGCTTGGCCCCAAGTTTTTTCTGCTGCTGCCAACTTGACTGACTGCATTTAAAAGAAGCAACCAAAGTTGTGCCTCAGATGTGAGTTGAGTTTCAGAGATAAGACGAAGACGCCGAATCGGACGCGCTGTAGATGCAGCTGTCAAAGCTCTGCCGCCAAGTTGCCGCACGTTGCACTTCTCAAAGTTTCAAAATAACACAAATATGCAGGCAGCACAACAACAGCAAGAACGAGATGATCCGAAGGAAAGAGATGGAAACATCAAATCTTTAGTCCGAATAACAATGTCCTCAAGTATCAATTTCATTTCAAATCCTATTATCAATTAACAATCATTAATCAATCCGCATTATTTCATAATTGTGAAACTATTTTAAGTTATGCCAATGGGAGCAAAATGCAATTTTGATAAAATAATAATAAATAAACAACAAATTATACATAAATATCGTAATTGAGAAATAAATATAAGGTGCTACAATGGCCACAAACCATATTCTTAATCAAAATAGTGAAACTGCAAGTAAAATATAGATTATAATGTAAACCCTGGTTTTGTAAAATATCTTATAAAAAAGCAAGTAAGAAAGCTACAATCGAGTGTGCTCGATTGTGAGATATCAACTACTCATTTTCAATAAAAGCAAAACAGAGCGATACTATTCTAAATATATACCAAATATACCAACAAATTTACTTACATATATCGAGGAATATATTTTGTATAAAAATGCATTATTACATTCATAATATACCAAATACACTGAAAAAATACCAAGTGGTGAATGTGGTATATCAATATATTATCACATTCAATATATGCAATTTGGTATATCAATATATTATAACATTCAAAATATACAAAATATACCGAAAAATACTTACATTAACCGAAGGGTATATTTGATATATCAATATATTTATGCATTCGAAATATACCGAATATACCAAATCAGAATACTGAAAAATGCTAAAATATACCAAAAACCACATTTGATATATTAATATACTATTCATATTGAAGCACACCATTATATACCAAAATACTAAATTATGTCGAACAGTTTATTTGGTATATTGCTATACTATTACTTTCGATATATACTAAAATAAACCGATGTCTATATATGGTATATTGTATTTGTATTGTGTATTCTAAAATAACCATAGAGTACAAAATATAGTGGATTATTATTACATTTAATATATACCATTAGGTATTTCAATATAATATTACATTCGAAATATACCAAAAAATTCTTTCATATACCTAAGGCTATATTTGTTATATCAATATATTAATACATTCAAAATATTCCATACCATTAAATATATAAAAATATACCAAATTGTCAAGCAAAGAAACTGAAACCTAACTCGAGCACAATCTTTTTTATGTCAAATTATTTCTTAAATAATCTCCGCAATTTGTAACTAAATGCAGCCAAACTTTTAGGAATCATATATACTAAAGCAATTATTATATATTGATACAAAACAATTTAAAATTGGACACAGAAAGAAAATCGTTACAAATTTATTTTAGTTCAAATAATGATTTACATATTGTATTTTATATTTTAAATTATTTTCCTAGGAAGCATTATTTGCTGCACTTAAACCAATTTCTTTTGTTAAAAGCTATTCATCGAAATTGATGAGACATTTGGCATTGTTGCTTCGAGCATGTTATTAATATTCTGTGCTTATTTCTGTGTGATGTTTCATTAAAGTAGCAGAAGAGGAACCAATAAAGAAGCTCATAAATATTCTATAAATTGGAATAAGAGCACATTAAAAAAAAAGTTCTGCTGCTGCGGTCGTAGTGCAAAAGACGATGTGAAACACGATTTTTATCGTGTCAATAAATAAACAAGAAGCTAAGAGAACATTTTAAGGCCAGGCCAAACTTCAAAAGGCAGCACACGAACGAATCGGAACCGTAAAGCGGAAGTAGCTCAACAATTTTCAACACGTTTGTCGGTTCGTATGTGTGTGTGTGTGGTCTTTTTTATCACACACTCACACCGGGCGAAAGAGTGAGAAAGGGAGAGAGAGAGACACGCACACAGGGAGCCGACACGGGAAAATCATAAAATTTTAACGAACCTATTGAAAGTTTACACATTGCCGCTTGATTTCGCCAGGAAACGTGAGGCGTGATAGGTGGGTGAGGGGCCGGGCGAGGGGAGGAGAACTGAAACTTGTGCCTGGGCAAAAGGACATGGCGAAAGTGTGAAAAGCACCATCGAACGGCAAAGATTTTCACACTTGAACATTAAGGAAATTTATGAACACACACACACAAAGCAGAGACAGAGCGAGAGCGACATAGATAGAGAGAGAGAGAGAGAGAGAGAGAGAGAGAGAGAGACGCACATGTTTCATGCATGCTCCCCGAAAAGTATGCTACAGGAAAATTAAACTTACCTATGTAAACAAGACAAGAGGCAAGCCAAGAAATGGTCGCACCCAAGGAGTGTGTGCGAGTGTGTGTGCGTGTGTGTGTGAGCGGAAGAACTGTGCGGAAGTTATGTTCAAACTTAATTTAAGGTTCAATAGCGTAACCAAAGAAAACCGCAAAAACTTTGCAGCGTCGAGCGAGGAACGAGTTTTGTGTTACATAAAATCTTGTCGTTTATTAGATTTTAATAATTCACACGATTCACACAACCAAGCTGAGCTGAGCGGAGCGATGTGTGTGTGTGTGTGTGTGTGTGTTGCAGATACCTGAAGAAGACACATGACAGTCAAGTCGAGCCAAGTCGAAGTCGGAGCAGAAACTGGAGTCAGTCGTTGTCGTTGTCGTTGTCGTTGTTGTTGTTGTTGTTGCTGACGCGTGCATTTGAAGTCAACAAAAAACTAACTTTTATCTAGCAGCTTCCTCTTCCCTCTGCTCATGTGAGCAACGGCAACACTTCAACTCAGTTTCTTTGAGCTACCTCAAGTTTCTCTGGCCCCTCCAACCCTCCCTTGTGGTGCACAAAAAAGCACCCGAAGGTGTGTTTGTTTGCACAACAACAAGAACGACAAATTTGTGGCATATCAGCGGCATGTTGCGTGGCTTGTTGCAACCTCCTCTGCCAGATGCGGTGGCCAGGTGGCCAGGCAAACTGGGTTGCTGCTGGCGAGGATGGATTAAGTGAGCATACGAGTTACGCCAAGAAATGCCACTAAAGGGAATTGATTTGCACATACGCTCGCTCGCCTTGTCTGCTCTCTTTTTTGCTACTTGCAAGTGTGTGGCAAGTAGTACTTGAGGCATGCCACGTACAGGCAATGTGCCACAGCTGAAAAAAGTGGCATTTCACTTCCAATAATAATAATAATAAAATAATAATAATAATAATAATAATAATAATAATAATAATAATAATAATAATAATAATAATAATAATATATAATAATATATAATAATAATATATATATATATAATAATATAATAATAATAATAATAATATATATAATATATATAATATATATATATATATATATATATATATATATATATATATATATATATATATATAATAATATATATATATATATATATATATATATATATATATATATATATATATATATATATATATATATATATATATATATATATATATATATATATATATATATATATATATATATATATATATATATATATATATATATATATATATATATATATATATATATATATATATATATATATATATATATATATATATATATATATATATATATATATATATATATATATATATATATATATATATATATATATATATATATATATATATATATATTGCTTCATCAAAGAGTATCATTTTTTCCAACATATAAATATGGTAACCTATTAAAAGATAATTGAGAGGAGCTCCAGCATTATATTCCGATTAAGAAGAAATCACATATTAAATACCTTTCTGAAGCTTCATTCAAGAATACATTCCAACAAATATGCATATTGTCAGATCAGATCAAACTTAATCACAAATCCAAATTAAATACATTTCTTAAGCCACGTAATTATTATTATTCACATATTTCAACCAATGTTTCCCATTAAACATATTTGATTTAGAAAGGGAAATTTGAGGCTTCTTAAATATTGTCATCTTTCCCATTAATAGTAGTTATTTATTCATTTTATTTATGTTAAATCTACAATGAAATGCTAAATTTAATTTTACATAAAAGAGAGAGCTGGTTGCTGAGGCCTTTGTCTCTTTTCTTAGTAGTTATTAATCTTTTTAATCAAGAAATTGTTTTTAATTTTAGATTCAATTATTATTATCCACAGGTATATTTGAAATGTATTTTGACTTACCAAGTGTAGCCTTCGGTATTTTTTTAGTATATTTCCGCTATGTATTATATTTCACATTCAACTGTAGCTTTCCTATTTGATAAACTCGAATTATGATTGTATGAATGATTATTGCAGTTTTCTGCTGTTGGATAAATAATCAATGTTCATTTCGTTTAATTTTTTACTCAGTTCATAAATTTACTTGATTTTCACATGCATAAATAATGCAGCATTCGCAGTCAGTTGACCAAGTCAGAGGCCAGAGCAATCCCATCAATATGAAGTCTCAGCTATTCGAGTTGCTCAAGCTCTATAAACATTTGTTAAACACACTGCAGTTCTTAAGTTTCCAAGTCAAGCCAAGCCAACACAGGCAAAAAAGTATAAATCAGTGGAAAAATGTGCAACTTATGATCAAGTGTTCCCACAAGAATTGCAAACTTTCCATCCAAGTAGCTGCTCTTCTGCTACGTTTTTTTTTCCAGCAGCCAGCAGCTAATGTTGTCAGCTTTTGTTTGGATGCCTTTGTTGTCTGTCGAAGGCATCATCGAAGTTATGTGCTGCTCCCCCCGCCTCCCCCGCCAGCCGAAAAAAAAGGTTATGCTGCAAAAAGTTTGCATAGCTGCGGCCCTGAGACCCTCAGTGAGAAAAAGAGAGAGAGAGAGAGAGAGAGAGAGAGAGACGAGTTGACAACATTGACCTTAGACCTGATGGGAAAAGCTAGGCGAGCAGCAAGGCAAAGGCATTGGGATCGAGCTGAACTACGACGACTTCTGGTGGCCTCCACTGTCATCCGGAGATAAGTGCATAAATAGTTCATAAACTATTTGTGCACAACAAAGTTGAAGAGCTGCTGATGCTGTCCATTGTTTGTTAGTTGGGGGCTTCTTTTTTACTTTTTACTGCGTAGATCTTTAAACAGAGGCTAATTGCATTTTACACCAATTAATTCGCTAAGCAAATAAATCGCGCTACGACATCTGCAAATACTGCCACAAAACCAAGAAAAGAAGTCGCATAACGAAATGCAAACAAAACATTTACGTTCAAGGTTGCAAATCAATTTGAATTTCAAATTAACATCGAGCGAAGGGCAAGCAAATGAAATGCTACCACAACTACACAACATTTCGGATAACTCTCGAGATTTGCGACTTGAAACTAAGAGTATGGAAAAGGGGCAAGGTGATTGCCTATTGAAATGCAATGCTTATGGGCACGCGGGCAGGCGGGCAGGCGGGGGCGAAGAGGGGGGAGCAAACAAAAAGCATTGCACACAGCAGTCGAAATATAAATTGAATTTTCTACTTAAAGACAATGGCTGGCAAATTTTTAAGCAGCCAAGCAAAAGAGTGGAGTGAATGGAAGAGACTTTGTCGTCGTTTGTTATTTTGTCGAAAAATGAAAATATTAATTCCCAGCGGGTTATTTGCGCTCCTTTTGCCAAAAAATACTGTCGTCGATGCTTGGCGAGCACAGAGAACAGGACAGGATAGGACACAGAAAACACAATGGAAATGCACTGCATAGACGCACTCTAGACATTTGGCTATAGACACAAACGATTGCCGGAAGTGACAGACAGACAAAGACCGAATGACAGACAGGAGAGCCAGAAAGGTAGAGGATTGGGAGAAAAAAAAAATGATGATGAACAACTCACAAATATCCTGGAAAACAAGAAAGTTCTTAAAAATTACATTTAGTATATGTATGTTAATAAAAATAATTAATAATAATCAATGGTAAGAATTATATTAGATATTAATAATGAATTTACTCTACTACAATGTTATTAAAATATCTGTATCTGAGTACAAAATTAATGGTATACAATTCAAAAACAAATCGAAAATTAGTTAATCGCAAAAGAAATTTAAAGCGATGTTCATTCACCTTATATTCTTTTCATTCTCTCTTATTTTAAAATTCGTAAGTATAAAAAACAGTTAATATATAAAATAATTCCCCAAATGAATTTCCAAAAATGATTTACTATTTAAATAATTATGTTAATTTGAAGACTATTGAATGCTACTACTTAAATATGAAAAAGTAAAGTATTATATAGTTTATATAGTAGTACTTCTGAAACTTGTATTTCTTTTCCCATAAATAATTAATTCATCAACAAAATGTGTTTAGGAAAGTTGAGTACTGAAAAAAAATTAAAGTAATTAAAATTGTTATTTTATTTAAAATGAAAGTAAACAATTTGATATATAATTATTAATAGAGCAACATTGCATTTAAGAACGTTTAGTTTGTATTTTTATAAATTATAAATAAATATAATACTTATATCGTTATTCTACTAAATATCAAAATAAAATGCAATAATGATTCCAATTTGAACAACTATGAAAGTTTCAATCAAGTCTGCTCGACTGTGAGATGCCCGCTACCCATTTTAAATAAAAACAAAAGAGTAAAATATACCAACAAAATATTTTAAATCTACTAATCGATGTATATGGTATATTAATAATAGAATGGAGTGCTTTACTATTCATAAAATATATAAAACTAATAGGCTATATTTGCTATATCAATAATAAAATGAAAACAGTGCGGTATTATTCATAAAATATACTAAATTAATATATCAAAAATATACTGTCATATACAAAAGGCTTAATTTAGTATATCAAATATATATGCCTAATAATTTAGCAAAAAATATTCTTAAAAAAATTATCATAAAATATATTTGGAATATTTATACAAAAAAAACATCAGTATTATTCATAAAATATTCTGAATAAGTATGTTAATAATAAACGAAAATGAGTGTTTTACTACTCAAACAATATACTGAATGAATATACCAAAAATACTTTAACATACCATAGGCTATATTTGGTATATCAATAATAAAAACAAAAGATTGCATTAAAGTTCTTAAAATATACAAAATAAATATATCGAAAAAATACTAAGATATACCAAAAGCTATCTTTGGTATATTAATACTAAAAGAGTGTGGTATTATTCATAAAATATAATAAATGAATATATTAAAATAATTCTATAATATACCAAAGGCTACACATTAATTAACTATTTATATTCATTATACAATGGATAACAGGTATATAAATATAGCATAAAAATGGAAAAAAAACTGAATGCAAACATTCATATTATCGCGATGAAGAGAATTTCGAATGAGACTCCCCATCGAAGTGGCCCCTTCTTAGTCAATCGGCTGTTGGAAGGTTGCTTTTGTTATGGTTGGGCCCCATTGCAATGGTTTTTCCATTCCATGAGAGGGCGCTCAATCTTTCAATTTAGCAAAAATTAATTTATTACATCAATATTTATGTTTCACTTAAATTATAATGCGTGAATGCAGTCAGCCCCTGTCTAAACATTTTTTTTATTCCATTTCCATTCATTTTGTCGGTCAGACAACAAAAGCAAACAGAGCCATGAACGTGGAATGGGAAGAGAAAGAGACAGAGAGAGAGAGAGAGAGAGAGAGCAGTGCATAGATAGAATGGAAAATGGGAAATGGAAAATGCGACCGCAATCAGTCATAATAAATATTAAAAATAGCGCATAAAGTCAAACATTGGGGAGCTGAACGCTCGCCACTCAGTCTCACAGTTCTGAGCAGTTAACTGTTAGCCGCTAACAGTTTTCAGTTTTCAGTTCTCAGTTCTCAGATCTCAACTCTCAGCTCTCAGTTTTTCAGTTGCACTTGTTGTTGCTGCTGTTTGGAAAAACTTTTCTAATAAAATAGTGGGGATCATGGTTGAAGGGGAGGCGGGTGGGCGTACGTTCGGTCGTTCGTTTTTTTTTTTTTTTTTTAAGGGAAAAAGCAATTGCAATTGCAGAACTTTTGGCATATTCAAAAACCATTTGCCTATCAAAAAGTGTTTCAACAAATATTGACAGACTGCCACAGGGGCGATACCGAGTCGAGTCGAGTCGAGTTGAGTTCCGTTTTAGTCGAGTTGCGTCACAGAGAGTCTCTGTAGGTTCGACAAAGTGTGGCGGGAGACGAGGGGTCGGTGAATGTGGCATAAACTGGGTCGGTTGACTGCAACGAGCGGGTTAGATGAAGAGAGTGGAGAGGGAGCTTGATGGGGGCGTTTTTCACGGCTTTTGCTCCCATAATTAGCAGTTAATATTGCATAGCGGCAAAAAGTTTTGCACTCGTCAGCATAGCGCGCAATACTTCTTCTCCTTCTCCATCTCCATCTCCGTCTCCCTCCCAAACCACGCCTTCAAATATGGGCGTCAGTTATATTTCTATTTGCGCTATTTGTCTACAAAAGCGGGAGAGATGGTGAAATTTTTGCGAAATGGAGAAAATTTGTGAAATGCCAAGTGCCAAAGTGGCCTGCGAGTATGGGTAAAAATCTGCCGTTTAATAAGCTCACAGTTTTTGTTTGTGTTTTCCAACACTGCAAACAGGCAAGTGCAAAGGCATTCTGAAGCCGCCTCATATGAGACTCACACACACACATCCACAACTTGCTAGCACAAGTCAAACACACACACACACACACACACACACACACGCATACACTCGCATGCTCGCTAACACTTGAGCTTTGCTTGGCCTTTTTTGTGTAGTAGTATTTTCTCCTACAGTCGAGTGCGCCCTTTGCCACCCCCGTTCACTGCTTCCTGTCCCTTTCCAACACTGCTATTTTGCTCATTTTTTGGTGTCAATGAACAGTTTTAACATATTAGCAAAGTTTCTTAATGTACACACATATAAATATGTTTGATGTGTGTTTGACTACGAGCTGAGTTGAGCAGCCAACTTGGCAACAGAGGCAAACGAAAGGCAGAAGAGCGGTGTCAATGGGAGAGTGGCAGTGGTAGTGGGAGGGGGAGGGGGAGGGAGGGGGCTATGCAGTGTTGTATTGGTTGCTTGTACATTTGTGTATGTGCATGTGTGTGTGTGTTGTGTGTTAAGTCAACGGCAAATTATGTAAGATGCCATAATGAAAGTCAGCCAAGTGGCTGACTTTAGTGATCCTTTGAACCAAGCCAAGCGGCGCAGCTTAGCTCAACTCTCAGCTCTGCTTTCCGCTCTCTGCTCTCTGCTCTCCCCACTCTGCTTAACAATTCATTTCACATGTTGCCCTCAACCCAAAGAAAGTGCCTTCGGATTGCTCTTTTTATTCTTTCACAATTTAATATATGTAAGCTATTACATTTTAAAATATACCACTCAATTACTTTTCTTAATTCACATTTCGTGGTTTAAAAAATATTTAGGAAAAAGTTTAAAATAGTTTGACACATTTTTATTATTGAAAACTCAATCTTCTATAATTTCACTTATATTTTGCTTTTTCTTTAGATGTGATTAGAGCCTTTTCCATTATTTTCACTTATATTTTGCTTTTTCTTTAGATGTGATTAGAGCCTTTTCCATTATTTTCTTTCATCTCGTAAATTCTTTATTCTTCAATTGTTCTTTTTAAGCTCAGCTCAGCTATTTGCTTAATAATTCAATTCACATGTTGCCATCAGCCCAAAGAATGTCTTCCAAAATTTCCCTTCAAATTGCACTTCTTATTCTTAAACTATTTTTTATAAGCAACAATATTTTAAAATGCTCCACTAAACTAATATTTGAAAATAAAGAAAACAAAAATATGTAAAATTAAAGTTTGAAATGATTTGAAACATTTTAATTTTTGCAAAATCGTTCTTCGATTATATTATTTATATTTTGCGTTTTCTTTACACATGCTTACATACTTTTTTATTATTTTCGTTCATCTTTCAAATTCTTTATTATTTCAATTCAAAGAAAGTTGTCCTTTCGAAATAATTTTTTTCCTATGCAACTCGATGTTAAATTAAACAAGTAAGAAAGCTACAGTCGAGTGTACTCGACTGTGAGATACCCGCTACCCATTTTGAATAAAAGAAATATATTTTGCGTTATTTTCTCAAAATATACCAAATATGCTGCAAAAATACTAAAAATATACCAAATGGTATATTTGGTATATCGACATAGTACCGTATTCAAAATATACCATAGACAGCACAATATACCAGATTGTCAGCCAAAGCAACTAAGACCCCTAGTAAGTAGGCGTTTTTGCCCATACAAAAGTATTTCTTTAATAACTTCGACAATTTTTATCTGATCGCAACCAAATTTTCAGAAATCATAAATACTATAGTTATTATTGTATATACCAAAATTCGGAACTCTAGCTTTAAAATTACGCTTGTTATTCGATTTTTTTGATTTGCGGGGGCGGAAGTGGGCGTGGCAAAAATTTGAAACAAACTTGATCTGCGTGCAAACATAACAAATGCTGTCGAAAAAAAATTATAGCTCTATCTCTTATAGTCTCTGAGATCCAGTGTTTCATACGGACAGACGGACAGACGGACAGACACACAGACGGACAGACGGACATGGCTATATCGTCTCGGCTGTTGACGCTGATCAAGAATATATATACTTTATAGGGTCGTAGATGCCTCCTTCTACCTGTTACATACATTTCCTGCCGGCACAAAGTTATAATACCCTTCTACCCTATGGGTAGCGGGTATAAAAATTAAGAAAGCTACAGTCGAGTTTGCTCGACAATAAGACACCCGCTACTCATTTTGAGTACTAGCAAAACTGCGAAGCATTATTCTTAAAATATACCAAATTAATGTTCCAAAAAATACTGAAAATACCAAATGTTATATTTGGTATATCGGTATAGTACTATTTTTTTTTTAGTATTTTCCGTATATTTTGAAAATAATAGCGCAATATTTTGCTTTTATTAAAAATGGGTAGCGGGTATCTCACAGTCAAGCACACTCGGCTGTAACTTTCTTACTTGTTCAATCTAGAATAAAACATTCTTGAATCAAGATTTAAGTTTTATACTAAGATGGTTTTAATTTTAAAATGCAAATATAGCATAAAAATCTTGATTTAAGATTGTTTCAACCTAAGATTGTTTTTCTAATGATTGTAAAAATCTTAAATCAAGATTTCCCAATCTAGATTTTGTTCTCTCTATGTATGGGTAGCTGGTATAATAATACAGCTGAGAGATCCCAAAAACTATTGCTTACTATATCGCAGCCCTCACACACTCGCACATCCACACACACACACACACACCCTCTCACCTATGGTGCTTACAAATCAACTCAATAAAAGTAATTTTCGATATTAAATTATCATTTTGCGCAATGCTCTCGTGCAGCTCTAACAACAATCAGACGAAGCCTCCTTCTTAGGAATAACTACAACAATATGAAAGGGGGGCAATACGAAAGCGAAGACGAAGACGAAGACGAAGGCGAAGAATAGAAGTTAGTTACAACAAAAGCATGTCGTGTCGTGCCATCGCTTAATCATGTCAATGATTTATAACGCTTTCAAGGAGCGCGCCAAAGACTCGAAGTTGTCGACGGCAAAGTCCGCAATGAGGTGAGGAGTCTGTGTGCCCCATGGGCAGACAGAAAGAGAGCGGCAAAGAGTAAGAGAGAGAGAGAGAGAGAGAGAGAGAGAGAGAGAGGAATAGGAAAAGGGGCAGCTGATGACTTGGCAGACAAAGCGAAGCAAAGTATGGGGAGGATAGGGAGGGGGGAAGTTTTGTGGTGGGTCGCAACATAAGTTTTGCAGCTACTTATATGATGGCAGGCGAGTCGGAAATTTATCTCACGAGAAATGATTTGGCTCATTATCAACAGCAGCCAAAGTGCACCGAATGCGCACGAAAGAGATGCAGACATATAGCCAGAGAGAGAGAAAGAGAGAGAGAGGAGCAAACACATCGAACAAACGCATAAATCAACAACAAAAACAGAAAAATGATTTATTTTTTTCTCGGGCAAGAGAAAGAGAGAGAGCGAGAGAGAGAGAGAGAGAGAGAGGGGAGGGAGTCAAGGAAACTTGCCTCGAATATGATTGCTTCTAATAAGAAAAGTGGCAAAAGTGTGTATCACTTGGATAATGCTGACGACGACGATGGGGCAAGCAACAGTGGCTGCCACAATCATTGTGAGTGCTGCTAGGCACAGGCAGAGGCAGGAGAAGGGGCGGGGGCAGGCAAGGTAAACAAAGTCACAGCAGCAACATGCCTGCTTCCAATAATAAAGTAATCAAAGTGATATGGTGTTGAATGGGGAAGGAGCTGCAGCTGAAGCTCAAGCGGAGGCATGCCTCCTCTCATGTTGCCATGCCACACACACACACACACACACACACACATATCGCACAAACATTGTTGTGTGTCCAACTGTTTGCTTTCACTTCTGTCTCAATGTGTGTGCCCTGCGATTATGCCATTAAGATATTCCCCAGCCCCCACTGCCAATCGAATTATGGCCCCTCATCTGACAGGCTTTGTTGCCAGGATAAGTAACAACAACAAAATAATATAATAAAATACCGAACGTAAGCGCATGTTTACCACGATGCTTAAGGTACACAACAATATTGCTGTAAATACTCTTGTTGAACGATTAATCCAGCAACATTTATTGATTACGCGACATTTAAACATTCTTACGTATTTTAAAACACTTTCAAGTTTAGAAAAACAAATTTCAATATGCCACCAAATCTAATTGAAACTATTCAAAATTCCATAATATTTATTTATATACAACACTTAAAATTCTATATTCTTACTCCTTATGTATTTATTAAACCATTCCTTGAATTTCAAAATACAACTAAAAAAATAGTATATTCATTATCTCTAGAATATAGAAAATGGAAATATGCGAGAATACTACTTTAAAATCGGAAAAATCCAATCAAAATTAAAAATTAAATTTTAAAATTTTGTAGATATGTAGTAAACATAATTATGTAAAAAATTCATTTACAATAAGAGCAATTCAATAGTCATTGTTTATAATCTTTGGTTTTTTTTTTTTTTTTGTAGTTCTTAATCTAAAATTAAACGAACCCTCGAAAGTTGTGTTGTTGCCATAAAATTTTAGAAATCTAAAAAATACCAAATCAATATATGAAAAAATACGAAAATATACCAAGGTCAAAAATGATTAAAGCAAGATAAGTAAAAATAAAAATAAAAGAGAAAATCATAAAAATTCAAGTAGATTCAATTTAGTTGTCATCATATGCAGAAGATTGTTAATTTTATGAATCAACAGACATGTGATAAGAGAAATGAATTTAGCATTTTCACTACATTTTTATATTTCGAAAATGAATTTATTTATATAATTTTACATATCGAATGAAGTGAGTTAATTTTACCAATACGAAATGGATCCCAAATAAAATTATTGATCACATTACATTAAAAGAAAATGTGAAGACATTGTCTCTTAAATTTCTATGCTTATCAATGGCAAGCCGGATGTTTCTAGAATTCTAACGAGACTTTTTTAAAATGGCATTAAACGTAGCATATTTTCGTTTTTGCAAAGCTAGAGCGCTCAATTATTTTTTTATTATATGCAAATCACTTCAAAGAGATCAAACTTATTATTGTAATCCGAAATGAATTATTTAAAATTAATTTTGAAATTGAAGCTAGTTACATAAAATGAAGATGTTAATTATTCACTTATGATATATGACTTTTTAATGTTTAGTTAAAGTTTTAGTTGTGTACCAAGAAAATCTAAAAATTTTTGTGTTTGTCTAACTTTTAAGGTAGTAAGTTTTTTTTTTTTATGGGTAGCTTAAATTTGCAGGTTAAATATATTAACACCATCCAAGACGAATCTTTGTCTTTGTGTTTTTGCAAAACTATTTATTTGTAAATTCATAATTGAATATTGATTGTTTTTCGCTTTGAATAATATTTGATTGTGTGTTGGTTACATCGTTCTGTCTGTTACGAACATTTTTTAAAGGCAGCGAGTATAAAAATAATATATTCTGCTCTTGATAATTGATTTCAATTAATTCATTCATAACATAGCTTACAAAATATTCCACATACAACTTTCCGAGCTTATTCCAAGCATGCTCAGCTCTCTATAGTAAATACCTTTGCTCTATCTTAAGACAAACAATACACTTCACGAGAAACAAAGCGAAGCCAATCTCTGAAGTTTACCTGTCCCATTTCATCGAAAACTCCATAGAACATATGTTTTGTCTGTCTTTTCTATGTATGTGTGTGTGTGCGGTTGCAGTGCAACACTCAGCCCATAAATAGTTGCTTAATTACCTTCTCAAGTGCCAAGTGCACTCATTCCCTCGGCGTCCACGAAGCAAAAAACTTGTCGAAACAAAGCTGCAAAAGAAAGAAACTGTAAAGGGCGTGGAAGGGGGAGGAAGGGCGAACCAACTGAAAACATATGCCAAAACACCGATTGCAATTAATCTTGTGCATGTTGAGAGCGAGTTCCCTAAGAACTTCAGTTCCAACTCGTAGTCAAAGTCGAAGTCGAAGTCGAAATACACACCACGCATCTCCTTGTGGCTGCAGTTTTTGCAGGTGGCAAAGCTTCCTCTGTTTATTGGTAAACAACACAAGTTTTCGCAGCAGAAAGAGAGAGAGAGAGAAGGAGGGAGATAGTGGACAGAGAAGTGTGTGTGTGTGTGTGTGTGTGTGTGTGTGTGTGTGTGTGTGTGTGTGTGTGTGTGTGGGTGCTGATCTATTGTCTCTTCTTCTGTTGGCAGCAAAAACTTTTGCTGCATACTTCAAGGCGCAGCCAAATAGCTCGACGTGTTTGCCTGTCTCTTTGTCTGTGTGTGTGTGTGTGTGTTTGCCTGTCTCCCACACTACGTACGTATGTGTGTTATAGACATTTGTGAGGTATCCCTTAAATACCAATTTATGGCACAAGCAGATAAAGTCCCAAATCTGCACTTAATCTTTAGCATTGTTTAATTTCGACTCATTGAGTTAGCGCCGCCAAAAATGCTCCACACACACACACAGACACACACACATGCATACGCATACCTAAACAAACAGGCAAGCCACAAGCAGTGGGCGTGGCACGCCCCCCTTCCACAACAGCAACAGCAGCAGTAGCTTCAATGGAGCTTGGCATTGTTCAAAGGAGCGCGCGCTTTCAGTTGCTTGGAAAATAAATCGTCGTCGACGTTAACAATGTGTGTGTGTGGGTGAGTGCCTTAGTTGGCTATATGTGTGTAATATTCGATGCTTCATTGCAACCGCAGCAACAGCAACAGCAACAGCAACGACAGTTCAACAGGCTGCGTCCTCTTCGCATGCCCCGAAATCCAATTCTCCCAAAGTTGTTTGCTGCTGGCTGCAAACTTACAACTTGCGCGTTATTTCCTGCCACACACACACACACACACACACACACATCGTAGATGAGAGCTACCTACCCCTCACACACACACACACACACACGCACACACACACACACACTCACCGTAACCGCAATGCCCTGCGTACTTAAGGTGTTAACGCAAAAGCTTGACTCATAAAATATTGAAAAAGCCGCAAAAACTTTGCACCAAAAAACGTGGCAGGCAAACGACGCTAGAACTACACATTTCCCCCCTTCCCCCTTCCTTCCATCTATCCACCTGTTCTCTATTAGTCTTAGCCAAGGCTAAAGAAATGCAAGCAGCCAAAAGAAAAAACAACACAACAAAAAACATCAACGAACAACGTATCCAACAACCATAAAGGTCGGAACCCCAAATTGAACGGTTAAGTGGCGAACGGCAAAACTTTTTCACCTGCCTCCGCTTTTCCCCCTTTCCCCCTTTCCCCCTGCACCTCACCACAGACTCAGAGTCAGCCTGATCCGCTCCTGGAGGTTTTGTTTGCTTGACTCTTGGCACTTTTGACTAAATGGATTTATTGACTTATTAGCACTATTCGCTACGCCTGTGCTTCCTCAACAAGTTAATTGATTGCCTTCGCATTCGGCTTCACTCTGCGTTCGACTCGAGTTTGGAAGCTTTGCAAACATTTTAAATTTCGAACAAGTTCAATTATCATTTATGTATGTATGTATGTACATAAATAATGATAAATATTTATTTTGCTGAATCAAATTGCGTTCAAAACGAGGTTAACAATAAAAGTACATTTAAAGCCCTTCCAAAAAATTTTAAATTTCTTACAAATTCTATTAAAGTTTTTTATTAACCAAGGCCTTTTCATTGTTAATATAATTTAGAACCATTTAAAGTTAACAGTATTATTTTTTGTATTTTATTTCATTTTAACAACAATACAAAACTTGTTTATTTTTCATCTGAATTTTAAAATTAAAGTCTGATTCAATTTTCGATGCCATACAAAGTCACTTAAAATTTCATATTGACCAAAACTTATTCATTCATTACACATATTTTAAAATATACCAAATCAATATATTGAGTTTACTAATATATACCGAAGGCTGGAAGTGGTATACCAAAAGTATACAAAATATACCAAAAACGAGTAAGAATGCTACAGCATAGTGTGCCCGATTAAGCGATATATACTATATATATATATATATATATATATATACTGAAAAATACTAAAATATGTCGAGGTCTAGAATTGGTCCATCAATATAGTACTACGTTCAAAATATACCAAAATGCAAAATGCAAAAGTATACCAAATATACCAACAACAAAAAAAAATATGAAAGCTAAAGTCGAGTGTACTCGACCAAGCTATACCCGCTAGAATTACTATTACTAGTACTACATTCAAAATATACCGAAAGGTATAAAATATACCAAATATACCATCAAAAAATATACCACTATATTTTAAAGTCTCTAAAATCTTGGTTATATGACATATTTCTTACAAATTATATTTTTGTTATTTAAATAAATATTGTACATTTTTTATTTTATTTAGTGCACTATTTTTTTAGGCAAATAGGCTCTTAGTTGTTTTGGCTGACAATCTGGTATATTTAGTATTACTCTATAGTATATTTTGAATGTAGTACTATATATATATATATATATATATAAATATATATATATATATATATAAGAAGAATATTTATTTAAAAATAATATCGCACCCTTTTACTATTATTCCAAATATGTAGCGGGTATCTCGCAGTCGAGCACACCCGATTTCATACACGTTTTTAATATTTCTATGGACTTTTTCCGATTTCCGATTTTACTTCAGTGAAAACAAAACTGTTTATGTTTCCGATATCTGTTTACAAATTTCAGTTTTAAGCTAACAATGTCAATAAATTTGTGAATAAAAATGATTTGCTTTAGCAACAGTTGCTCAACTAGTTACAGTGCTTGGGGTAGCTGCCAGCAGTTGAAATAATTCATCAAATTATACAAATTTGCCATATAAATGTGTAATACAAATTTTTGCAGACGGCAGGCAAAACGAGCCGAAGGAGAGATAAAAAAAAAATATCATAATAACAACGAACGAACGAACGAACCAACCAACAAAAAGGAAAAAAGGGCAGAAACGGCGGAAATTTAAATTACCTGTGCCGTAATTACACAAAAGAATATGCCAATAAAAATGACTTATGTATCAATTTCCTTTACGACGACGACGTCGACGACGACTTCGCAGGACGAGGACGCAACGAGGACAACGATGATAATAATAAAAGCAGCGGCAACGTTGAGGCACAAAGCGAAAATTTCAATTTTATTTTTATTGCCTTATTGTGTATCAAATATTTACAATTATTTGCCATGAGCCATGAAAATGAGCCATTCAGCCAGACAACGACAGAGGGTGGGCGATGGGCGGTGGGTTGGTGGGCGTGTGCATGCTGATAAATTCAAATAAATTGTGCAGTGTAACCAAGGTGAAAATGATAGCAAAGTCCCCGCACAAGCGAACAAGCTACGAGTAAGCTAAGCAGGCAGGCAAAAGTTTTCGATCAAAGAGCGAAGGAAAATTGCATGGAAAATGGCTTCAGCTTCAGCTTCAGCTTCTGCTTCGGTGTCTGTCTCTGTCTCTGTATCTGTGTCTGAATTGAGGCTCAGCGCCGCGCCACTTATTCATGGCATTAAAATTTTATTTTAATGTCATCGAGTCGTTGATTTACAGGCAGCAGCCACTGTAGCATGTGAACTCCGTGAAAGATTCATCCGAATATAATTTTAATAATATTTTATTGCCTTCGAAAAAGTGGTAATAGCGCGTAAAATGCCAAAGTCAAAGCCAGAATAAAAACCGAAATGAATGCCAAAGCCAACTGTAATATTTGCTGGCATTCAGAGCACTTTTCACTCTTGGCTTCCTTCCACACTTTCACACTTCCCACTTTCTGTGGGTAAAACGCAGTTAAAGTGACGACAGAACTGCAACTTCGACAACATTTTAAAGTAGTTGACGTATTCAGGATAGTCACAATTTACTTGCGATTAATATAACGAATAATTTAAAAAATATTCAAAATATATAAATAATAAACATAATAAAAATATATTTATATTTTTAATATTTTTATATGCTATACTTTTTATTTAAATATTTTACAAATTAATGATTTTATTTTTATTTTAAGTAAAAAAAACCAAATTGCTCCGTACTTTTTACTGCCATTTAAACTTAAGCATTTTCTAACAAAGCGTTCAATCAACATATTACATATATATATATATATATGTTAATATATTTTGTTGCAAATTTAGAGAAAGTCGAAAAATGTTTTTGCTGGTCGAAGTACAATTTTTTTTTAAATATATAACGAAATAATAATAAATAAAAACAATTATGTTACTTCATTATTGTTTCATTATTACTTTTCTAATCAATGTTACTATGTAACATTTCAAATACTTTAACCTAATGACTTAATTCAATATCTAAATTATTTTCTAAATTGTTAAGACAATACCTAAGTAAAATTATTACTAAATAATACTGAATATAATATACTCTCATATCCAAAAAAAAAAAATACCATGTTGATTATGCCAATTTGATTATATATTTCAGTTTTCAATCAATTTAATTAAATTAAAAGTTAATTTAATTATTTTCTATATAATATATAAGATAATAATTTAAACTTAATTAAGATAATATCTGAATAAAATTATTTTTAAAAATATTATTAAATAAAATACTACTTTCGTATACAAAATTCTTAAATTTTTCTAATTTATTTTAATGTTCATTAAAGTCAATTAAGTGAACTTTAGTTAATAGATTCAAAATTGTAACCTTTAAGTGAAATTAGTAAGTTTATATAATTTCTCAACTATAAACAAAGAAGAAAGGAAAACTAAATTCAACTTAAAATCTAGTTGTTCTTAAATTCTATTTAAATTATACCGAATATCTAAATAACTCCCCAACTCATCAACTTAAAAATGCATCATAAAAACATATTGCAAAAGTTCGCATCTATCCTTAACTGAACTGAAACTGAACTTTTTCGAAATTTAAGCACTTCTATGTATATGTAATTGCAATTTACCTTCTGCTTTATTCTCAGCAAAAGCATTTATTGTTATTACCAATATTATTGGGCTTAAGTAATGATGATAAAAGCAACAACAAAAATGATCATTTCTATTGATTTTGGTTTCATCCTTTTCAGCAATTGGTTCTGCTCTTCAAAGGTACCAAACTACCATCCATTGGCATCTCATTATCACATCTATTTGTTTGTTTGTTTGTTTGTTTGCTTGCTCGTTTGTCTGTTTGTCTGTTTGTAACGAGTTCTTAGACTTCAAGTTGCAATCGCGTTTGTGTTCAGCTTATTGTTATGGCGTCTGGATGCTGTTTCGGAGAGGGAGAGAAAGTGTAGTTCAATTAACAACTGTCGGTGTAAGTATTCTCTGCGATGGATCCATTATGTCTAGTGGTTTTTCTTGGCCAACGCACAATTTCAGTTGCAATTTTTGTCTGAGTCGAATTGAGAATCTCGTTAAATGTAATGAAATGAAGCCATAAGAAGGTTTAGCCATCCTGTCGACTGTTCAAATTGATGTTAGCTGCAATAAAATAAATACGGGCAAATTCCAGATCTGTAAAATCCAAATATTAATAATCATAGATTGAAGTGAAAACAAGTAAGAAAGCTACAGTCGATTGTGCTCGACTGTGAGATACCCGCTACCCATTTTGAATAAAAGCAATATATTTTGCGGTATTATTCTCAAAACATACCAATTATACTACTAAAAATATATTTTGGGGTATTATTATAAAATATATACCAAATATACTAAAAATACCAAAAAATATACCAAACGGTATATTTGGTATATCGATATAGTACCGCATTCAAAATATACCATAGACTGCACAATATACCAGATTGTCGGCCAAAGCAAATTAGACCCCTAATAAGTAGGCGTTTTTGCCCATACAAAAGTATTTCTTTAATAACTTCGACAATTTTTATCTGATCGCAACCAAATTTTCAGGAATCATAAATACTATTCTAGCTTTACAATTACGCTTGTTATTTGATTTTTTTGATTTACGGGGGCGGAAGTGGGCGTGGCAAAAATTTGAAACAAACTTGATCTGCGTGCAAACATAACAAATGCTGTCGAAAAAAAATTATAGCTCTATCTCTTATAGTCTCTGAGATCTAGATGTTCATACGGACGGACGGACAGACGGACAGACGGACAGACACACAGACGGACAGACGGACATGGCTAGATCGTCTCGGCTGTTGACGCTGATCAAGAATATATATACTTTATAGGGTCGGAGATGCCTCCTTCTACCTGTTACATACATTTCCTGCCGGCACAAAGTTATAATACCCTTCTACCCTATAGGTAGCGGGTATAAACACTAGATTTTATACGGAAATCTAGGTCGAGAAGGAATGAAGAAAATATGAATGAAATTCATTTTTACAATTTTTAAACCTTTATAAATACAATAAGTAATTGCTGTAGGAGATTCTCATAGCATTTTTAACAGCATACAATAATACCAATAATTTTTTTGATTCCTTAAAATAGATGTGAATTTATTGAAATTATTTAAGAAATACTTTTGTATGAGCATAAACACCTACTTACTACAGGCCTTTTGGCACTCTTTGGTATATTTTGAATGTACTATAGTACTGTTGCAAAATACCTAAACCTGCCTTTGGTATATTTGCAGTAGTTTTGTAGTATATTAATTTGCTACATTTTAAATTTAATACCGCATTATTTTGCTTTTATTCAAAGTGGGTTGCGGGTATCTCACAGGCGAGCATACTCAATTATAGCTCTATCTCTTATAGTATCTGAGATCTAGGAGTTCATACGGACGGACGGACAGACGGACAGACAGACGGACATGGCTAGATCGTCTCGGCTGTTGACGCTGATCAAGAATATATATACTTTAAGGGTCGGAGATGCCTCGTTCTACCTGTTACATACATTTCCTTCCGGCACAAAGTTATAATACCCTTCTACCCTATGGGTAGCGGGTATAAAAAGACAAAGTAAATTCAGTAAATATCTCCAATTTCTAGAGCAAACTTAAATTAAAAAACAATTGGAGAATGCGTTCTGTAGTATATAGTCCGTTGACAAAGGAGATATATTAATACTCGAAGGACTTCACTAAAGCTAAGTTGAAAACTTTTTAAAGTTAACAAAAAATAGAATTTAATTAATTTGAATGCATGGTCTGAACCTAGTGAGTGGAGAGGAAGTTTTCATTCGTGAATTAACACTCAGATTATAGATTTATTAATAGATAATTACAAGATATTGAAAAAGAGGATAAATTCCAATTCCACAATTCTCATGTCAAAATTATTTAATGTTCGGCACTTATAAAAATTTCTGTGAAAAATTTGGCTGCAATCTGATAAAAATTGTAAAAGTAATCAATAATAAATAAGAAATAATAATATTATATTATAAAGCAAACACCAGCTGCTGAGTCCATGTCTGAGCTTCTTTGGTGGACAATCTGTTATATGTTTAATGCAAATAGTATATCAATATACCAAATGTATGTACATATTTAGGTATTTTTTAGAATATTAATATTTTAAGAACTATTTTGCTATTATCGAAATGGAGTAGCAAGTATTTCACACTCAACTGTATCTTTTTTACTTGTTTTTTTTTTTATTAAATTTGTTTATCCTGAGCTCAACCAAAAGAGGAAGCTAGTGAACTGATTATTTGACAACTTTTACAACATTCGCTATGAAATTTCATAGATTTCGCAATAGAATGGATTTTGGGCTACTCGCAGCGAAGAGCTGATTAGATAACATTTTAGTTATAGATTCGAGGTAACAACGAGTTGCAGAGTTGCAATCGATAAATTAAAGAAACGATTCGCAGGCATCTAATGAAAATGGCGTCTTTTTATTTCATTTGCGTCACTTTACTTATTTTTTTTAAAATATTTTTTAAGCAATATTTATGGGCATTGTTTTTTATACACACATTCTTTTTGTTGCTTCTTTGGGGCTTCTTCTTCAGTTGGTCACCAATTAATTTTTATTTATGTGCTTTGCGTTTTTAACTTCGCTTCGTTTTTTTTTTTTTTTTTTTTTGGTTGTCCCCCTTATCAAACAAACAGTTGGCAAAATGATAAATGCCGTTGCTTTTGTATATGTCCCGGCAGCACCCTTGCATCAGCCACCCCACTCCATCCACCTCCCGTTCCCGTTCCCCTTTCCCATCCCCTTCCCCTCACCACTTTTCGCTTCTCAGTCCCAGTCGCAGTCGAACGCGGACCAACCATTTGGTAATTTAATATTTTTCCAGCCAAAAGAAAAAAGAAATCCAAAAAAAAACCAAGTATAAAAATTACAGCTAAGTGTGCTCGACTGAAAGATACCCGATAGCCATATTGAGTAAAGGTAAAGTATAGCGGTATTATTCTTAAAATATACCAAATTAATATACCGAAGTATGACGTATGGTATATTTGGTATGTCTATTTACATTCAAAATATACCATAGACGACTAAAATATACCATATATGTTGGCGTGTTTTCCCATCCAAGAGTATTTATTCAATAACTTCTACTATTTTTATCTGATCACAACCAAATTCGCAGCAATCATAAATATAATGTTTGGTATTATCGTATGCACGGAAGTGGGCGTGGCAACAATTTGATACTAACTTGATTTGCGTGCAATAGTAAAAAGTGCTGTCGAAAAAAAAAATTATCTCTATCTCTTAATGTTTCTGAGATATAGGTGATAATACGGACGGACAGACAGACGGACATGGCTATATCGCCTCGTCTGATGAAGAATATATACTTTATGAGCTCGGAGATGCCTTCTTCTTGTGCACAAAGTTAGAACACCCTTTTACCCCACCGAGTAGCGGGTATAATGAATGAACAACTCGGAGAGTATATGAGAAAAATGATATTTGAGCGGAGAACGCGCTGCTAAAAAATGACAATTTTTAATTATCAAATGCGTTTAATGATAAAAATTGTTTATTGCGGGTATGAGAGGGTTTGTATTTTCTTCGTTTTTTTTTTCGTATTCTGTGTTAGCGGAAGTCGGATTGGGAGTTGAGAGTACATATTGTGGAGATGGGCGACAGGATAAAGGAGAGTGGGGAGTGTCGAGAGTGTGGAGAGAGTGGAGTGGGAGGGGAAAGAAGGGAATGTGGTTTCTACTTGGCCGGCGCTTTGCGTCTTGGCTTTTAATTTATGATTTATTTGTGTGGGTGGCTCGCCTATAATAATTAATATTGCACACAAGCAAAAGACACTGCTGCTGAGCAACACAATCCCTCAGGAGTGTGGAAGACGAAAGGCGAAGAGGCGAAGAGGAGGCAACAACAACAACAACAGCTTCAACGTGCGAGCAAACGCAATTTTTTCATAAATCTTTTGCCGCGACGTCGTGGCAGTAAGTGCAATGTCATTGAGGCAGAAGTGGCAGCAAGTAGCGCGGGGAATAAGCAACATAAATACATACACACACATACACACACACACACACACACACATATGTTAGCAGGCCAAAAGCAAGTGTCGAGTTGACGTCTTTGCAGCTTTCTCGTTGTCGTTGTCGTCGTCGTCGTCTTGAGCCGAGAGCAAGGGCAAAGCAAAAAAATTAAAAGTATTTCTCGAATTATTGTTAATGATGATTAAAAATATGTGTACCTACATATAGTACATAATACACACAGCACACCTCAGCACACCTCAGCACATACACACACACACACTCTGTGGTTTCCCCTCAGCTTATTCGGTTTTCTTTTTGGCTTCACGTGTTTCACAAACACATTTTCTTTTGCGTCCCCAAATGTCCTCGACTTCCTTCAGCTTTGACTCGAACCGAGCTGGGAGCAGACTCAATAACAATCACTGAAGTAATGTGCGAATGGATCAGGCAACTTCAGAGCACTTCGAGTCTTAAATCTTCTAACGAACCAGCGACATTGCTCAGCATTCAAAACTAAGAACAGCTGTTGTCAACAACCACATTCTATTAAATCTATCTTTAAGGAACAAAACAAAAGTTCTTCATTAATTTACTGACATTTTAGTCAGGTTTTTGATTCTTACAATGATTATTATATAGTGAGGTTAAGGTTGATGATTATGATTAAAGCCTTGTTCCCAGATGAGCAAAATTTTTGACATACTGACATGCAATATATTTCGCAAATAGCATTAATTAATGAATTAAATTTCACAAGTCCTTTAGTTGAAGCAGAAGTGCTTCACAAAGATTGCAAAACTTAGATATGATATGAGAGATTACATACTTAGCTTACTTTCTACACATTAATAATGGAAATCGAACAAAGCGAAATTTTAAAGCTAGGATCTTGATTTTTGATACAAATAATATGTTCCTCAAAATTTAGTTGCGATCATATACAAATTGTGGAAGTTACTTAAGAAATACCCTTTTATGGAAAACAACCTCGACTTACTGGAGGTCTTCGTTGACAATCTGGTATATTTAGAATATAGTACTATGTCAATATACCAAATATCGCACTCAGTGTATTTTAATACATTTTCGAATTACTATATTTTAACAATAATACCTTTCTGCTTTGCTTTTACCTAACATAGATAGCGGGTATCTCACTGTCAATCACACTCGACTGTAGATATCTTACATTTCTATTCTTATTTCAAAATATTTTATTTGATATCTTCAAAATATTAGTTGTTATAGGTAAAGGGAATACAATATTTAAACATCCATTTGCAACTTGTGCATCTAGTAAGTGTTTCTAAATTATGTGTAATATGGATATTTATTACCATAATATATATTTCCATATATTATACATATCACTTAAACAATCGAACATATAAAAATAAATAAGCATGCTTAATAATAACTAGATTAAATCAATACATTTCGATTGAAATAATAATCTAAATGGTATTTGTGACAAGTTGCAAACTGAATTTTATTTCATTTTGAAATTTATGCCTGAATTTGAATTAGAGACTTAGTATTCGAAATCACAATTTGACAACTGAAAATATAGTAAATGTAATCTGTTATAAGCTACAATAAAAATGGTAAGAAATATTTGATAAACTTGCAAAGTATTATAACGTTTCATTCGCTAGACGAAGCCACTTCAAGTCAATAAAAATCGCTGCATTATTGGCAACTATGGACTAATGAGAAAGATTTCTGTGTTGAGAATTGCTGAGCAAATCCATAGTCAAAGGAAAAATTCAGTGGTAAACAATCCTATTAAAGATTTATACGAGTTCCATGATTTCCATATCGACTGCGAAACGATTCCTCAAAATGATTTTAATATTGATTATGAATGTGAAATAACCCCAAGGATGAACATGGAATTTCCGCTGTGGACTAATTTATCCACCGAAATAAAGAAGACTCCATTCAAAAAAAGATCATTGCGTAAACTCCTGGACAATGAATGTGTCAATCAAATTTCCATACAGCAGTTGAAAGATCGATTAAGCTCTCCTCACGGAATCAAGCCAGAGAAACGAGGCAGAATAATTAAGGCAAAGGAACTATGCGATCCATCCTATAAAAGTCGAGAGAAGTTAAACGCCAAATTAATTCTCCATAACAACAATCGCCCCAAAAAGAAAGAAAATGAATGTAATCCATCATTCATCTCCAATCTTCAGATTGTGCCCATTGAAGATCTGTTGCCACAATTGGCTCTTTATCTGCCACATCCACGATTTGTGAAACGCATTGAATTCGATTCGCGTCTTTTTGACATCAACTTCATGGCAAACTCAACTCAGAAACTTCGACGATTCCAACAGATATTGCATTCATTTTATTTCGTTGTTTTCATTGGTTTCACATACATCATTCTTGCCACAACCACCGAGATAATTCAGTACGTTGACAATCGGTTGCGATCCGTCACATCGTTTTTCTTTTCCCTACCATAAGCCAATGTTCTCATATATTTTGATAGATGAAACTTTATTTCTTACACAAGTCTTTACAATTAGTAATACCATTAAAAATAAATGAAGAAAAAATGAAATGAAAGAAAGAACAAAACAAATAAAGAAGTCAACAAATAAGGAAATAAAAAATATAGAAATTATTTAAGAAAATAATGAAAGTAAAAAGAAACAAATTGAATACAAAAGAATATTTTTAGGAGAATACATTTAAAGAATTTTGAAACTAACATCCAAATGATTTAACGCTTCTAACAAATTTAAGAAACAAAAGAAAAGTTGTTCAAATATTATTTTATTTCTATTGAATACATTTTATTTAGTTCATTTAGTTTATTTAAACTCCTCTTATTATTGTTATTGATACTAACAAATGAATATTTTAATGATCAAAAGGTATTTAAGACTTATTCTAAAGTATTATGTTATGCATAACAATTATTATTGGATTTACTTTTATTGGCCATATTTCAATGATTAATTCAGCAAATTTTAGCTTTTATATTTTATTTTTTTTTTATATGCTTATAATATTAAAAAGTTATTTATTTCTGTCGAAACTAAAACTAAATTTATTTCTTTCATTGAATTTTAGATTTTGTTGTAGTGTAATTAATTTAATTCGATCTTATTACAAAAATATTCAATTCAATTTTAATTGAATATATTTTTCTTCAATTGGAGCTATGACTTTGAAATTATTTCCCTATTTTAAGATAATTGAACGAATTCCTACGAAAAACAAAAATTTAACGAATTTGTATATTGTATCGTTAAACAGAAAATGTTCCTAAAATATCGATCTAAAATATTGTGCTAATCCAGAGTCATAAAAATAACCATTGCTTATTTTTATACCCATAGGGTAGAAGACTATTATAACTTTGTGCCGGAAGGAAATGTATGTAACAGGTAGAAGGAGGCATCTCCGACCCTATAAAGTATATATATTCTTGATCAGCGTCAACAGCCGAGACGATATAGCCATGTCCGTCTGTCCGCCTGTCCGTCCGTCCGTCTGTTCGTATGAACACCTAGATCTCAGAGACTATAAGAGATAGAGCTATAATTTTTTTTCGACAGCATTTGTTATGTTTGCACGCAGATCAAGTTTGTTTCAAATTTTTGCCACGCCCACTTCCGCCCCTGCAAATCAAAAAAATCGAATAACAAGCGTAATTTTAAAGCTAGTAGTTATGATCCCTGAAAATTTGGTTGCGATCAGACAAAAATTGTGGAAGCTATTAAAGAAATACTTTTGTATGGGCAAAAACGCCTACTTACTAGGGGTCTGAGTTGCTTTGGCTGACAATCTGGTATATTGTGCCGTCTATGGTATATTTTGAATGCGGTACTATATCGATATACCACATATATCATTTGGTATATTTTTAGTATTTTTGCAGTATGTTTGGTATATTTTGAGAATAATACCGCAAAATATATTGCTTTTAATCAAATTGGGTAGCGGGTATCTCACAGTCGAGTACACTCGACTGTAGCTTTCTTACTTGTTTTCATATTTTTTTTTTGGTTGTATTATTTCAATAGTTTGTTTCATTGAAGTATTTAACGAGTGTCGGATTGAATTTGAATCCGTTTCAACATCAATGTGCAGGAGTGTGTGATTATGATTTGATTATGATTCACATATCTGTTATGTATATTCGTGAGTGGGTATCGTGGTTACTCAACAGAGAGCGAGAGAGTGTGCAGAGGTGTATGTGTCTGTGTGTGTGTGTGTGTGTGTGTTTGTCTATTTCTGTTTCTGTTTCTGTTTCTGTGTGCATCCCAGTGGCATGCAACTGCTGTCGGCTGCTGTTGCCACACTGTGGGGGTCGCGTGTGGCAGCACTCGATAACATAATTATCTGTCATAATCAGTAGGCGTTGAAATGTGCAATTTGAAGTGCAATTTAATGTGCACCAACAGCCAAAAACAACAACAACAACAACAGCCATGAGAGCAGATAGCACAGAAGTGCGTAGAGGGAGGAAAAGGGCAGGGGGAAGGGGGTGTGTTAGGGTTGCCAGGTTGCGGCGCTGCTTGGGGCGTTGCTTGCCATCACCATCACCAACATCATCATCATCATCATCATCATCATCATCATCGTCGTCGTCTATTCGCATTCAGTTTGAGCTGCGCGCAAAATTTGCATCAGATTATTGCAATAAACATAATTATGCGCACTGCATATGATTTTTCAATTAAACACATGCAACATGCAACTCCCCAAATGCTTGCAACGCATCGCTGCTGTTGCTGCCACGCGGGTGGTTGACGCTGACGAGGCAAATAAAAAGCCATCCATACACTTATACGGCCTATATATATGTGTATGTGTATGTGTGTGTGTGTGTGTGTGTGTGTGTGTGTGTGCGTGTGTGTGGCATGGGTGGCACGGTCGAGGGGCATATTCTGTTGGCATGACCAACCAATTGCTGCTCGTTGCGGGTGTTTGTAATGCATATTTGTTAATTAAGTGTCGTGTGTGACTGTCTCTCTGTACTGTGTGTGTGTGTGTGTGGCTGGTGTGCGCAATTGTAACGGTGCTTAAGTGGAATCAATGGATTGTAATGCACAGATAATCATTTTTAGCAAAAACACAACGCAAAGCCTCTTTCTCCTATCTCCCTCTCTCCCCATCTCTCTCTCTCCCCATCTCTCTCTCTCTACAATCCGTAGCATATGCTGGGCGTTGCCACTCTGCTTGTCAATGACAAATGGCACAGCGTGAAACGGGACAAACAACAGCAGCAATTGCAGCCCGGCAATTGCAAATTGCAATTGCAAATTTCAATTAGACGAGGTGTTGATGCAGAAACTGCAAATTTGTTGTGTATTTGGCATTTCAAGCATATAGAACAAGTATAGCATGTCACCCACCTACCCACCTACCCAACCTCCTCCTCTTTCTCCTCCTCTCACTAGATACTCGATGCGGTATCAACATGAGGGGAAGGTTTTCTACTAGATGCATATTACCACAGCGTATTGCATAGCCTACAACAGAGTCAATAAATACAGGGCAGAGTCCATGGTAAAGCATCTAGGATTTAGATATATTTACATATATAGATATATGTGTAGTATATACCTATTAATACTACTTTACTTGTACTAGAACGTCTTCTTTTTTTAATTGTTGTTATTTGATTGTCAAAGAAAAACATACACAAAAGTGATTTAGTTTTAAATATATATGTATGAACTTATATTTTCGTATCAAACCACACCGTATGGTCAAGTGTGACCATACAACAAAATATAGAATAACTAAAACTTAATACGGTCACGTTTACAATGTTATTTATGATATATACGATATGGACACATTTACAACAGTTACTATACCCACTTATGTATATTGGATATTTTGTCTGTAGGACTATATCAATATACCAAATATATCATTTAGTATATTTGCAGTATTGTTGGTAATATATAAAATATATATATTTTAAAGTATTGTAAATACCTCAATATTTTGCTAAAAAAAGAGTAGCGGAGTGGAGTCGAGCACACTCGACTGTAGCTTTCTTACTTCTTATTAATGAATAATGAAGCAAATATACATACATATAAGTACATACATACATATGTATATATATCTTCGATGATTGATTTAAATACAGCACTATGACGATAATTACAAAATATATCTGTAACTGTAAACTAACGTAACAAATACTTGGCATAAAGAAAAAGTTAAAACTTATTTAAAGAATCATTTTATATACAATCGCGACTTTAGTGCTTTGGTTAACAGTCTATTATATTTTTAATCTATCATATATTTGGTGAGATTCCAAATATAGACTTCGATATATTTTGTTTTTTCGATATTAAAGTGGTATATTATTTAAAATGTGTAGATCGTATCTCACAGTCTCCACTGAATCTTTCTTACCTGTTCTTTTTATGCGAATCTAACATTTCAAAGTCAAACATATGACATCAAAAATGATTCAATAGTCTGAATTTCTCGCTTATTGAATGTGCAATGCAATAGTATTATTATTTATTCAGTATTAATCAAGATTCATCAACTATGATTGCGGATTAAAAGAAATGGGTTCTATATCTTTTATCTTGATATTTACCATAATATGTTGAATATAGTATTTACTTTATAATGTTTGTAATATTTTAATATTGCAGGCAATTTATTTGCTGTCAATTCAAGAGTTAGCTTAAAATTAAATTACATTTTAATTTTACCCAGATTGTCAAATTTATATTGTAATTTGAATTTTTATGATACATAATTTAAAATTTGTATAATTTTGAAATCACTAAAAACAATTAAAAATGAAATGAAAAGCAATTTGAAACATTTCTTGGTCCTTGAAAGCGAAAGCATTTCTTGTATATTTGAGCGATGAAGAAACTGAGAACAAACTAAGTCTACCTTAAGAGACATAAGTACACATATTCAGATATCAGATATATAAAACGCTTGCAGTGTCAAATGGATCCACCCAGAAACAATAGAAATAGAAATAGGAATAGAAAAGCTGAACTAAAACAACAAAATAACTAATAATAGTAGATAATAAACAAAAAGCAGAAAATAAACGAGTTTCCATTAGGTGAGCGTAACGGAGGCAAGAAGTCCTGTGACGGGCATATCCTTATCGAGGGTGTTCAGCTCGATGAGATAATCGCCCTTGGGAGCATCGTCGGGCAGAAATGTTGTCTCCAGCTCGTACTTATCGATGGTGTAGGTGCCCTTTGGGAAGGGACAACCGCCCTGTTCGGGCAAATCGGATGACTTCTGCAGATAGGGATACGTGTCCTCGTCCTCGTTGACGAACTGGCAGAACGGTTTCTCCACATTCATGACCATCGCACCCTTCTCTTGTGTGGAATCGTCATACATGAAGACTTGCATCGATAGCTAAAATAAATATGTATGTCAATGTATGGTAAATCATGATCGATATCCTGATCTACCATATATAATGATCAGCTTACCTTTTGCTCGTCGCCCATATTCCGTTTGAACTCAAAGGTGCCGGTCAAGGTGAACTTATTTTTGGAGACCTTCTTCATGCGCAAATCGCCCCAATCGACCCATTTCTCATCGTCGTTGATTTTGGGATTCTTTTCGAATGAGTTCAGTTCGACATTGTAGGCTTTCTCCTCGGCAGCCACAGCCACAGTGCATACCAAAAGTATCAACCCAAGACAACCCAAAAGACTACATATACGAGTACGAGTCATACTTGCCGCAACTCCACACTGACAATCTCTCTCGACCCGCTCTCCACTATTTATACTATATACTCGAACATATCATATATGGATGTAGTTCCTCAATTCAGTTTATCTCGCATGCAATATCGTTGTTCTGCATTCCAATTTTACTAACATTGTGTGCACTTGTTGGGCACATTGTAACACATCGATTTGCGAATGTTGTGTAAACAATTTATTACAGATAACTTTTGGATAATGTTATAGAGAATTAACTCACTTTAAATCGGAGGTCATAGCTAATACTACGAATGATGAAAAAGTCTTCAGTTTAAATAAATCTAATGTCATTTCAAATGTATTTTATTTGATTTCACTTTCTTCAAAATTTAAATAATATTTCATAGCTTTGACTTTAAAATGTGTATAATAGAAAGTGTTGTTGAGGTTCTATTTATTATTATTTATTATGTATATAATATTATATTATTATTTATTATTAATCGAATATCATAGCTATGCGATATGAAGCATTAGGGATATTAGATTTATTTATCTCTATATTTCATTCTTAAAAGAAAATCTACAGTTGAGTGTGCTCGACTAAAATATACCAAGCACCACAATTGGTATATCGATATAGTACTATATTCGAGAATACTAAAATATACCACATTATCAGCATTATCAATGCAGCTAAGACCCGATTGCAGTAAGCGTTATTTGGCATACAAAGTATTTCTTTAATAACTTCGACAACTTTTATTCGATCGCAACCAAATTCTCAGGAATCTATCTTTAAGGCGTACAATATATGTATAAGGATTTCTTGAACTGAATACTTTGATAGCTCCTTCATTTGGATTTTTATTATCTTTTTTTAACAGTCAAAAGTAGCTTAGGTAACTTATTTAATTGCTATCGAAATATAATAGAAATATCGATATTATTGTCATTTATCAGTCATCAGTCATTCGATTTTTCTGCTACTTACAGAATTTAGAAAGGTTTTTCAGATAATGCATTCCCAGTTAACAGTTCAGTGTTGCATTTCATTATGTTTAGGGAACTCTCTGTTAACCGAAGCCACTTGAAAAGTCTATCTTTTGTCTGTCCATTTTGTTTTCTTCTTGTAATCTGTCTTCCCTAAAGGCGACTTGTAATCGTATTTGATTACTTTCAAATTTGTTATTTCTAGGTCAACTTGGGTTCAAGTTATTCTTGAATTCGTTAACTTGAGATGGTTCAAAATTCCCCGACTTTGGATCGCCCCCACTAACTAATACTGTAACGGGGAAAAATCAGCAAATTGCCAAAACTGTTCGTTGCTTAACTTTTCAACAAGGCCAATCGCTGTTTGCTGTTTTTGGCCGTTGAAATTCTGCAAATATTTTATGGCAACTAATCTCTTAACACTCTATTGAGACATGTAAACTTTTAATAGCATTTGCTGTGCCAAAAAACTCGATGGGTTCGCCTTCAGTTCAGTTCAGTTCAGTTCAGTTCGGTTCGGTTCAGGCGGGGGGTATGGGGAGTGTGGTTTACTCTGGTTTAGGGCGGTCTGGGGTTAATGCTTGAACATCAGGCTGGGGCGCTGCGCTTGTCGAAAGTTTGGCACTCTCTGCTTTGCTTGTTTTATGGCCTGCAGCAGTTTTCGTGTTTGAACATCAAAAGTAATAAATTCATCGAACCAAAATGTTGCACGCCAAGCAAATGGCGACAACGACGAAGACAAAGACGATGGAGGCAGGTGGCAAGTGGAAGGTGGCAGGTGGTAAGTGGCAAGTGGCAAATGCTGCCTTGATTTTGTTGTTGTTTTAGGTCGCGCCTTTTGCCGTACTCAATAACTTCCGCCGGAAACACACACCTCCCCCCCCTCCACGCTCTCTACATCTCCTCATCTGACCCATTGCCAATTCCCACTACAAAGTTATTTAAGTAACTGTCTTGACTTGTTTTCGCCTTTACATTGATTGTGCCTGCCACAACACACACACACACACACATGCACTCTAGTGGGGGCGGAGAGGCGTGTCTCCATAAATATCCATAATACAAGAGAGTGCGCTAAACGTGTGGGCTCTTTGCTAAAGTTTCGCCCAAGAATTTTGGAACGGAGTCCAAGGCTCTTATTTATTTATTCTATTTGTGTGCCTCGCCTCGCCTCGCCTCAAATCGTATTTCGTCTTGTGGTTAGGTCCACTAACTCGTATGTTGTACATACATTTTCCGCTAAGTTGGCAGAAGTAACAAATACTGAACGCATTTAAGTGATACACTTCACATACTCAAGCACAAACTAATAAACTAACACTTAAACCATTTGAATAAATTAATGCTAAAACCTTATACTTGACTTCTACAAAAAATGCATGTTCTACTCATTCTCATTGATTCCCGAAAAGTTGTTGTGAAATCAGATCTTTACTGCTCTGCATGACAATCTGGTATATTTTGTACTCTATGGTATATTTAGAAAGTAATCGATTTACAAAGCATAGTCTTTGGTATATTTAAGTATTTTGAAGGCAAAGCAATTTGGTATATTTAAAGTAAAATACCGCAATGCTTTGGTTTTATTCAAAATGGGTAACAATTATTTTCAATTTGAATTTAATTACAGTGCTGGTAACTAAATTCTTTGACTGAATTGCTCATTTCACCCACTGCGTAGAGTGTGTGTACAATAATTACAAGTGAGTACTAAGTATGTACTTAAAGACAAAAAAAAAAAACGAAAAAATTGGGGGGAACATGGGTTAAATAAGAGTCACGTAAGCAAATGCACGGCGTGTCATTTCAATAAAAGCCGTTCGCGTCGCAGTCGCAGTCGCAGTCGACGTCAACGTCAACGTCAACGTCGTCGCAGTCGCAGTCGCTAATGCTGATACTGTTGTGTTGGGGTTCATAAAAATGGCAGAGCATGGGCTCGGTCAGAAGACAAAACACAAAATGAAGAGACGATGGAAATAAGCAAAGCGAAGTGTATGTGTGTGTGTGTGTGTATGCGTGTGTTAAAAGAATTGCAGCAAAATTAAAATAAAATAAAATTTACGTTGAATTAAAAACAAGCAAAGGCAACAACAACAATGTGAAGAAGGCAGAGAGCGAAACAAATAACTGAAACTGAGTCGACGACGAGTCGTGACTTCATTTGCTTGACACTTGCACACCAGCGAAGAAATGTGAAGGGCATCGGCGTGGCGTTAGCAGAGCAGAGCAGCGCAGCCCTGGCATCGTAAAAGAAGAGCAAAAAAAACGGGAAAAAAGTGCTAGCTAAAGAAAAGGCTGCAAACGATTCCTAATTGAAAACTATTAAATTCTGCCTCGCTTTTTTTTTGTATTTTCACGCTACTTAATTTTCTTCTTGCGCTCGCCTTTGCTCCCTCCCTCTCTCTCTCTTTCTCTCTCGCTCACTCGTACAAAGGCCTTCGTCCCAGCTATCTGTCCCGTTTCTGCCGGCGTCTCTTTAGTGCTGTCGTTCGTTCGTTCGTTTGGTCCAAATTGGAACTTGAATTTCATTTCGAATGACATTCGCTCCATCACGCGTCAACTGCAGTCAGCGTCGACGTCGGCAGAGCACGTAGTTGTCAACGGCAATGCGAAATGCGCAAAAAAAAACGCGGACATTTTCATTTGAGCATATTTAATTAGATGCAATTATTTATGGTATTAAATAGATGAGGCAGTAAATGTGCTGTACACTGGCGTTGTCTCTTCACTCTCTCTCTCTTTCTCTCTCTCTCTCTCTCTTAGGAAACGATGTGAAATGCAAAGTGAGATAAAAAAAAAATTGAAATAAAATGCTAAAGAATTGCGTCGTCTTTTGCCATCGTTCGTCTGTTTGTTCAAAAAAAAAAAATGAAAAAACGGAAAAAAGTAGCAACAACAAAAAATTTCAATTCTTGGCACAATTTCTGCAGTGATGCCACGCCCATTCCCCCTGCGCATCATTTACCAACACAACCATAACAATGAGACATCCCAGCGAATGACGAGAAGGAGGTGGGAGGCAGAGAGGATGATAGGACATAGGACCACTTGGCCGAAGGAGTGCATTTAAATGGCAGGAAATTTGAAAAAAATTGAAATTTAAGTCTTTGATATATGGAAGTCGATTTATTTGCCGCCTTTTTACCACTCCATCCCTCTTCCCATCCCCATCCCCATCCTCAGCATCATGCGTATTATTTCTTTAAACTTTGCCATCGCCTTGACCAATTCCCTCTCTGCACTCTTCTTCCATTGTTGTTGTTCTTCCTTGTCAGCTTCATTCTCTGATTGAATGACGTCACTGCTGGCCCTTCACAAAATCTACCGTTACTAACTAGTACATGTTACAGTAGAGTTCTATATTTCTCATCATCTATTCGATGTTAGTTCTTTATCTCTCCCTCTCCCCCTCTACCTCTTGCTCACTGCCTTTTCATCCTCTTTTACCTTACTAACAAAATTTATTTAAATTTGACTAACTCTTTGATTATTACATTACCTGATATCATTACCCTTACTTTATAAAAAATAAATAAATAAATAAAAATTATATCATCATATGAAGATAAATATAACAAAACCCATGTATATAAATGAATTAATAAATTTAAAAATCTATCTTGAAAAAAATTAATTTTTATTTTAAATTAGCGAGTGAACACGAAAGAGTCGAACATCGAAATATCGAATAAGAAAGAGTATAAACAAATTATAATGAATAATCATAAACTTGGCGTAAATGTAGTTTTAATAATAAATCTGTTTAGTTAAGTTAATAACAGAAACAGTTTCTTTAGCTAAATAAATACCAAAGCACAGGCTAAATATAGCATTTCAAGTTAACTTTAATCACATTCAGAGTTAATATATTATATATACATAAATAAAACAGAAAGGCATACTTCTTTCTCTCTCTCTCTTGTCAACACATTTTTATTACATGTTAAATAGCTCATTTATTAACCTTTTGCCATCATCAATAAAATAGAAGCTATTCTCTTTTGGGATATCATAACAACCGACAATGTCCAAGTGCTGATAAGGTATGTTCGAATTGAATAATGATAAATGCACTTCAGGTAGACAAGTCTAAGCGGTCATTTGGGGTCGCTCTCCCCCCATTTGTGTTGCGTGTTTTCTGTTTTCGGGGGATGTCGCAGTTAATAGCGCGTGACCATGGCATGCCAGTCAACCCTTTGGCACCTTGGCTAACGATGGTCACATCCCCAAACTGGACAAGACAAATCACACACAAATTGACAAGTGTTTAACATAATTTACACGCCCAATTCCAAACCCAAACCCAAACTCAAACCTAAACCCAATGACTTGCAGTTGACCACGTTCCACATAAATGCGATACGGGACACTTTGCCCAAGTATTGACCCTTTGCTCTTCTGGTCAAACCCTTGTCAACGTTGCGTAACCGAAACTATTAAAAATATCATCACAAAAAAGCAGTGCCCAAGACTTTGTCCGTTGTCATTTTTCACACGCTGAATGGCGTTACATATGTTCATGGTCAAATCGACTAAATAAATCATTAGCATCTTTTGTAGCCAATTTTCTTGCCCTCCGTCGTTTTTTGTTTTTTTGTCGTTTCTTTTCGTTCCTTGTGGCGCGTGTCGCCAGTCTTTTGCCATTTTTTTGTTCTACTCCATTTTTCTTTAGCTCCCTAGTGTGCGTGTATGTGGAAATTGTTTTTTAATACGCGTATGACCGATTTTGGGGTTGGGAACTCTGTGTGTGTTTCGGCCCCCACGAAAAGTTGACATTTAATTTGTTGCGCTTTTGTTAGAGAAACGCAACTTTGCGGTTCGAGAGTCTGGCTAATTTATTAGAGCAAAAACTCCCAATAAGAAAACGCCCCACAAATATCGCAAGTGATTCAATTGCAATCTACAAGTTGAATCCGTTTCTATATACTCTTTTAAAACATGGTGATTCGAAATAATAATACAAATGATAATGATAATGACAATGATAATGATAATGATAATGATAATGATAATGATAATGATAATGATAATGATAATGATAATGATAATGATAATGATAATGATAATGATAATGATAATGATAATGATAATGATAATGATAATGATAATGATAATGATAATGATAATGATAATGATAATGATAATGATAATGATAATGATAATGATAATGATAATGATAATGATAATGATAATGATAATGATAATGATAATGATAATGATAATGATAATGATAATGATAATGATAATGATAATGATAATGATAATGATAATGATAATGATAATGATAATGATAATGATAATGATAATGATAATGATAATGATAATGATAATGATAATGATAATGATAATGATAATGATAATGATAATGATAATGATAATGATAATGATAATGATAATGATAATGATAATGATAATGATAATGATAATGATAATGATAATGATAATGATAATGATAATGATAATGATAATGATAATGATAATGATAATGATAATGATAATGATAATGATAATGATAATGATAATGATAATGATAATGATAATGATAATGATAATGATAATGATAATGATAATGATAATGATAATGATAATGATAATGATAATGATAATTATTAGAATGTCTTCTACAATATAAAATAGTATAGTTTTTATAGTATTATATTTTCTATTATCTCATAGTATACTATTCATTTTTGTGAGCGTATGTGTAATTCGTCTATAGGCGTATTATTTTATTATTTGTATTATGAAGTAGACTTTTTTATATGTAGTCTCTGGCATTTCTTTGTGCGTCTTGGGGCAAATCAGACCAGTGTTTATTTTCTATAAATATAAATTAAATGGGTGGCGTGCAGATGTCCAATAAATTTTGCCATTTTCTCTTTTTTTCTGTGTGTATTGTAAGACACCTTTTTATGCGGCATTGTGACCGTTGCTTTTGTGTCGCATCCCTGTCGCAGTCACGTCGAACCCTTTTCATTGTGACCGATACCCGGACCGGGTTTCAAGAATCCAAGCATCGTCGTCGTCATCGTCGTCGTTGTCCTCCTCGTTGCCTTTGAATTCGAATAGGGCAAAATACCACAAAAAAAGAGAAAAAATCATGTGACAATAGTTACTTTATTTGTTGGCCTTTTTTCTGACGTCGTTTGTTATGTCGCCTGCCATTTCATTTATTTTTATTGTTTGCTAATAAAACGCAATTTGTTTTATAGCCTTGGCCATCGGTTGAGCGTGCAACAAGTTTTAAACCATTCATTTCCAATTAAATTCTATTTTTGCATCTTAAAACTTGCAATCGAACAATTTGCAATGAACCAACTCATTCTATATTATATATATATATATATATATATATATATATATATTATAATTGGCCATGCTTTTGTTTTAGTCGCTATTACAACACAAAAAAAAATAAAATAAAATTAATAGGAAATAAAAGCAAACAATTTCTTGTAATTAAAATCCATGGCCTTTAGAGTCAGGCCAAGAGTCAGTCAGGTGCTCAGCTGCGCCAATCAGTCACAGCGAGAGTCAACCACCGAGAGGAGGCAGCATTCCGTTAGGTGAGCCACCCCACCACCCAACCACCCAACCATCCAAGCATCCTTGCAACATCCCACATCCAACCACCAATTTCTGTCAGCTGCACTTGTCACTGCAGCGCAGACCCCAAAGGCGAACCTTTTTAGCTCCCTCTCTATCTCTCTCTCCCTCTGCATTTCTCTTTCTCGTCTATGCAACTTTTTCGCCTTTTTTCATTCAAAATACTCTAACCAAAAAGCATTCATAGATCATTTTGTATATAATCTTATAGCAGTTATTTATTATCCTAATAAAATCAGCAAAAAAATCGACTTTCGATTAAAGGCAAATTAAACTATTAATTACAAAAATGAATAATTACATCGTTTTCGAAAATTGTTGCTTTATAAAACTCCATAAGAAACAGCTAAATATACAACTTCAATTTTACTTTTCTCACCAGAAATAAGTAAGATCTTTTTAAGTTTTATTGCAAGAAACATTAATTATACTATCAACAAAGATTTTGCAAATATCAGAGTAATTACTATTTAAAAATTCAGAACTGTATACGTTTATCTATTTTCAATTGATTATCTTCTCATCTTAAGCAATGAATATTTTAATATTTTATCAATATTGTTATATTATTATATTTCAACTTAAATATTTTCCATATTAACAGCAGATTATTGGCTTTATATATTTTATATATTTTAGTTTTTGATTTCTAACCACTATTTTAACGATGAAATTACGATTAATATAGTGTTAATACACACATTATTTTTATGTAGTTAGCACTGAAAAGTGTTTTCTAATAACATTTTAATATCTTATCAATATCTAAATGTTGCAAGAGTAATGAAATTATTTTCAATACTAAGAGCAGTTTAATGCCATTTTAACTTTAACTTAAAAATAAATGTTTTCTTATAATATTTTAATATCTTATCATTATTGATATGATGAAATTACTATCAATATATAGAGTTTTTTTTCTATTATTTCTCATCTTTAAGAATAAACGAATATATTCTTACAATGACAAAGAGTATAAAAACTTCGTTGGATTGCAAAGTAGTTCAGTTTTGGCATATTCATTATTTTTTCTGGTTTTCCTGTTGGCGCGCTTTTTTTGTATGCATCGTTTTTTGTTCAAGAATTACTGATTATTAATTCATTTTGAACCAGTGAGGCATTCATATTTCTGCGGAGCAGTGGGTCGACAATGTCCTTCGACAGAGCTTGACGTTGTCTGTCAATGTTTTGCTTTCGTTTCGTTTCGTTTCGTTTCGTTTCGTTTCGCTTCGTTTTGTTTTGTTTCGCTTCTACTTTTTTTTCCGTTCGTTTTGCAGGTACAATCGTAGTCTGTCACTCTTTCTCGCTTCCTCCTCCATACACTATATATGTATTTGTATCTATATTTGTATAGCCTGGTCGGACCATAGACTTGAGAGGGAGGCGGAGACAGAGAGAGAGAGAGAGAGAGAGATGTCGCGAACCTGGCCAGAAGGCGACGCTGCATTCATTGTTAAATCATTGAGTTTTTACTGCAGTTTGGCAACGGGATTCGACGAGCGTCGTCGCATATCCAACCTCAATTTTGCGACTGCTTATTGTTGTTGTTGGCTCGCTTCGCTTTCAAGTGCGAGCTGTGTGGTAGTGGAGAGAGAAGGAAGGAGAGAGGATGCGAGTCCTTTGCCTTTTGCTTCGCCATGTCCATGTAAACAAAGTCAGTCAGCAGTAAGAAAACAAAATGTGGAAAAAAAACGAGAGAAGAGAAGAGAAGAACCTCGTTCCTCGCATCAACTTGATCTCATCTCTCCCGCTCCCGCTCCCGCTCCCGCTCTCCCTCTCTCGCTCACTCGTCTGCTGCTGTAACGAGAGAAGGACACCTGCTCTAAAATGCAAGCATTGCCTGGCCGAGGCCTGGGCTTGTTAGTCTGATTGGGTGGCTGATTGGTTGGACTGGTTGACTAACTGACTAACGGACCAACTGACTAACTGACTGACTGACTGTTTGAATCTCAGCTTGTGCTGCTGCTGTGGCATCAAGGCATCAAGGCGTCATCGTCCTCGTCATTGTCGGCCCATTGCAATGCCCAGTGACAGTTGCTCTGGCCCAGCCACCGGGTTCCTCTAACAATGAAGCGGAAACAATGTTTACAATTTTTACTACATACCTACCGTATATATATATATATATATATATATATACATATATAGATATCTATATAGAGCTATGCATGTACACTTGCTGCTGCAACAACAACAACATTCATTCCAGTGACAGTCGGCGCACTCTCTTTTTATTTTTTCAGTTCTTTTCCTCTGCATTTTGTGTTTGCCTTGTTATGCTTTGTGTATTGTATACACATTGTACTCTGCCTCCCCCTCTCTCTCTCTCTCTCTCCAGTATCAGCATCTTTTACCAGTTACCTGTTAGCTGTTACCTCTGCCATGTTTGACTGTATTTAGCCAGCGGTCATAAAGTTAATTTGTACAAAACTTGCAAATAATTCAAACATTTTCCTACATTTCTCTACTCTATCCTCTCTCTCCCTTGTCGTGTCCCACAGCCTCTCGCCTTTGGACAGCCCAACAATATGATCACATGCCATACGACCTTATCGAAAGTGACTTGTATTCCAGTAGCTGCTCATCAAATCCATTTGTAGACATCTTTTTTTCAGGTTTCCTAAGTTATTGTTGACTTTGTTGAGCAGCTTTCCTTAGGAAACTAACTTACTATTTCTTTAAATATATATATACAACTTATTGAGTGAAGACATCTTGTAAATAACAAAAATTAATATAAGAAGAAAATTTATTATTTATTATTACAAAATCAAGTAAGAAAGATACAAATCTATTAAAAAACGAATAACTAAATAATACTAAAATGTACTGAATGTTATATGCATATAGTATTATATATTGTCCAAAATACATATATTATTCGTTATATAATATATAAAAATAGAATACTACAATCAGAGTGCAAAAAGTACTAAAATGTACTGAATGCTGTATTTCGTATAATCATATATATAATAGTCAAAATACATCAGATTGTTAATGCAACGATCATCTTTTCAATAACTCTTACAATTTTCATCTGATCGCAATCAAATTTTCACAAAAAGTTTGACAATTTTATTCTATAAATTATATAAATTTCAGCGGTTTGGAAGAACACAATTTAGTATTGAATTTTACATTTAAATGTCTTATATTAATTGTATGAATTTTATTATAAAATATTATATTATATATATTATATTTTAATTGTATATTATATTAATATTATAAACTAAAAGCACTTGTAATCTTTGCACGCAGATCAATTTTGCTTAAAATTTTTGCCACGCCCGCTTCCGCCCCCGCAAATCAACAAAATTTAAATAACACGCTTAAATTTAAAGTTAGCACGATTGTTGGTACATAGAATATTAACTATATGGAAGTATTTACGAATCCTGAATTTGGTTCCAATCAGATACAAATTGTAGAACTTATTAAAGAAATTTTTTTGTATAGGCAAACAATCTGGTATATTTCGCACTCTATGTCATGTTTCAGTATTTTCAGTATTACGGTATAATAATTTGGTTTATTTAAGGAATAATGTCGAACTGTTTTGTTTTCAATTTCAATAATTGGATAACGAGTATCTCAGAGTCGAGAACACTCGACTGTAGCTAATATTATAAATAAATAATAATAAAATAAATGTTGCCACTTCATTAAGCTGTCAATATCTGTACGAAATATGCAAAATTCTTGATCGGCACGTTATATAGTATTATATAAAGTACTGTGTAGTGAGTAAGTAAGTGTCTCGGCAGCATACTTGGTATTTATGGGAGAGTGGCAAGTGGTTATAGTATTCAACACCGACATTCACATAAAATTTCTAATTAACCAAAAAGCCTATTAAGGCCAACAAGGCTAACAACAAGCCCAGCACACACACACACACACACACACACACACACACACATACGCAGTGGAAACACAAACCAAATGTCTCTCCACAGTGCTACACTATTTTATGATTAGGCAACTGGCAAACATTCAACACCTTTTAGCGGTGCCTAATGAAATACTCGCCTCTCATTTTCGTTTCGTTCTCGTTCTCGTTTTCGTTCTCGTTTCGTTTTCGGTGCTCGTCGCTTTGCCTCGCTCTCGGCATAATTTTACTTATTACAATTTTATATTTTATAGATGGCAGCGATGGGGAAGAGGAGAGGGAGAGGGAAAAAGGGTGTCAAGGAAAACATATTCCAAAAATTACCAATTTTGTTGCTTACGATTATTACTTTGACAATGTGCGAGTTGCACTCTCGTTGCTTCGTTTTGCGTTTTCCGTTCGGCGTTGTCGCTGTCGCTGTTGTTGGTGTTGTTGTTGTTGGTGTTGTTATTAGGCTTGGCTTTTTGCTACACTCTGGAGATGACTTAACACGTAGCACATCATTAAAAATTTGGTGCCATTAATGCATAACACACACACGCAACATGATCAAATTGCCAATATGTCACACACACACGCACACACACTCCGTTGGGGTTGACTCGGAATGCATGAATAAGCAAGGGAAAGAGGAAGCGAGGGTTTCAGCGGGTAAACTAATAACGACAACAACACTGGCGAAACATCATCATCTTATTTACGTCTTTTTAACACCTTACCTGGGCCCAAGCAACACTCAAGGCATATGCTTACCCACCCACACAGCCACACACCCACACACCCACACACAAATCCAGGCATCGTATGCCGTTGAACAATTAACAAAAGGTAATGTAAAATTATAATTATCACACAAAAGCACATTTGTTAATTTAAGCTAAAACAAACACCCAGCCAAGCTCACCATACATGTATGTACATACTTCTTCTATATGTGTGCTCTTCGGTTGTATTCGTTGTAATCTGCTGCTGCCTTTGTGGGTCTAATGGGTGGTGCAATGGTTCACCAACTCCCCCTCTTCCTCTCTTCCCCTCTCAAGTCGCTTCGTCTTGGAAGACAAATTTTGTCGCCTAGTTTCTTGGCGCTGGGCAAAACGACCGATGCGTAACAATGAAAACTCCCCAATGTAATAAATATAAAAACAGCCGAAAAATATGCTATAAAATTATTTCGAGCCGCAACATCTATGAAACTTTCAACTAGAGGTGGTCGCAAAATGCTACGAAAATAATACGAAAATTTTTAAAAATTACAATTTAGGAAAAAGCAATAATTCAGAATTCGCTAATATTTATATAAGTGAACAATTTAATTTCAATGTATCATTAACAACTTATTCAAATATCCATAGTTTAAAAATGTGGTATTAACAGAATTTATTATAATGATTATGGAATAATTAATAACAAAAAATATTTAAATTAAAATCTTTACTTAATTCAAATTTATTATGAAACGCACAATAAAATACAAAAAATATATTTGAAATTTTAATCTAATTTACATTTATTATGAGATGCTTAATAAAAATACTTGTATAATGAATAATGTTGAATTAAAAAAAATATATGTAATTTAATATAAAACAAAACAATCAAAGTAAAATTATAACTTAATTTCAATTTATAATAAAACGCTTAATTAATTTTTCATAGTTTAAAATTGTGTTATAATAATACTATAATAAAAAATGTAGACTTTTCTAAAAAATAAATTCTTACTTTAATTCAATTTAAAAAAAAATAAAAATAAATAAATAAATAAATTATACATTATTTAAAAATACTTTTAGGACATAATTAAATTTTAATCAATATTGCAAAATTTTCTGAAATTCGAATTATTTGATATTTATGATCAATTTTGAGACTTAAAATGATTTAAATTAAAATGTTTATTTAATTTAAATTTATTATAAGCCACTTATTAAAACAAAATTTGCTAAAATAAAAAATATTTCAATTTTGTTGATTATATTTGAAAATTTGTATTTGATATAAACTTCATATGATAAATGAATTATTGTGTCTACTAAAAGTCAGTTCGACATATATTTTGAAAATATAGACAATTCATTTTTCTTCAATTATGTAAATGCGATATACGATATGTGTAAAGGCACGACTCACGCGACCATCGCTAACAGCGTCGCTGCTTAATGGGCACATGGCGGATATGGCACAGGAACAAGTAGATTTAATAGATATAAAAAGAAGGAGAAAGGCAGTCACGAGAAGGGGAGAGGGGAGAGGGGAGAAGCTGAGATGCGAAAGGCTTTAGACTTCATTGCATTGATAGTCAGTTGCTCAGCTGTCGGTTGATTTTTGGTTCGCTTGTCCTTTTTGCGGCACATAAATTTTATGTGCCAGGACCTCTGGCCTATCCCATCTGAAAATACAGGCACACACATACATTAAACCCTTTTCGTTATACATCACACACACACACACATGAACGCAGCTCATTTATGGCTCGGTCTGATAATGTATTATCATTCTCAAACAACGCGGAGACCGCTTATAGTTTTTGTTCTTGTCGCGCTGTTTAGAGACGACGACTCGAAAATATTCACACCCACACACACACATACGCACACACACACACACATACGCACACGCCTTTGAGGCGTTAATAATTTTTGTGTTTTTATTGTTGTTGCTTTTGGTGTTGCTGTTTTTTGAGTATTTTTCTTACTCTTTGCCGTAATTTATGGCCGTTACATTGTGGCGCTTCTTTGCATGGCAAACACTTTGGCATTTTAATGGGCATTAATGGCATGGTGTGAAGTAGTAGGTGGACACCAAAGGGGAGGTGAGGATGAGGGGGAAAACAGGAAGGAAGTTGTGCGCCTTCTCGCAGAACACATTAAAATTATTGAAGCCGACAATGGCCATTAATTCGTTGCGCTTAGCGCGCAATAATGCCGCACATAATTGTTTATTAATGAACTATAAGTATTTTTATTGACAACGCAGTTTCAGTTTCAGATTCAGTTTTCGTTGTCATTAAAGCCAAACTCCATTCATACTTTACCACAAGAATGTTGAAGGATTCTTCCAAATAAACAACAAGAAATATTGTAATATTGGCTTTTTTTATAATATTTTTGATCCTTTTTGATTTAGATATTTAAGAATTGCAATCGAAATTTGTTATAATTTGATTATACGTATAATTCAACTGCGTTGTAATGTAATTTGTTCAAATCCGAGTTTTTATTGATCTATTAAAACTATATGAAGTAGTTGCATTCAGTTGCATTCATAACCTCAAAGATAATTGTAAAGACGTGTCGATACTTATTGACAGTGTGACCAGATGAACTCAAGTAGGGTTGCCAGTTTCATATCAAACAAAATTTTAACTGAATTAAAATTATTTTGTTGATTTATATTGAGAATAGAAGTCGGGAAATGAAAATAGGTGCCAAGTCATAAAACATGCTAAATTAAGTTCAATCACATTTTTTTTTCGTTTTTTTATTTCTTATATCGATGTGTAGTTCTCATTTTATATACTCTCAATTTATTACACTTTCAGCTGGTTTGCTGCAGGAAAAATAAAACACAACGATAATTTAAAAATTGAATTACTTGACAACAATCATTAAGATCATTCGGATGACATATTGTTGACCTTTTCTTCGAAAACTCTGGCTAAAGGATCAAATCATTTTTGTCAGGTATTTAGTTGCATTACAACTGCACTATTAAGGTTGCATCATTCTATAAAAATGCAAAGAAAGCCAATTCGAAGCGCTGGATATGCTTGACATCTGACCTGTCAAGCTGCACACAAAAAGAATTCTAAGCTCTTAAATCGGTGGTGGTATGTAAGAGGTAGAAGAAGACAACTGGTATATATTCCGCTCTACGGTATGTTTTTAACGTAATATCATAAATAATATTTCAGTATTTTTTCGTATACTCATTTGGTAATAGAAAATGGCCGCCGAGTATCCCATACGAAAACATGCGAGTATTATTCTTCAAATACCGCAAAAATACTAAAATATATAAAATTCTATATTTTATATGGTATTAAAATATGGTATATTTAATGAGAAATAAATCAAAATTTTGAAGATTGACCTATAATCTAGAGGCTAAGTGTACAAAATAAATCTTGTTAAACTAATATTCTCTTTGCATATTCTCCATACCCAAAAATATACTAAAATATAGAAAAGCATATATTTGATATGGTACTCGAAATTGCACTCCAAAAAATGCAAATAATGTTGTTATATATGTATACACATGTATCAGCAATCTTGATATAAATTGGGAATCCCGCACAATGCATGCACTGACTCGCATACACACACACACAATCGCATGCATACACCCACACATATGCATATGTACATATACACTCACACCCAACGATGCGAAAGGGTTGCTTGAAAGCAATTTTCCATCCCCCATATGAATGCGCGCGTCGAAACCTATTGAATACGCATCAGATATCAATACTTGGCCACGGTCACGACCACGCAGAGAGAAGAGTGCGTGTGTGTGTGTGTGAGTGTGTGTGTGTGTGCTACCCTATGTGTGGAGGATTCGATTTCGGTGCCACAAAATGTGGCAGCCAATCGCATGAGTGCAGGCAGCTGATTGGACAAATTTCATGCGACTTTGACTAGCCAAATGGACAAAAGAACAGAGGACCCAAGGACCGACAACCATATAGTAAAAATACTATAATATATAAATGTGTATATGTGTGGGTGTGTGTTTGTATTTATAAATAGCAAAGATGCTGAAGCTGTATGGAAGTCGGTTGCAGTTGGCTTGGGTCGACTCCGAATGCCGCGCTGTAAGCTGTTGGAAAATGTGAAAAATTACATAATATGCGCTGAAAAATGTGCGTACATTTTTTGTTTGGTTTCTTTGGATGTTGCTGTTGTTGTTGTCGGGCTGACCAGAGTAGCTGTTTTGTTTTTTCGTTTTCGTTTTCGTTTGTTTTATGCAAAACTTTTGCGTTTTACAATTCATTGCATATTCAATTTGGTTGGGTCGACAACGAGAAGGACGACTACAACGATGAGGAAGCTGAGGACGAGAACGAGGACGAAGATTGCCACAAGGGCACCCAAAAAAAAGCAAACAAACAGCAAAGGTCCAAAGCATATTAATAAGGATTTCATTAGTTTTATACATTTCGTTTTTCTATTTTTTTTTTTTTTGTGGTTTTTTTTTTTGTTTGCGTGTGTTTGTTTGTGTTTTTAACGACACACTCACACATTTACTAATGGGTCGATACTTTTTATTTTCTTTCTAGAAATTTTCTGTTCGTGTTTTACTTTGGTCATCAGTCGAGTCTCAGTCCTAATAAATGGCTGAACGTTTAGATAAATGTCTGTTATTTTGTATTATCGTAGTTTGTTTGATATGAAAAGTTGAGCAACTGAGCGATGAAGCAACCAACCAACCAGCCAACAGGACAGCTGGAAAGTCAGAGGTCAGTTGAAGTAATTCGGATATTTGTCGGAAAAGCTACTTTCCAGGGGAAAACGCACTCTATGGGGATCAATCAGCCATGCGTTGGCCGGCAATCATATCAAGCAATATGCTGAGAAGTGTTCAAAATAAGCAATGTCAACGTAAAGATACCCTCTAAATGAGACGAAAGGAAATTGAAAAGATAATATTAATTGGGAAGTGTAAAAAAGTAGATGTACCAGTATATATATATATATATATATATATATATATATATATATATATATATATATTATAATTATTATAATATATATATATATATATATATATATATATATATATATATATATATATATATATATATATATATATATATATATATATATATATATATATATATATATATATATATATATATATATATATATATATATATATATATATATATATATATATATATATATATATATATATATATATATATATATATATATATATATATATATATATATATATATATATATATATATATATATATATATATATATATATATATATATATATATATATATATATATATATATATATATATATATATATATTATGATTATTATATATATTATATATATATATATATATATATATATATATATATATATATATTATATATATATATATATATATATATATATATATATATTATATATTATATATATATATATATATATATATATATATTATATATATATATTATATTATTATTATTATTATTATTATTATTATTATTATATATATATTATTATATATATATTATTATTATTATTATTATTATTATTATTATTATTATTATTATTATTATTATTATTATTATTATTATTATTATTATTATTATTATTATTATGATTATTATTATTATTATTATTATTATTATTATTATTATTATTATTATTATTACTTATTTATTTATTAATTTATGGTGATCATGACAACCCTACCTAGGGTTGCCAGACTTGTTGCTGGTCTCGGCATTGGGTCACTTCTTTGGGGATCTCCAGTCAGTCTTCATCATTCGCTTCCCAAGCTAACTTCTATTACCATATCCATTGTTGACTTTCGACTCAACACATACACCAAGCTTGTATATGTGTGTGTGTGTGTGTGTGTGTGTGTGTATGCGAAGGCTTCTTGTCTCTATTAAATTAATCGACGCTCATTTTTCCAACTTAACAAAACGCAGTGAAAAAAAGTATAAACGATAAAACATTTGCTGGCTGCTTGCCGACTGCCTCCCCTTCCACCCTTCCCCCCACCGCCCACACTCTTCGACGCTGCTACTGCATCCACTTATTTGCCAGTGTTGTCCCACCCATTTTACATTTTTTTTACGTCGTTTTGTTGCTTTTAAGTAGCACTATTTTTTAAGGATTCTGTTTTGGGCGCCCCCAACCGCCGCTTCGCATCTAAAACAATTTTATTTTCTGTGCGTTTTTCATGCTTATCAAATACAAAACAAACGCACACGAGGGTTGACTATGGGATTGTGTGCAGGGTTGGGTATGGTTTTTTTTTCCTTGTTGCTGGGTTGTTGCGGTTGTCGAAGAGAGGAAGGGAGAAGGGAGGAAGCTTGGTGCTTGTGGCATTTATGTTTCATTTGGCATTTTTGATGCGTTTTATTTTTTAATTTTTTGTCGGTTTTCTCTTTCGAGCATCACATTTAAAGTGACATTTCAATCAATCAGCGCGGGTCACTGGCCATAATGGCTGCCAGGGGTCTGAGGCATTTAAATGCACGATTTATGGCTGGCCATAGATTGTCCGATTAGTCTGTCGAATAATGAGCCCAAGCCCAACAAAAAAAATGGGTACGTGGAATGTCACTTCATTTCTCCAAAAAAAGGGAATACAAAGAACGCAATTTAACACTTTGCACATTTCGTAAGCTGTCTTATTAATTAAAGTACGGGTGCATTCACAGTTATGCACCTTCATCATGAATTGAAAAAATAATAACAAGTGAGAATGCTACATTCGAATGTGATTGACTGTCAGATACTTAGCCACTTTCAACAAAGGCAAAATATTGCAATATTATTGTTAAAATATACCAAATTAATATACCGGTAAAATACTAAAAAAAAATAAATAAAATTATCTATAATTGGTATATCGAAATTGAAAATATACCATTGAGTGCAAAATATGTGACAATCAAACCAGAGTTTTCGAATATACCAAAAATATGCCGAAAAATACTAAAAAAAATATACCAAAGACCAAATTTGTTATATTGATTAGTGCTACAATCAATATATACCATAGAATGTAAAATATACCAGATTGTCAGCCAGAGCACAAAAGATTCGTAGTAAGTTGCTGTTTTTGCCCAGACAAAAGTATTTTATAAATAACTTCCAGTGCGTTAAAACTAAAATTATATCTCTTATAGTCTCAGAGTCCTATGTGTTCATACGGATAGACGGACAGACAGACAGACGGACAGACAGACGGACAGACAGACATGGCTTAATCGTCTCGGGTGTTGACGCTGATCAAGAATATATACATATATATGTTACGTTCCTTCTGTCGGTATTGTGCCTACTTACTTACCGTATGGGTAGATCGTTCGAAAAGTGGGCTGTAATATATCGAACAAGAGCGTGTTTCTTGTATTCTAGAAATCTTAGCAACACGCATGCAATGCAGGGGAAATCAGTGAAAATCATAAGAAAGACAGCATAAATAAACACATCAACACAAAGGCAAAACTTTTTCTGCCCCACGGCAGATTCCACAGTTCTATGGCGTCTCCAACTTTGAGTTGGTATTGCCGTCTAAAGGATTCAGTCCCCCTTCCCCCAAATGCTAATCCCCTTCACATGTGTGAGTGCGTATGTGTGTGTGTGTGTGTGGAATGCTCTTCGGCTTTGTCTGAAGACGACGACAACGCAGCGGAAGTCGAAAACAAAAAACATTTTTTAATTGCTTCAGATAAGACACAGCACACATAACTTGTCCCCCATACCACAACAATTCCCCCCTCTCCCACTCCTGCCACCCCTATGGGGCAACAAATGAAAAACACAGATGAAGAGTTGGAAAAAAAAAAAAAAAACGTGCAAGACGAAGGCAAAGCAAGCAGTAATTTTACAATTCAGCGCACATTTTGATGAGCTTCATAATTTTTGCTGCTCATTGACGTTCCCACTCATATCACTTTGAAAATAAGTTACTCCTTCTCCAACTTCTTCTTGCCACTTCCACTTCCACTTCCACTTCCACTTGCAACTTGCCACATGCCACTTTCCACATTTGCCACCGCTCGTTGGCTAAAACTGAGCTCCTCATTTACACATTTGAGCTACGAAAGCAGATAAGCCACATTTCAGAAAGAAGCAAGTCAAAGACCAAATATTAATCGATTCTCTATATGGAAAGTTGAAGAGAAATGCCAAAATATAGAACTATAGAAAGAATATAGATGTGTCAACTAAATCGAATGCCAAAAATAATAAAATGAATTACCTTCACTTTCTTCGTTTCAGCATTCCACATAGTTGAAAATTCCCTATTCTTTCATTTTCTATAACAAATAAAACTTACAAATATGACATTATTTCAAGGTATTTCAAGGTATAAAAAAACAAATGTTTTAGGACGCAACAATAAAAAAAATTAGTTACAGAAAAATATTGAACTGAATTTAATAAAATATATCAAAAATGTTTAATACAAAAAGAAAACGATGAATTAAAACTGATTTAAGAATTTAAACCTAAGCTGCGAAAATGTTCGCAAATTTCTTTGAAAAAAGTATTTTATCAAAATAATTTTTTAAATTGTGTAATAATACATTTTCAGAATGTGTTATATTGTGTGCTCAATGGTATATTTTTAACGAAATAGTATATCAGTAAATAAAATAAAGTGTTTGGTATATGTTCGAATTTTGTCGGTATAATTATATGCTTTATTTTTAGAATATTACATTACAGTTTTGCTTTTATAAAGAGTGGGTACCAGGTATCTCATAGTCGAGGACACTCGACTGTAGCCCTGTAAAAGAAAAAATAAATAAAAATGACTCTTATTCGAAAACTCAAGTTTCCTATCTTAAATAATGAAGCCATATTTTTAGAAATTATAATATAATAATATAATATACGATAGAAAGGAAAATAAATAAAGTAAACAAATTTAAAAAGAAATAATTAAAATTTAATTTCAAATAATTTAAGACACCAGAGAAATGAAACAAATAAAAAATAATTTTACCATTTTTTTTTACGAATTTTGATAGAAAGCATTAAATGAGGCAGAAAGTAAAGTAAAACGCAATAAAAATAAAGGGAACTAAATTTTTAAGCAAATGTAAGAAATAATACATCTAAAACATGAAATAGTCAAGGTTTGATAAAAAAAAAAGAAATAAAACAAACCGAATGTGCAATTTAAACAGTTTCCGTGGCATAACAAGAATGTTTTTTAAAAGATAGTATTTAAAAAAAAAAAAACAAAATAACAAATTGTACTTTCAAATAAATTTAAAAAATGTTTTGTCTGCAGTTAGTGTAGAGTATTCAGAGTTAACAAATTTATTTTAAAATTAAATAAAATAGAATTTTTTGCCTGCAGTTATTGTAGAGTATTCAAAGCTCTTGAAGATACACCAAAATTAAAATAAAACAAGCCGAATGTGCAATTTAAACAATTTCCAAGGCATACAAAAATAACAAATTGTACTTTCAAATAAATAAAAAAATGTATTGCCTGCAGTTATTGAAGAGTATTCAGAGTTCTTGAAGATGCTTCAGAAATAGTCGTCAGACTGCTCGAATTTTATGGCACAGGTCTTGGCGCTGAAATGTCGTACATTCGTTGCGTGAACTCGTCTGTCACACAATAATCAAAGACTCTATCTGTGCATCAGTCAGTCAGTCAGTCAGTCAGACAGACAGACAGACAGACAGTCAGACAGTCGCAGTTCCACGTTGAAGATGTGGCACCTCCGCCCCTAGCTTGATGGTAGGCAGGCAGTTGGTGTGTTTACACAATTACATGCATTTTACGCTACATAAACGAGATTAGTGCGTCGCTTACTTTTGCCTAACTTCTTTTGACACAATGCCACACACACACACACACACACACACACACATACACACATAGGGTACGCGCAACGTCAGCCCCATTAACAGAAATCCTCCTCCCACTGCTCTCCCTTGGAATTGCTGAACAACAGTTCAGCCTAGACGAAAGTTGGCTAAAAAGATACGAGCCAACAACTCTTTGAGCCTTGAATGACTCTGACATGGCATATAAGACCATGAGTAGGAGTAGTAGGAGATGGTAGCGTCAATTGCTTTTGTTTTTTACTTGCCTTGAACTTTTTTTCACCCACCCCCACCTCGATGGGAGGGGAATGTTTATCAGTGTATGTGTGTGTGTATGTGTGTGACTCGTGCGTTTACATTGTTAACAAGCGCAAATTTTGCACATCTTTTGTTATACAACGAAATTTATAGAGAGAAAGAGATCCGAGCACACTTATACGACGACGAGTATTCGAGAGGATTCACATAATACTCCTCCTATTCCTCACATATCTATATTTTTTATGACTTTTTGTTGATCTTTGTCCTCCTCCCCTCACCTCACAGGCTCGTAGTTTATGTGTTTAACAAGCTCTATCAGCGCTTGTAAACGGGACTGCATCTTCATTATAAGTCTCTTTATTTAATTTTTTCCCTTCATTGTGGGGGTGGTGAGGAGGCAATGTCTTAAAATAACACATAAACACATCCTCGTTCCATTGTCCGACTTAATTCCCCTTAGAATAATATAAATATAGATAATCCTGAGCTCAATAAAATTTGTATTTATAAATGTAATGAAGACTGTCTGAGAATAAAGGAAGTAAAAAACATATACAGTAAAACATTTGTGTAATTCAAAGATGCATTAAAAATATATTTAAAATACATTTTAAACACACTAGCTCTTATGCTAAGAATATACCAAAGTAACTGCAAATAAACTAAAAATATACAGAATGTCATATTTGTTATATCGATATATATATATTTATATTCAATATATACCAGAGAGCACAAAGCGATCACGACCCGACATCATTTCATCAAATTTAAAGAACGCTGTGTAACAAAATTCGAATTATGCATCTAACTGGATTATCTTCTAATGCTCGACCATGAAATACTCGCCATTCACTTTCAATAAAAGCAGAACAGTCCGATTTTATGCTAAAAATATACCAAATTAATATACTTAAATTATACCAAAATATACCGTAGGCTATATTTGGTATATCGATATACTATTACATTGAAAATATGCCAGAGGGTATAAGATATCCCAGATTGTCATCCAAAGCAGCTAATACGCGACATCAGCTTATCAAATTCAAAGAACAGCTTGTAACAGAATTCGAATTATGCATTTAGTTTAACTGGATTTTTTTAATGCTCGACTTTGAGATAACCGTTACTCACTCTCAATAAAAGCAAACCAGTGCGATTTTATGCTAAAACTATACCAAATTATTATACTGAAATTATACTAAAAATATACCGAAGATTTTATTTGGTATACCGATATACCATTACATTCAAAATGTTCCACAGAGTGCAGAACAAAGCGATATTATACTAAAAATACATAAAATTGATATACCAAAATATACAACAATATACCATACGCAATATTTGGTATATCAATATACTATTTATTATATTCAAGATATGCAAAAAAACACAAAATATGCCAGATTGTCAACCAAAGTAGACATCAGTTTATCAAATGTAAAGAACTCTGTGTACCAAAATTCGAATTAAGCATTTAGTTTAACTGGATTTTTTTTAAATGTTGTTACAAACAACAGTCAACTGTCAACAGCTGTTGGACGCGGTGACAAAAAGTAACTGCCAAAGGCGAATGAAACAAACGAACTAAGTGAACAACGAGGCGGAGAGGGAGAGAGGGTGATACATAGGAAGGGGAAGGGGAGGAGGAGGAGGAGGGGGAAGAGCTCAAATCAAAATGCCATTAAAGCGTGTGACGTTGTCGCTTAAGTGGAAGTAAATATTGTCATTACTCAAGCTTAAAATTAAAATTACCCACCTGGATGGAGCAAAATGATAAACTGCATAAGCCAACAGCAGCAGCAACAGACCAAAATTTCGAATGCAAAACTTTTTCGCACAAGTGTGTGTGTGTGTGTGTGTGTGTGTGTGTGTGCATCCCCAACTCTCCCCGCCCCCAAAACTTGGTTGCCATACAAAAAACAGCAAAGAGCAAAGTCATTTTCATAACGACAACGACGCTAACTTCTTGACTAAGGTGCGACGCTTTCCTTCTCTCTCTCTCTCTCTCTCTCTCTCTCCTTAGACCATCTACCTCCCCCCTCCTCATAGCCAGCTGATGAGCTGTAACCCTGGTAAAACGAGGGGGGAGGAGATGAGGGAATCGGGGAATCGGGGAATGGGAAGTCGCGTAAAATGTGCTACGTTAAGCACATCTGTTTTTTATTGCTTTTAATTTGCCATTAATAACGCATTCCAAGGCAAACGGACGCCGGCCGCCGAAAATGCTAATTTATAAGCATATAGATAGATATTGTAGTAGTAGTAATAATAATAATAATAATAAGTATATATACAATTTATATGTATATAGAGCTATTTTGGAAATCCAATTTTAATATGCCCTTAGCCAGACAAACATTAACTCGCTGGGGGCAAAAGTCACAGCCCAGCTCAGCCCAGGGCAACTGCAATTAGAGACGCTGCGAACACAACAAGCCTTGGCCCATAAGTCAATGAGTTTTTGGCACTTTTATGGCCAAACATTACGCTGATGCTGTTGCTGATGCTGATGTTGTTGCTGATGTTGTTGCTGATGGAGGAGGAAGACCGAATGGAGGCAAAAATAGAGTTCATAATATGGCAAGGTGGCCAGAATGCCAACCTTTGACTTCAACTTGCAACCAAAATCACTCTGACTTCAAATTTGAGCTCATTGATTGATCCGTTCACAACAAAAACACATATGCTCATCAAAATAGACCAATTTCATTTGTCTTAAAAAACTGTACTCTTAAAACAAGACAGCTTTAAAACCAAATTCTTTAAACTAAGAACATTAGTATGAAAAATGCATTAAGATGTTCATCTTCTTGATATAGTTTTTAGTCAGAAATTCTTAGTACTATGTTAAGACCATAATATTGATTTTATAAGTTTTTTCTGTATATATGTAAATAAAGTTAATAATTTTGAAATATTTTGAAAATCAAAATTATTATTTGAGTTCGATAAAATGCTAAATACACAATTTAGCAAATAAAACATATTAATCAATGATTGCAAAATTCCAATTATTTTTTTTTCCATTTTTTAGTTGATCTTATAACTACTGATTCTTATATTCTATAATCCCTTAATTATGTAATTATCTCGTAATAAAATGAAAGTTAAATTGGGAAGTTAGGCAAAGGCATTTCTGCTTTATACATTTTTTTAGAAGAACAATCTTCTAATGTGGTGATATTTTTATATTCTATGGCATATTTTGAATGTAATTTGGTAATGGTAATTTCATTTGGTAATGAATTTATATATAGTTCATTAATTTGGTATATTTTGCGAATAATGCCGCACTGTTTTACTTTAATAGAAAATCACTGGATTTCAGCATTCATCAAAATATTTATTTTCATATAGTTAGAATGAAATCAGATTTAAAATTGAATATTGTATAAACATAATTGTAGATTCTTTTTTGTATTCGAGTATATCGCGCTTGCTGCAATTATGTAAATATGGAGAACAAGTTCATTAACAATTGAGAGAAGGGTAATGCACAGGGCATTTCGATAAAATGCGAAGAAAATTGTTGGGTATTAAATAAGTGTGGGCATTATCAAAAGCATTATTTGCATTATTGTGAGGGCTTTTGTATCCTGCACAGGACTGAGGTCTGTGAATTATGCAATAGACAAAGTCAGAAACGAACTGAAGGAAATAAAGCTGATGGGTGGGCAGTGTGAAGAGAGAAGAATGAAGAGGGGGGAGGAGAGGAAAGGAAAGGGAATGCAATGGTTTGCCACTAACCAACCCGTTCGTTGTCGTCGTCGTCAAATGCAAAAATCGCGAGGCGAGCTTCCTTTTCCTTTCACTGGCTGTGCAGCAAAATTTCCAAAAATTCTATTATTATTAATAGAGGCGAAAAGGGGAGCAGAGCTAGTGAGCGAAAGGGATTGTGGAGGGAGGGGCAAGTGGTGGAGAAAGCGGGAAAAGCTGGCAAATGAATGTGCAGACAACGATGCAAATGCGGCCATGACGACTGCCACCAGAATGAGAATGAGAATGAGAATGACGATGAGCTTGAGCTTGAGCTTGAGCATGGAAATGTAGAAAAGGAATGTTGAAGGGGTTAGGGATGAGAACAGGGGAGCAGGGGGAGCAGTGCTGACTGTCGTCGTGGTATGCGTTTGTCTTTTGCCCAAAAGTAGACTACAATAACCCGAAAAATGCACACAGTTTGCATTATAATGCGAAATTTTCGATTGCTCATTTGTGGCATTTACTTTTTACTATAAAAGTTTTATAGTGAAGCGGCTGAAGATGGCGCGACCAGCGACAGCAACAACATCGAGAGCAACAGCAAAAGCAACGGCGACGACAACGACGACAGCTACAAAATTTTACACAATGTCATCAACGTCGCTGACAATGTTGGGCTGCTTCTGCTGCTCCTTGGACAGAGCTTTTAGTCGGTCCGGCTTCTGAGCCACTATTCGACTGACACCCTCTTTCTTCACTGCCCCGCCCTGTCCTGCCATGTTCTCTCTTTTCCCCACCACTCACTTCTGACTGTCTACGCCCATCCTGCCAATTGTGTGTGCAATTTTTGCGCTCTAAACTTAAAGGATTACTTTTGGCTAATTTCGCAATGGAATGGAATAACAAGAAGAAGACAACAACAATTGCCTTTTGGCCAGGTCCGCTGAGAGCTTAAGAAATCGTCCAAATGGTCGTTCACTTGTTTAGGCATTGCCACGACAAGTTGCTTTGATGTTCATGAATGTGCATTCATTGGAATGGTGCATGGCATCTGTTATAAATATAGATATAGATATAGATATAGATATAGATATAGATATAGATATGGATATAGATATAGATATAGATATAGATATAGATATAGATATAGATATAGATATAGATATAGATATAGATATAGATATAGATATAGATATAGATATAGATATAGATATAGATATAGATATAGATATAGATATAGATATAGATATAGATATAGATATAGATATAGATATAGATATAGATATAGATATAGATATAGATATAGATATAGATATAGATATAGATATAGATATAGATATAGATATAGATATAGATATAGATATAGATATAGATATAGATATAGATATAGATATAGATATAGATATAGATATAGATATAGATATAGATATAGATATAGATATAGATATAGATATAGATATAGATATAGATATAGATATAGATATAGATATAGATATAGATATAGATATAGATATAGATATAGATATAGATATAGATATAGATATAGATATAGATATAGATATAGATATAGATATAGATATAGATATAGATATAGATATAGATATAGATATAGATATAGATATAGATATAGATATAGATATAGATATAGATATAGATATAGATATATATATATAGATATAGATATAGATATAGATATAGATATAGATATAGATATAGATATAGATATAGATATAGATATAGATATAGATATAGATATAGATATAGATATAGATATAGATATAGATATAGATATAGATATAGATATAGATATAGATATAGATATAGATATAGATATAGATATAGATATAGATATAGATATAGATATAGATATAGATATAGATATAGATATAGATATAGATATAGATATAGATATAGATATAGATATAGATATAGTCTTTACTCTCGGCTTACTTTCTTGCTCTGCGGTTCATCTGCAGATGAGAGATGCTTCCCCTACTCCTCGCCCAGGTAGATTAGGCACAAAGACGAAGTCAGCCACATCGTTGTCTCGTCCTTCGCATTCGCTTATATTAAAACCATTTTTCGCTTATTACCAAAAAATTTAAATATTTTGAAAATAATAAACTGCGGGTGAGTTACTAAGTGGCTGGCTGCCTGGTGGGTTAGCTGATGGCTGATGGCTGATGGGCTGTGGAGTTGGGTTGGGTTGAGTGGTTATAGGATCATCATAGCCCCATCGCTGGCATTGGCATTGCCATCGACAACAGTCGCAGCGGCAGCCGCAGCAACGCCCACAAAAGAGCAAACAATGTTGCTGGTTTCGGACCGAGTGGGATGAATAGAGGAGGAGGATAAAGGGGAGGCGGCAACCAAATGATGCTAAGCATGCGCTGGCCCACCTTTAACCCAACCAGGCTGCTGCTGATGCTGCCTGGCGTCATTACTAATCCTCCAACCCAAAAACCAAACCATTCGCCGACGACGCTCGCTGTGCGCTATCAGCGCGACTCGTGTTGATTGTCGCGCGTTGCCATCAATGATGCCACACACACATACACACACACACACAACAGGCAACTGCCACCTGCCGCATGCCACATGCCCCCGCCTATCATGGCCAGCATATCCATTTAGCCGGGTGTTTGTGGGTTTGCTGTAATGAGCATCATGCGTTCTATCTTGTTTGGCCGCGTCTGAGCTTCTCATCATCGTCATCATCATCATCATCATCATCTTCAGCATGGCGATGATAATAAGAAGAATCGGAGGGATGGGCATGATAATGATGAAGTCGCATAGTGTCATATTTTTATGATTTTTATGTTAATTCATAACCAGCCCCTTCGCGGTTGAGGCGAGAGACGCAAAGGCGAGAGACGAGCGCCGTGTTGCTGCCAAATGCTTTTTAATCCTTTTAATGAAAATTAGTTCCTCTCAATATCATTTAATATATTTTCTTTCGCTTGGGTTTTCATTACTCTGCAACTGCTGCTTCCCTTGCCCCAACCCCAACCCCAACTCCAACACCAGCCAGCTCATGCCACCTTGGCCTTTTTCGGTTCTGCGCTGTTCTGTTCAGTTGTTTTCACAGGCATTATCATAATTTCTGTTTGCAACCCTAAATCAACACTTGCCCCATGCTGTGCGTCTCGATAAAGGGTTACTGACTCTTCCCCCTACCCCTCTGCACCCGCTTTTCGCTTTTCGGTTGTGGCATATATCACAAGTAGCCGCTGCTAGTTGCCTCTGTTTCAGCTGCGGCTGCGGCTACCGTTGTCTTTGCCTTTGTCTTTGACCTTTTGCGTTTGATTTTCTATGCGGCGTTAAATGCCCCATCCGAGCACCCACCCCCCTCTATTTCCTCTCCCTCTCTCTCTCTCTCTGTCGCATCATCGTCGTCGTTCACGTGGCTTCTTTGGCAAATTGAAAACCCAAAAGCACTAAAAATTAATGTCCGTAGCGAAGGTGTTGCCATATTTCTTCAAACAACTGCCAGACCGGCTATCGACCGTAAGCGCAGACTGAATTCGCGATGCCACAATAAGCGAAGGCAAGCTGTACTCGTAGTTACTATACAAGCCAGTAGAAGTTAAACCTTCAACTTGATCTTTCTTAAGCAAACTGCATTTTGAGCAATCATTCTTGGAAGATATGCTCATGTTTTCATTTCATTATTTCTTTAAGTAGTCAAACATGTGCGATTTCATATACAAATTTCATCATTGCATACATATATGCATAGATATGTAATCTCTTAAAATTCATATAAATACATTGACCAGTAAGTCCAAAAATTAAGTATACGTAATTTGAAGTTTCATTTGCTAAATTCATACAACAAAAGGAGGAAGCTTAACTGAATAGTCAAAATATACGAATAATATATGGGTAATTCTCTGAGGGATGTCGCGTGCGACCAGCTTTTCAGTTACAAAAAAAAACATATTCTGAAACAATTTTAAAAATAAGTAAAGGTTATTTTTATAGCTCTAGATTAGTACTTTAATTAGAGCTAAGAATGGTTTTGGAATTTTTTTTTGTTTTGTTTTCTGTTCTGATAATTGCAAAAATTAACAAATTCGTACGCAAAACCAAAAAATGAACGAATTTATATATTTTATCGTAAAACAGAATAAGTTACTAAAATCAATCATACATAGCTGTAAAAATAGTGTCAATCCAAAGCTTTAAGAAAAACCTTCACTTAATTTTAAAATTGTTTTAGTTTATGTTTTTTTTTTGTCACTGTAAAGCTGTTCGCACGCGACATTTACCAGAGAATTACCCATATACAATAAACTGAATAAATATACGTGCTGAAATCAAGAATAAAATCTTAAATCAATATTGCTTGTATGTCAAAATTGAACCAAGATCACAACTCTAATAAATTTCGAAATTTTGAAATTCAAAATAATAATCTTGTTTAATAATCTAGTCCATTTTGAATGTATGTATTATACGGAAGTAGTATATTATATAAAATATTTGAGTATTATCGGAATATTAACTTGGTACTTAAAAAAAAAAAAAAAAAAAATAATTATATATTTGGTATACATATTTGTCAATAAAATAATGTCACGGCTATGCTTTTTTTTTTAAATGAGTAGCGGATATCTCAAATTCAAGCAAAACTCTGTATGTTTATGAAGGTTAAATATATAATGATTTTGGTTTCTTAACCAAACACGATAAAGAGGTCAATGGACAACTGAGCAGCATAATGAAGAAAGATTTCTAGGGATAAACTTGTATAGCATAGTTTACTCATTTTTAATGAAATTGTGCATAGCAGCGTTTGACATAAAGCTTACTAGATGATTACTGACAGCTTACTTTATCCGTGTCAATATATATTTAATAATATATAAAATTCATTTTCCTGACTGACGTCCGCTGTAGGTAACAATTTGGAATCTACTTACGACAAAAAATTATAAAAGAATCACAAAATACATTCACAATCAAAGAATTCATAGTATCTGGATTTCAAGTTTGACATGGGATTTTGAAAACGATAGCCATCTATATACATACATGGGGATATATACATATAGTAGATATATCTGTGTTGCGTACATTTTCGTTTTCGTTTCATCTCATTTTGTGTACATCCACCTTGAATATCCTTATGTTGATGACAGCGTAAAATGTGCTTTTAATAGCTTCTCCAAACAGTAGCAGCAGCAACATTGCTCCAAGTCACTATAGGGCATTTTCCATTTTAACTGGTGTGGTACCACCTCTACCGCTCACAATAATCGGAAAAATTTAATATTAGTACTTTATCAAATTTTGACACCAATTTGTACTTAAGTTTCAGCATATATCGGGCAATTTTAGAGCAAATCGCTCCATTCTTGGCAGTCATGATATACATACATCCTAGTCCGGATGTGACCTACAAATTTCGTGTTGATCAAATAAAAAAACATGAAAGTAATTTAGAAAAGTGAATAACATTACTCCAGCCTGCTCTTCTCTCTATTCCCTACACAGCACAAATCGGTGTTGGACAACGTGATGTTCTATGAGAAAAATGCAAATTGTGGCAATTGTGCGGAAAAGTACATAATAAGATAAGTATTGATGGATTCAGAATTAACAATGCTACATCATAAACTAGGGCTTACTGCTCAATAATGCTTAATTAATTTCTAAAATCCTTTTTAAATTTGAAAATTGTTTCTCAAAATGTAGCATTTATAAAATAACAAAATAAGCATATAAACACTCCCAATTTCAACAATTAAATATATTTAACATACCTAGAAACCTGCAAAATTATTATTCATGGCTTCTATTTTTTATTAATGGTTTTCAACATTAATAAATGAATAAAATTTGCAATCTTAGCTCAGGAGCTTTCGAATGCAACATCTGATTTAACAGCTGTTGTGCTGAAAAGAACTGTTAAGTTCCAATATTTTCGGAATGAACAGATTGATATCTTGTTAATGCATTGAAGATGAATGAAATGTTTCCATTGGGACAGCTACAGTCGGGTATGCTCGACTGCGAGTTACACGTGACCCACTTTGAATAAAATGTATCATACGGATATACCGCAATAATATTAAAATCAATAAATATGTAGCATACAGTGCAATTAAGACCCATAGTAATAAGGCGTTTTCCCTATACAAAAATATATCTTAAACTTCCTTCTTTAAACTTCCACAATTTTTATTTGATAGCAACCAAATTTTTTAGAATCAATAAAGACTATTGGTATTAGTGTGTGTTACAAAAATTAATATGCGTGCAAACATTTCAAAAAATTCGATCGAATATTTTTGGCCAAGCTATTGCCGGTGCTGCCACAGAATCTCGCAAATGATATTGAATTCATTTGAAAACAGCAAGTACTGTTCCACAGCGTTTCTAGACATAAAACAAGTTCTCGATCGTGTCTGGCATTTAGGCTTTCTTTACAAGCTCAAGTCAAGTGGTACCAGCCCCATTCTTCCTAAAATCCTACTTACATAGGTGCCTCTATTCTATGTTAAATGCGAATGGGCCGAGTCTGAAATCTTCGAAGTAAAAGCAGGTGTCCCCCAGGGAAGCGTGTTAGGCCCTATTTTGTATACCCTTTTCACTGTAGACATTCGAGTGCTTCAAAAAGAAGATCTCGTTTTTGCAACATACACCGACGACACAGTATTTTTAGCCACTTCAAGCATCAACAATCTTGCAGCTAGAACTCACAAAACTGGAACCGTGGCTGCTAAGATGGAATGTCGCCGTCAACGAAAGCAACTAAGCCCACTTGACATTCGCAACCCGCCCTAAAATCTACTCGGAGGTCCGACTAAATGGCACTACAACGCCTGAAGTTAAAAAAGTCAAATATCTCAGCTTAACCCTCGACAGAAGACTAAACTGGGCAGAACACATCAAAACAAAAAGAAAACAGCTGAGCCTGAAACTCCGCAAATGAGGTGGCTGCTGGGTTACAGATCCCAACTGAGCCTTAGAAACAAAGTCCTGTTATACAAAGTGGTACTCAAGCCCATATGAACTTCTAACATCGAAGTACTGCAAGGCTTCCAAAGCATTACTCTGCGAATACTAGTCAAAGCACCTTTCTATGTAAGAAACCAGGTGATCCACAAGGACCTTGAGATTCCAAGTATAACTGAAGAGGTTAAAAGGTGCGCTTTGATATACCAGGAAAGACTAGATCGACATTGCCACCCGCTGGCCTTTAACGTGCTTGACAATAGCCAACATCGCCGACGTCTGAAAAGGCACCACCCCCTTGATTTTCCCTTTAGGCCACTCAAGGAGTGGTAGTAAACATTTCCTTGTAAATATCCCCTGAGTGTACAAAAAACTACAAATTTTCTGACATTCCCTTCGTCATAGCATTTACTTATTATCAAAACAAAAAAATGAGTGCAAACATAACAAGTGCTGTTTATATAACTATAGTAGTTATGATTCCTGAAAATTTGGTGGCGATCAGATAAAAATTGTCGAAGTTATTAAAGAAATACTTTTGTATGGGCAAAATCGCCTACTTACTAGGGGTCTTAGTTGCTTTGGCTGAAAATCTGGTATATTGTGCCGTCTATGGTATATTTTGAATTCGGTACTATATCGATATACCAAATATACCATTTGGTATATTTTTAGTATTTTTGCAGTATAATTGGTATATTTTGAGAATAATACCGCAAAATATATTGCTTTTATTCAAAATGGGTAGCGGGTATCTCACAGTCGAGTAGACTCGACTGTAGCTTTCTTACTTGTTTTGTTATGTCTCTATCTCTTATAGTCTCTGAGATCCAGTGTTTCATACGGACAGACGGACAAGAGTATATATCGGAGATGCCTCCTTCTGATTGTTACAATCAATAATCAAAATATTGTACATCTACTACTGTGGGCAAAAAGTAAGGTGAATTTGTTTGTAAAATGAAAAATCTTTATTTATTCTTCTAAATCAATATCATTCCCTTCAAAGTGATCCCCTCCCGATAAAATACACTTATGCACACTTTTTTTCCTATCCTCGAAATATGCCAAATAGTCCCTTTTCGGTATAGCCATCAGTGCCTTCTTCGATTTAGCTTTTACCTCCTCAATCGACTCGAAACGCATTTCCCGAAGTGGTCTCTTCAGTTTTGGGAATAGTCAGAAGTCACACGGAGCCAAATCAGGCGAATACAGTGGTCTTGGAACGATATGCGTCGAATTTTTTGCGAAATGGTCAAGAAAAACGTGTACAGAAATTGGTCGTTTTTGGTACCAAACGAGATTTGACTTTTCGTAGGCCCAAATGGTCTTTCAAAATGGTTTTCACAGATCTTTCTGATATTCCGATCATATCAGTAAGGTCTCTAATAGTCAACCGACGATTTTTGCCTCCACTTTGTTGACGTGTTGGTCATATGTTGACGTCGATTGTCGTCCGGAGAGCTCCAAGTCATCAACACGTTCTCGACCCTCTTTGATGTCTTTGTACCACTTAAAACATTTTTTGTGACATGGTAGAATCACCAAAGGTCTTCCGCAACATACTCGGCGTTTCCGCAGCCGAAATTTCATTCAGCAAACAAAATTTGATGGCACTTCTCATTCAGACATTGTAAAAAATCGAAAAATGCACTCTTGGTCGTTTGGAAAACACAAGCGTAAATATATTTCTGATAATGACATTCAAATGAAATTTGGCCCAGATGTCATTAACAGTCTTGCCAACTTAAGAAAAAAAGAATTAGGCCGAATTGTTAGGCCCGCGAAGTTTAAATTGAAAATTCACCTTACTTTTTGCCCACAGTAGTACTTCACACACTAAAATTTTTGCATGGAATATAATGCATGTTCCATGTAACAGTTGCCATTAGCTGTTTTTAGAAATATTGCGACATTGAATAAAATACATTTTCTTTCTAAGTCAGATTTTACGAACAATAAGACATAGAGACATTGAAAAACCTGTCCTAATTATACTTCTGAAAGAAAACTACAGAAATTAAAAAAATACAAATTACTTAGAACAAATAAAATAAACATTAATGAAAATAACTATCCAAAAAATGAAATTAAGTATTAAGTAACCTTTGTTAGAACAGAAAAAATAAGAAATTGTCTTAAAGTAATATTGATTGTTCTTTTTCCAACTGTTTTATAATAACTCTAGGCAAAAGATACCAGAAACTCTTTACTGAGACAAAAAATGTGTTAAAATTCAAAATAAAATCTTGAATTGTATATCAAAATTGAGCCAAGAAGGATCATTCTTAAATAAAGATCGAAACTCTACAAAAAAAAACTAAATTGCCCAATCTTGATTATAATCAAACCAATAAAAATTAACATCTTATTTCAAGAATGGAAAAATCTCACAATTAAACCAATAAGGCAAAATCTTAAATCAAGGTCAATCAATCTTAGGCTTAGATTGTTTTTACAACAAAAAAATAAAATAGATTGCCTGTCAATTTTTTACACATTTATGTATCTTGTCTTATTTTTTTGAATATTAGTTAAAATGACCCAGGACCATAAAGATTTTCGGCATCTCTACATCTCTTTTTTACTAGAGAACTAGCAGAAACAAAACCACAAATAAGGTTCTAATTTTAAAGAGAGGAAGTTCCAACATTTTAAGAAACAAAAACAAAGTTCTTGAATTTGATATATTCTCGATCTTAAAAAAGATTTATTAATCTCAAAACGATGATTAAAGAACAAAATTTTGTTTTAAGATTTGTTCAACCTAAAAATCTTGTTTCAAGACTTTGTTAAGATCGTTAAAAGTTCTTAAATCAAGATTTGCGATCTTCTTTTCAATATAGAATAACACATTCTTGTGGCAAGATTTTAATCTTAAATTAAGATGTTTTTAATGTTTTGCATAATAGTCTTAATTTAAGACTTAGTGATTAAAAAATCTTATTTCAAGATTGTTTTTTTGTTTTAAGATCGAGAAAATCGTAAATCAAGATTTACTTTAGGAATGAAAGCGAAACAAAAAAGGTTTATCGAGGCTTATGTTTTAATGGAGACCGTGTTATCCGTGAGCAGTCCCAGTCCCAATCCCAGTCCATAGAAACTTTCAGATCGTATCATTTATGCTAGTATATAACCATTTGTTGGCATATAGAAAGCTTCTCGCGCAAAACCAACAAACGGTTTGGCCTTTTTCTCTCACATTTAGATGCTGATTTTTTTGTTAGGTGACAAACAGAGGCTGAACAGAGAGTTCGGACCGCGACCTAATGCATTTCTAACCTGACAAAAAGTGCGTCAAGCCAGCAGAGGGAAGAGGGGGAAGGGTACCGGATGACCGGGTCGAGTGGGAGATTTGTTGACACAGCGTCGCCACAAAAACATTGGCGGCCGCGTTAAATGAAATGAAAAGCCAAACGCGCGACCGCGAAAATCAAACAACAATAAAAAATAAAGAACAGTGACGGGGCAAAGGGCAAATGAATGGGTGGTGAGGGGGTTGTAGAGAAGAACAGGTAACCGTGTGGAAAAGGGGTTTTTGTTGGTCTGCTGATGGGCCTTCAGAGTGTGTGTGTGTGTGTGTATGTTGTGTGGGTAATGTGCAATGGCAATCGCAATCGCAGCAACGCAACGCAAAACACAAAAACGAAAAAAACAACACAACAGTAGCAACCGCAGCCGGAGCCAAAACGCGGTGGCAGCATAAAAAATAGTAGTTAAACCCAATTTGTAATTTGTTTGGCCAAATCGCGCGCGAGTGGCGATAAAAGACAACAATAAGAGCAACCACAACAAAAACAACAACAACAGCAACGTGGCAGCTAAACGCCGCTACAAAGCTAAAACAAGTAAGAAAGCTACAGTCGAGTGTGCTCGACTGTGAGATACCCGACTAAAAGCAAAACAGTGCGGTATTAAATTTAAACTATACGAAGATAATACATCGCTAAAAACTTAAATAAAATGATATATAATATTTGGTAGTACTGCATTCAAAATATACCATAGAGTGCAAAATATACCAAATTCTTAGATCGAATAACTTGATCTGCGTACAAACATAAGAACTGCTTCGAAACAACTTATATCTCTATACCTTATAGTCTCTGGGATCTAGGCGTTCATACAGACGGACGGACAGACAGCCGGCAGACAGACAGAAAAACAGACAGTCGGACATGGCTGGATTGTCTCGGCTGTTGACGCAGATCTAGAATATATATACTTTATACGTTTGGAGATACGTTTTCTGCCTGTTACATATATTTCCCGCAATCAGAAATTCATAATACCCTTCTACCTTATGGGTAGCGGGTATAAACAGCAGCAGCAGCGGCCCTTGAATCCTTTTCCACACTAATACACAGGCCAGCAACCTGTATGTGTGTGCTGGCTCGCGATGAGAAACGTGCCGATGCATAATCATTGAGGCCATTATCATTTATTTTACTCAAAGGCTGCGCTCTTGTTGCTGTTGCCACCTGCGCTGGAAAAATCAAAAACACACGCACCAACCACAACAACAACGACAACAACAGATACAACAACAATTATTGCCAGTCGCTCGGTTAGTTAAACCAGCGGCTAATGCAGCAGCTGATGACTAAAGCAAAGCAACCACGCGCCATCCTCTCAACCCTTTCTATAGACATTTCTTTTCGGTGTTGCTTTCCGCCAATAAGGGACAAATGCTTTAAGACCGGCAATGAGTTGATGTTGGGGTCTAAATGGACAGCAAGATCACTGACGAAGACGTATGTACATACATTAACAAAATAAATATGGTTTTTTAACACGAGTTCAATACTCTAACTTTAAACTACAAATCTTAGTTCATCTCCTATGTAGCATTATTTATATATTTTTTATACCCGCTACTTATTGGATAGAATGGTATTATAAGGAAGGAGTCAGAAAATACATATACTCTTGATTAGCAAATCTGTCTGACTGTCCGTCCGTCCGTTCGTCTGTATGGCAAGCTAGATCTCACAGACTATAAGAGATAGAAATATAACTTTTTTTGACAGCATTCGTTATGTTTTGCACGCAGATATACTTTTGTTTCACATTTTTGACTATTTGCGCTCCTTCAATTCGACAAAAATCGAATGATAAGCATTATTTGATACAGACAATGAAACCTGTAATATTTTTTATTCCACAGAATATCTATTGTACTTATTTCTTTTATTAGTTGGTATCTTGTATATCTTACTACTATATGGTATATTTCATAAATAAAATGAAAAATAAAAAGTAATAAAAAATCAAAATAAGAAAAAAAAAAAAAAAAAAAGAAATAAAATGAAAATAAAAACAAGGCAAAGAAGACTACGATAATAAAGTGTATTATTGCGGGGCATAAAGAACTCGGTTGAGCTGTCTTTTTTCATTAGTCTCATGAATACCTTCCATATAAATTCATAAATTAATTAATTAAAACCAATGTGGCCCGCGGATAGAGAAACAAACAGCATGGGGTCGGGGGAACGTTCTACGCGTTCAGCGACAGTTGAACATTGAATAAGCATTAAGCGAGAGTATTGTAAGATATTGTGAAAATATTGTAGACTGGACAAAAAGGGTTGTCGCAAAATGCAAAGCGCAATCAAAGTAAAGGTAACAGTAACGGTAAATGTAGCTGGTAATGGTGAAGATAAAGGTATTAAAGATATTGCCACGACCCGCTAAAAGTTTATAATTCTTAATTAGCAGCGATGATGACAACTCGCTCTTGGTCGTAAGCGAAAGCCAAGCACCAATAAAATGACACGTGCCCCTTTAGAGGAATGAAATGTCATATACATATTTATCTTCATGTAGTTAAGGGACTCTCTTGAGGTGGGCCGCAGCAGAGCAGTTAAGCATTCCAGTTTCCTTCAGTTTCAATAAAACTTGCTACACAGTTTTATTAGAAATTTTGTGTTCTACATATTAGCTCGCCGTCTATGCTTTCGATTGAACCAATGAAAAAGTTTCCTGCGATTGATTTACTCATTCAGAACAAAACATTTATGCTACACTAGGAGAAATGACAACAAGAATGAAGAGCTTTTCGATATTTGAAACTAGATTTCATTCTGAACAAGTAAGAAAACTACATTCGAGTATGCTTGGAAGTGATATACCAAATTAATATACTGAAAAAAGTACTGGAATGTGAAATGTACGAAAGGCAGCGAAAGCGAACAAAATGTGCCAGATTTTCAAAGGCAGCAGTCTTTAATTTTCATATAAAGATTTTTCGTATATACAGTGGCGAGCAAAATTAAGTGCATGTTCAGAACTCAGACTTTCGTCACCCACAAAATCATAAGCACACAAGATAATCCAAAAATGTTTTTTGTTTTATTTTGATTATTTTATTCATAATAAATTTTAAACAAAAACAATTAACATCAACAGCCAAGACGATCCAGCCATGTCCGTCTATGTGACTGTCCGTCTGTCCATATGAACACCTAGATCTCAGAGACTATAAGAGATAGAACCATAATTTTTTTTGACAGCACTTGTTAAGTTTGTTTTTGCCACGCCCACTTCTGTCCCCGCAAATCAATAAAATCGAATAACAAGCGTAATTTTAAAGCTAGAGTTGTGAATTTTGGTATATACAATAACTACTATAGTAACATAGTTATGATTCCATGAATCTTGGACAACACTTTTTTTCATCAAACTTATACTGATGGTGAGTTAGTAGTCAATAAGTTTCTACTATGAGTGTTTCTTAATTTATCTTTATCTTTGTCTTATCAGATTCGTCGTTACTTCACGCATCCTCGACTGCAACTTATACCGGATCACAAAAAACAAAAAAACGTTCTTGGACCCATTATAAAATTGGAATTAACTTCTTCGCATGAAACTTAACAAACTCAACTCGAACTCTTAAAACCAGTGAAGTTTGTAAACAACATTTTAAATGTTTGTTCACTTTTAAGTTGATACATGTATGTATTATGTAATTTGAGTTTATATTGTTACACTGGAATTGAAAGAAATTAATTTGAATTGCATAAGAAATGGAAATGAATCCTTTATGTATATATGTTATATCTAATGTTGAAGCTACAAATTTAGATATAAATTAAATAATTTTAATTTATATTGTTACGATGGATTTGGAAAGAATTAATTCCAATAGAAGAATATATGCAAATGAATGCATTTTTGGAGTGAAGTTTGAACCCAACATTTAAAGAGTTTCTTAAGTTTTTACTATATATATCTGTAACGAATTAATTTGAATTTAATAATAAATTAATGCTTTTTGTATGAAGAGACAAAAATGCTATCAAACTATTTTGAACTATGTAAAGTTTTAGTAGAAATGAGCGTTACTTACGTATAGTACTAAATGGCCAACTGTTGGGGCTTTTAGCAACTCAGTAAAGCGAAAAACTCAAGTTTGCACCACATTAAAACAAGGCAACTGCACCTGCACATCAAGAAGGCACCATAAGAGTTTTGCAATTCTTATTTTCGTTAGCTCGTAGCAAAATACTACAGGCTCCAGTGTCATCCGCCAATTCTACAGTATTAATTACACTGAAAAATATTAGCGATAAGAATAACAGTAATAAAATTGTAACACTAAATTTAGATTAATTCTATATTACTAAGTCTAGTCAAACCCTTAACGCCTAATTTAAATCTGTTACTTATGTCCAATACTTAAACTAAAACCACTAACCATACAATACATAGATGCGTCAAGTCATACATCCAAAATGTATCATTAAAAACAGTATTATTGCAACCCTAGTCGGGCCGAGCGCTGCGATTCGAACACCAGAGCCACTTCGGCTCAAACGAAAATTTGAAGTTCTATCGCAGCGCGCCAGTGGTGTCATTTCCGCTTTTTTCCCGTCAGAATTGGATTTTTTTATAGTGTGATTGCGGGAAAAATATGAAAGCAGCGGACAGCGGGAATTCTGGCTTTTTGACCAAATATAAGCAGCTTTTGTTTTAGTTTACTATTACTCAAATTTTAGTTATGTTTAAATTGAATTTAACAGCTGAAATGTTAAAAATATATTTCTATCGACAAAATATCGATATTTACTTGTATCGAATAACTTCCCTCAAAAGTTTGCACCTAAATTGGAGCGACTTGCATAACTAACATTGTGAAATTCGCTTGCGCTAAAACAAATTGACGATGCCAAGGGAAGTCTACAAGCTGCGAATGGTTTTGGAATTTGTTTTTGTGTTTTGCTTTTTTTTCTGATAATTGCAAGAGGCAACCGCACGTTGCACTGAACGCTGCGCGCTGCGTTAGAACTTCGAATTTTCATATGAGCCGAAGTGGTTCTGGTGTTCGAATCGCAGCGCTCGGCCCGACTAGGGTTGCAATAATACTGTTCTAATGATACCTTTTGGATGTATGACTTGACGCATCTAAGTATTGTATGGTTAGTGCTTATAAGAAACAGCAATTACACTAAAACTATATTTGTTTAGGAACATTGTTCCTTAACTCTAGCAACGTAACTGATAACATTTATCTAGCTCAAACTAATTATTAACGTAAAGTCAATCCCAATAGGCAACATGTACCTGTAAACATTATCCCTAAGGCCAAATAATTGTTAAAGTTGCTATAAGAGTAATAGATCAATAAAGATCACCATCAGTTAATTGCATTAACAATAGTTAACACTTCAATTTGATAAATTGTTAGTCAGCTGTTAGCTAGTCTTGAACCCCTTTTATAAAATTACAAAGATGGTTTGCGTATTGGCTAAACAAAATTCAAGCTTTTTGCAATATGTAAAAATAAAACGAGCTCTTCAAAAATTTTCAACGATCCGGTCAGTGTGAGATCCCGCAATGTGACCGCACCCGTTTTTTTAATGTACAGATATGGCCACACTGTAGCATTGTCGCCTAATTGACGCCTAATGGCGATTTACAATTAAGTTTATACCACAACGTTGAGCATCGCAATGTTGAAGGCACTATGCGATAATTGCCAATTGGCAAAAATTAAGAATTTAAACTTGACCGACCAGATGGCACTATACGAAACCATTGATGACAATTCGAATCGCATAAGAAAAAATCTGATCTATACCTGGAGACAGCAGTCTCGCATTGAACTTTATTCAGAGGATTTTGAGATGCTTAAAAACAACCGAACATTGTTGAACATATTTATGTCCAGCATCAGGGTGAAAGTGGAGCAAATGAAGCTGGAGCGTGCACCAATGGAATTTTTGAAGATCTGCGAAAATTTCTATTTACCCAGGGTACAAGCATTATCCTACACATTGGATGACTCTCGTAGTCGCGTTGAGGCACAACAAATATTGACGAAAATCTTTCCTGACGTGCGCTGTGTGAAGCCTGATAAACGCATTTGCTACTGCTCGTTGTCGAAGTGGACGCAGTTTCGGACGCTAATCATTAGAGAAGAGTTCTTGTGGCGCGACCCAAACCATTATTGTAACCTTCGACATTGCACGTTGATTGAGGATCTGATTGCACCTGACATCTACATTATGAGCCATTCATTTGATGGATTCATGCCCTTGCCCAAGCTGCGGACCATTACTATTTGTGTGTCCCACAGATATATAACCACGCCGCTTACCGCTCTCAAGGGTATAGACAAATACGGCGGTACTGAAGGCAATACAGACAACATACGCGGTTTGATGCTAGACGGAGTTTGGTGCACATATTCCGATCTATGCGGTGTGGTTAGCTCTTTAAGAAACCTTGTGCATCTGGATCTCGACCACTGTAGCTGCTTAATAGAGACACACCTCTGGACAATTGTAGCCAAAAGCCCATCGCTGGAGATCCTGGATATAACAAGCATGATTCTTGGACGGCACTTTTTTTTCATCAAACCGACGTCTCATGAATAGAACAATGCGCAATCGCCATGCTCATTTGACAGTCATTTACGCTAATATTGGCCAAAACGAAGGGCTGGTGAGTTAAAAGGCGAAAAGCTTATACTGAGTGTTTCTTAATTGATCTTTATCTAATCAGATCCGTCGTCACTTCACGCATCATCGACTGCAACTTATTTCAGGGCGCAAAAAACTAACAGGCATCCCTGGACCCATTATAAAATTGAAATTAACTCCCAAAATTGAAATTGTACCCAACATTTAAAGCATTTTTTAAGTTTTTTACTATATATATCAGTAACGAATTAATTTGAATTTAATAATAAATTAATGATTTTTGTATGAAGAGACAAAAATGCTATCAAACTATTTCGAGCTATGTATGTAAAGTTTTAGTAGAAATGAGCGTTGCTTACGTATAGTACTAAATGCACCACATTAAAACAAGGCAACTGCACCTGCACATCAAGAAGGCACCATAAGAGTTTTGCAATTCTTATTTTCGTTAGCTGGTAGCAAAATACTTAAATAGATTTATCTCGAGTTATATGTAGCTGCAGAGATCTAGAATTTTTCTAGCAAATTCTGGTTGTGGCCAGTTGTTATTTCTCTAGAATTGCAAACTAGCAACAGTTACAATTTAAAATAATTGCAAAGCATAAAAATTTGAACTTTATTAATCAGCTGATTGTCATGAAAATCGTATTATATCGATATCGATAATATACCGATATACTTGCTGAGATACATCCACACTTTGGTTTTTTTTTTTTTTAATTTGTCCACCTGTGTGTGAAAATATTTGTTGGATATTAAGAAAATATTAATAACTCAGTCAGTGCGGGAAAGGAAGAATAATAATTTCAGTAGCAATAGTTACAACTTCAATTTGATAAATTGTTAGTCAGCTGTTAGCTAAAACGAGCTTATCAAAAATTTTCATCGATCCGGTCAGTGTGAGAACCCGCAATGTGACCGCAACCGTTTTTTAATGTCATGAAAATCGCATTTTTATCGATAAGAATACCGAAATATTTGCTGAGATACGTAAATATTTCGGTTTTTTCATCTGTCCACCTGTCTGTAAAATTTGTCGGTTATTAAGGAAATAATAATTCAGTCAGTGCAGGAATGGAGGAATAATAATTTCATCAACAATGATTAACACTGTAGCGGTTTAATAAATTGTTAGTCAGCTGTTTGTTAAAACCAACTTTTTAAACATTTTCATCGACTCGAAATTAAATACCGCAACGTGACCGCACTTGTTTTTTGAAATGCCCTTTTACATATACGTTGATGGCCACACTGTAGCGCTCCAAGGCGATTTACAGTTACATTGATATACACCACGATGTTGGGCGTACTAAATGATTATTGCCAATTGGCAATAATTAAATATTTAAACTTGAGCGATCAATTAGCACTTTCGGAAGCCAGTGAAAACGATTGCAAAAGCATAAACATAAATCTGATCTCCACATGGGAACAACAATCCCGGATAAAACTAAGTTCAAAGAATTGTGCGACGCTTAAAAGAAACCGATCGTTGTTGAGCATATTTCTGTCCAGCATCAGTGTGAAAGTGGAGGAAATGGAGCTGGTGCGTGCACCAATGGAATTTTTGAAGAACTGCGAAAATTACTCTTTACCAAGAGTACAAATATTATCCTACACATTGGATGACTCTTGTAATGCTGTTGAAGCACAAAAAATATTGACGAACATCTTTCCTGGCGTGCGCTGCGTGACGCCTGATAAACATTTTTGCTACTGCTTGTTGCCAAAATGGAGGCAGTTCCGGAAGCTAGTCATTAGAAAATTCGTCAGAGTTAACGACCCAACCCGTCATTGTGACCTTCCACAGTCCCGGTTGATTGAGGAATTGGTTGCATCTGACGCTTACATGATTGGCCATTATTTCGGCAATGTTATGTATTTGCCCAAGCTGCGGACAATTACCATTTGCCTGCTCGACACATATGAAGAAACAAGTAACCCAACCTACAGACCGCTTTACATTTTCAAATTTTTAAACAAATACGGCGTCACTGAAGACAAGATTCGCGGCGTGATGCTGGAGAGAGTCTGGTGCTTCGGTGTGTGCGATGTGGTTAAATCATTAAGAAACCTTGTGCGTCTGGGTCTCGACCGCAGGAGCTGCTCAAATGAGAAAAGTCTCTGGAAAATTGTAGCCAAAAGACCATCGCTGGAGATCCTGGATATAACAGGCATGAATCTTGGACGCCACTTTTTTTCAAAGAACCGACGTCGCATGAACAGAACAATGCACAATCGCTATGCTCATTTGACAGTCATTTACGCTAATATTGGCAAAAACGAAGGGCTGGTGAGTTAAAAGTCGAAAAGTTAATAATAAGTGTTTCTTAATTTATCTTTATCTTTGTCTTATCAGATTCGTCGTTACTTCACGCATCCTCGACTGCAACTTATACCGGATCACAAAAACCAAAAAAACGTTCTTGGACCCATTATAAAATTAGAATTATCTCCTTTACATGAAATTTAAACTCAACTCGAACTAATGTTGAAGCTACAAATTTAGATATAAATTAAATAATTTTAATTTATATTGTTACGATGGATTTGGAAAGAATTAATTCCAATAGAAGAATATATGCAAATGAATGCATTTTTGGAGTGAAGTTTGAACCCAACATTTAAAGAGTTTCTTAAGTTTTTACTATATATATCTGTAACGAATTAATTTGAATTTAATAATAAATTAATGCTTTTTGTATGAAGAGACAAAAATGCTACCAAACTATTTCGAGCTATGTAAAGTTTTAGTAGAAATGAGCGTTGCTTACGTATAGTACTAAATGGCCAACTGTTGGGGCTTTTAGCAACTCAGTAAAGCGAAAACCTCAAGTTTGCACCACATTAAAACAAGGCAACTGCACCTGCACATCAAGAAGGCACCATAAGAGTTTTGAAATTCTTATTTTCGTTAGCTGGTAGCAAAATACTAAAGTAGATTTATCTCGAGTTAAATGTAGCTGCAGAGATCTAGAATTTTTCTAGCATATTCTGGTTGTGGCCATTTGTTATTTCTCTAGAATTGCAAACTAGCAACAGTTATAATTTAAAATAATTGTAAAGCATAAAAATTTGAACTTTATTAATCAGCTGATTGTCATGAAAATCGTATTATATCGATATCGATAATATACCGATATACTTGCTGAGATACATCCACACTTTGGTTTTTTTTTTAATTTGTCCACCTGTGTGTGAAAATATTTGTTGGATATTAAGAAAATATTAATAACTCAGTCAGTGCGGGAAAGGAAGAATAATAATTTCAGTAGCAATAGTTACAACTTCAATTTGATAAATTGTTAGTCAGCTGTTAGCTAAAACGAGCTCTTCAAACATTTTCATCGATCCGGTCAGTGTGAGATCCCGCAATGTGACCGCACCCGTTTTTTTAATGTACAGATATGGCCACACTGTAGCATTGTCGCCTAATAGACGCCTAATGGCGATTTACAATTAAGTTTATACCACAACGTTGAGCATCGCAATGTTGAAGGCACTATGCGATAATTGCCAATTGGCAAAAATTAAGAATTTAAACTTGACCGACCAGATGGCACTATACGAAGCCATTGATGACAATTCGAATCGCATAAGAAAAAATCTGATCTATACCTGGAGACAGCAGTCTCGCATTGAACTTTATTCAGAGGATTTTGAGATGCTTAAAAACAACCGAACATTGTTGAACATATTTATGTCCAGCATCAGGGTGAAAGTGGAGCAAATGAAGCTGGAGCGTGCACCAATGGAATTTTTGAAGATCTGCGAAAATTTCTATTTACCCAGGGTACAAGCATTATCCTACACATTGGATGACTCTCGTAGACGTGTTGAGGCACAACAAATATTGACGAAAATCTTTCCTGACGTACGCTGGGTGAAGCCTGATAAACGCATTTGCTACTGCTCGTTGTCGAAGTGGACGCAGTTTCGGACGCTAATCATTAGAGAAGAGTTCTTGTGGCGCGACCCAAACCATTATTGTAACCTTCGACATTGCACGTTGATTGAGGATCTGATTGCACCTGACATCTACATTATGAGCCATTCATTTGATGGATTCATGCCCTTGCCCAAGCTGCGGACCATTACTATTTGTGTGTCCCACAGATATATAACCACGCCGCTTACCGCTCTCAAGGGTATAGACAAATACGGCGGTACTGAAGGCAATACAGACAACATACGCGGTTTGATGCTAGACGGAGTTTGGTGCACATATTCCGATCTATGCGGTGTGGTTAGCTCTTTAAGAAACCTTGTGCATCTGGATCTCGACCACTGTAGCTGCTTAATAGAGAGACGCCTCTGGAAAATTGTAGCCAACAAACCATCGCTGAGGATACTGGATATAACAAGCATGATTCTTGGACGGCACTTTTTTTCATCAAACCGACGTCTTATGTGCGACGTCATGCACTATCGCCGTGCTCCTTTGACAGTCTTCTACGCTTATACTGACCAAGGGCTGATGACTTAGTAGTCAATAAGCTTCTACTATGAGCTTTTCTTAATTTATCTTTATCATTGTCTTATCAGATACGTCGTTAATTCACGGATCCTCGACTGCATTTTATACGGGATCGCAAAATACAAAAAAACGTTCTTGGACGCATTATAAAATTTTAATTAAATCCTTTGCATGAAACTTAACAAACTCAACTCGAACACTTAAATTAAAATTTAAAAATTGTAAATTTTAAAATTTCAAATGTTTGTTCACTTTTAAGTTGATACATGTATGAATTATGTAATTTGAGTTTGGTTCCGATCAGATAAAAATTGTCGAAGTTATTAAAGAAATACTTTTGTATGGGCAAAAACGCCTACTTACTAGGGGTCTTAGTTGCTTTAGCCGACAATCTGGAATATTGTGCCGTCTATGGTATATTTTGCATTAGCTATATCTATATCGATATACCAAATATATTATTTGATATATATTTAGAGTATCTTTGCAGTATAATCGGTATATTTTGGGAAAAATACCGCAAAATATATTGCTTTTATTCAAAATGGGTAGCGGGTATCTAACAACCGACTACACTCGACTGTAGCTTTCTAACTTGTTTCTACTTGCATCAAGAATGTATGTACTTTATAAGGTAGGAGATATCTCCTTCTGCTTGTGACTTTCTTTTCCTGCAGGCACAATGTTATGATACCTTTCTACCCTATGGATAGCGAGTATAAAAAGTTCTTCAATAATAATTTTAAATTTCAATAATCGTGTTGAGATTAATCATTTTTGTTTTTCGATCGAATAGTTCTTCAATATGAAAGCTAATTTACACACACATAAGATTTCGCACCCTGTATTATATTATATTATTTTAATATATATTGCAGCCGATAACTCATGAAAATTACTTAAAAATTTATAATTATTTAAAAACAAGAATAAAATATATGAATACATTTTATTTTGTATAACAATAAAAAAAATATTTAAACATGAATATAAAATCAAAAATTTGATTTGATAAAACCCTTTTTATATGTATGTATATAACTGTCATTAATAGTGTGAATTAATTAACGGGAAAACAAAGCTCAACCAATTTATTGATGAGCAAAATTAAAGTAAAATTGAGTAGAAAAGATATACACATCATACAAATTTGTGGAGTAGTTTAAGAACAAATTCTTAAAACTACGAACATTAGTCCAAAAAATGCCAAATATTTGAAATAAGACCAAAAATTCTAGATTTAGGTTACAAAACGCTGTAATCCATTGAAATTTTTATAAAGTTTTTATTTAAGTTTTAGTGTTTTCGATCATATCTCAGTTTGTTGAGCTAAAAAGAGAGAAGATCCTGGGTTCAAATCTGCGCGAATCGCTGATTACGGAATCGTAAGTAAGGTAACCAATCAACTGAATAACAGAATGCGATAGTTAAATCATAAATTGATAAAATATTAAATAGGTATACAAAAACCATTATATATCATATAATTTTTGTATCTTATAATAAGATTTAAAACTAATCGATACACTATTTTCTTCTTATCAATAAGAACTTGGGTCTTGTATTAAATGTTCTTGAAATCAAGATGTGTTTTCTAACGTTAAGATTATCATGTTCTTATCGTACTTTTGAGATCAAAATTCTTAGTACTTGATTTAACAATTTTTTGATTTCAGTGTAACTATTTCTATGCAATAATCTATCGATTATATAATAATTCGATTGCATGATATTCTTGACTTGGCTAACTTGCTTTCAACAGAAACACTTTATGTAATTATTAGTAGCCTTATAACATCAAATGTATGTAAGTAAGCAAAATCATAAGCAAATTAAAAAAAAATATGCAAAAGAGACGAAGAGAAAGCAATGAAGAAGAAGAAGAATATAGAAGTAAAGGAAAGATGAAAAAAATGCTGCACACACATAAATTTTATAGTCATTTGCGCATTTAATTAAAATTATGATAAAAGCATGCAAAATATTTCGCAAGCGCATATACGACGACTTATGTGTGTGTGTGTGTGTGTGTATGTGTGTGTGCGGGAGTGTTATATAGAGAAAAAAAAAACGGGACAACATGGAAACGGATAAATGAATATGTGTTGGAGTGGTGGAGGCAGGAGAGTGTACAAAAAAAAAGGAATTAAAATAAAAATTGCTTATAGCAAAAATCTTGCGCTGTAATTACATCATTTATGCAGGACGAATATGTCGTTTTGTTGGCACTGACTACCATCCTTATACCACCACCTCCCCCTTCCCCCTTCCACGATCTACTAGCACTTGGCGGCGGCCAGACCACATAGCGAAGCCGAAGGACCAGGACGAAGGATGCGAGCCAAGCAGCACGCGCACTCCGAATGTACATATGCGAAGTATATCTGTGTCTCTCTATATGTGTGTCCGGTATGTGTGTGTATGCGTGTGTGTGTGTGTGTTTGTGTGTGTGTGTGTGTGTGTGTGTCGCTGCCACTAAGCGAGCGTGTGGCAAATGCCTTTCAAATAAATACGAAATGGTCAGCGGAATAATAATCAGCGACGACGACGACGACGCTGTCTCGGTGACAAGGCGACACGTACAGCTCCACAAAAAATAGAAGAAAAAGAGATCAACGTTACGTTGCCTGCAACAGGAAACGGATATGCGAGCACACACCAACACACACACACACACACACATATGTAGACACAGAGGCAAGCACACACAGAGCATGACGAATGAAGAGTAAACTAAGTAGCGAGTATTGCTCACTGCAACATTCTATTAGACTTAGACTTCAAAGTATTTCAGTTAATAATTACAAAAATTAGTTTAGTTTTGCAAGAGTGTGTCAAGAGTGAGAAGAAGAAATAGTACTGATTATTAATATTATTATGAGTATTATTATTATTATTATTATTATTATTATTATTATTATTATTATTATTATTATTATTATTATTATTATTATTATTATTATTATTATTATTATTATTATTATTATTATTATTATTATTATTATTATTATTATTATTATTATTATTATTATTATTATTATTATTATTATTATTATTATTATTATTATTATTATTATTATTATTTTTATTATTATTATTATATAATAATTATTTTGCATTAAGAGCACAAATTTTAAGGCTTTAGAACATGGTCTTTTTCCAGTGTATAAAGATAGGGAATCAAGAAATACAAATGTTGTAATAAATTTATGTTATGTTATGTTATGTTATTTAATTGAAAATACATAATAACATATTTTCAGTCAAAGAATTAAATAAAATAAAGTAGTTTATTTCTCTAGATTGTTGCGAGGCATTTGCGTCCGATTTGTATCAAATACTCTAACTCTTCCCGGTTCTCTCGTACTCTTCTTTTAGCTGCGGTCATATCTCACTCTTTCCACACTTTCCACACACACTCATTATTAACCGTTGCCATTGCTGCCACGCCCACTCGCTGCACCACTCGGCACACATTTAATATGAGAAAGCATTTTCAATTTTTTATGCGCTCAGAAAAAAAATGATGACAACAACAACAACAACAACAACAACGACGAAGACGACGACGAAAATTGTTACTTGGGTTGGGGGATATGCATACCTACATATAGTAGTTGAGGGGGAAGGGGCGGGAGTTGGAGCTGGCCACATGGAGCCTTCGTATGCTCCACATGGTAGCAACACTCCGGAGATTCGCTGATGTCGCTGCGATACTTCCGCCAATGTGGCACAAACAACTCCACAAAAAGCCAAATTAAAGTCGAATTTCCGATGCACTTTTCAGCTAATAAATTGATAATATTAATTTAGCGAATTCGTGGGAATAATAAAAAAGAATCCAAAGAAATGTATGTTATATTACACATAAATGGAGTGGAGGTCAATTTGAATTCTTCTACTTAAATGGAATAATTGAAAGAAAAGAAATTTAAATTAAATATATAACCTAATTTTTAACGACATATACACATAGAGAAAAAATCAATCTTGAAATAAGATTTGTAAGTTGAAGAAGTTTTGAATAAACACTTTCATATTTTATTCCAGATTCAAAAGTAGATTACAAATCATAATTTAAAATTTTTTCAATCTAAATATATACAATATTAAAATAAGATTTTTAAGTTGAGGAAATCTTGAAATAAGATTAAAATCTTGATTGAAGAATGTTTTAATCTAGATTTAAAAGTAAAGTACTTATCATAATTTAAGATTTTTTCAATCTTGAAATAAGATTTTTATTTTGAATAAATCTTAAATTTGTATTTTAAGATTAAAAACATCTTATTTTAAGATTAACACAGATCACACTTATCAAATTGAAATAGATTGATTTCAAGTCAACAGAGTTTAATTTTCTTAAAACAATTATTATTAATCTAAATATAAAATTTGAATTCCCACTTAATGCTGAATTCCTATTTCTTGAGCACAATCTTTGAATACATTTTTAAATTCTATTTCTATATCATGTATTTTGCATGGTAAATGGTTTGATAATTCAAATTGGCAACAGTAATTTACCTAGAGTTTTGCTATATGTCCTCTGTAAGAGTATGAAAGTTAAGGGAATATGTTGAAAAAAAGCGCTTCGGCGCAGCGCTTTGTGGGCAGCCGAAAAGAAGAGGGAAAAATTGTAAAAAAAATAAATGTATTGCAAAAAAATTGCTATATATTTTTATACTCGTACATACAAATGTAAAGGAGCACTAATTTTGTAAGGACACGCGCGCAAAGGACGGACATAAGAGAACAGAGAGAGAGAGAGCAAGAGAAAGGAGTGGTAGTAAAAGGGAGAAAGACAGAGAGAGAGAGAGAGACTGAGGCGGAGGCGGAGGAGCATGTGGCGCATAAGTAGACGACGGCGACGTTGACATAAAAAGCGCTTGCCACACATGCACACACACACACATACATGCGTGTAGGGTTAGGAGTAGTGGTGGGTGGGTGGTAGAAGCGGAGGGGAGATGGAGGTTGGGGGTGGTTTCGCTCATGCTAAATGGCCGCTGGTCAGCAGCGGCGTACAAATGACGGCTTCCGCTTGTGCATATTAAGCGTGAAGGATAATAATTTTACACACACACACACACACACACTCAGATATTAGACACACATACGGCATATATAAAGCATAATTTTTTTCATAATGCATTCTTAACTTTTGTCTTTTCTTTTTTTTGGGTTTTTTTTGTTGACCAAAATGGGTATTAATATTACTTACGGTTAAAAATAAAAGCGCAACTTCTGTCTGACATGCTGCGGAAAGTGTGCTGTAGATAGAGATGGCACATGATGGGTGCGAGTGAGAAAGAGAGAGAGAAATAAGCAAATACATTCGCGCATTCGCTAACTGCTGTCAAAGCTATTCTCACAGCACTATCACAGCATCAAACAAGGCCAACACTATCGCATTTATTCACATGTACAAAATGCTTCGAATATTCGAGAAGAGATCAAGAAATACATGTATTCATAAATACATTCAAATACATATTCATTAAATAAATTCAATCGCAACTGATTTATATAGAATTCAATAGGATGCAATGATATCGAAAAAAAAAATCTAATTAATGTCAACTAGGAGTCGATTGCCTTAGAAGCTAGCACTTCCTTCTTTTAGTTATTATATTATTTTTGTATAATAATTTAACACGTAAATAAAATAATAATGCCAGAACAAAATCTAGATTGAAAAAATTTTGATTTACTATGATTTTTTTGATCTTCAAAAAAATAATCTTGACATAAGATTTTTAGGTTGAAAAAAATTTTAAATCACGATTTTTATGCTACATTTGCATTTGAAGATTAAAACATCTTATTTTAAGATCAAAATCTTCATTCGAAATTGATTTATTATAGATTTAAAAGAAGATTGCAATTCTTTATTTAAGAATTTTTCGATCCTAACAAAATCTTCAAACAAGATTTGGTTCTTCAATCATAGTTTTGAGAGTTTGAGTCGACATTCTGAATAAAAGCAAAACAGTGCAGTATTATTCTTATAATATATATATATATATATCTAATAACATACCGCAAGTGTACTAAAATATACCGAAGGCTTTATTTGGTATATTTATGAAGTTGTACATTCGAAATATACCATAGAGATCAAAACATACCAAATTGTCAACCAAAGCAACTAAGACTCTAGTTAGTAGGCGTTTTTGCAAAAGTATTATTATACTATAACTTATACAATTGTTATCCAAATGTGCAGGAATTACAAATACTGTAGTTATTATAGTATATTATGTAACAACTGGCTTCAAAATTAAGCGTGATATTTGATTTATGTCGATTTTGAGGAGCGGAAGTGGGCGTGCCAAAATTTCTAAGCAAACTTGATCTGCGTGCAAACATAACAATCTACATATATCGAAAAATTATATCTCTATCTCTGAGATTTATGTGTTCATACGGACGGACAGACAGACAGACAGACGGATATGGCTATATATATATACTATATCGCAGATGACTTCTTCTGTTTGTTACATACATTTCCTGGAGGCACAAAGTTATAATACCCATCTACTAAATGAGTAGCGGGTATAAAAAGAAATATTATTGCGCTGCTAGTTGCATTTTTTTTAATCAAATGCTGGAATCCAAGAAATGTTCCATTTCGGTAATATGAGTAAATGTATTTAAGCAGAGTACGCACTGCACTTATTTATGGCTGCAGGTGAGACAGCTATTGCTAGTGGCATTGACATTAAAGGGGGGGTTCTTTAGGGGGGCAGAGTTGGCAGAGTCAAAGCTGCTGTTGTTACCACTGGAGACTACTGGTGGTTAGCCAATTCGAGAATGTTCAAGCTAATCACATACAATTCAATTCGTTTTACAATTTCGACTAATTTCCATTTCAATTAACTTGCTAAAATGTAATTTAGAGCGCAATGCGAAAGAGCCTTGTACCAGCCAGTCAGCCAGTCAGCCAGCCAAAAAGGGACGATGATGGCACAATGATGATGATGTAGTTGTTGTTGTTGTGGTTGTAGGTGGTGGCAATGATGATGCTGTTGCTGTTGCTGTTGCTGTTGCTGTTGCACTGACAGCAACAGGACAGTCAGAGTCCAGACGGAGCACACATAGCTGAAGGCACAAATCTGTGCGGTTGGTAAGCGCTCAAAATCGTAATTGGACTACAACTGTAAAATCAAACAACTAACTACTCCCCAACACACAGCCTCACAGACTCACAGCCTGGCCAAAAACACACCAACTGACTAACTGACTGACTGACTGACTGACTGACAGACAGACAGACAGACAGACAGACTGACTTCGCCGACAGGTGAATCGCATCGCCCACGTTCCATCGTGTTTTTGGGCGCGCACTGACGAACTGACAAAAGCATAAACGAATCATCTACATGGCTGCATTTTGCATACACTTACACATACATACCCTTTCACTCACACACACACAGAGATAGACCCTTCCACTCACACAGACAAGCTAGCTGAACATTTTTTGTTGCCTGCAAGGCGTGAGCGCAACAGTTGCAAAATAGTCATTAAGTCGGATGCAGTCGACGGCAAAACAAGCAGCTAACTTGCCCAAATGCTTCGTTGATCAGTAATCAACATTTCCAAATTATGCCCCAATGACACTGGCTCTAACTCTCTGTAGCCCAACACAAAATTCCTAATTACCTAAAATATTGTAAAGAATAATTCCAGAGATTACATTTTTTACGACCAAATTTAAAAAAGTCTAAAGATTGACATTAATTTATTGATTTCTACCAATAGTGTATAAATTTAAATGCCCCTTATAAATAAATAAATTACCTTAAGTAATTAATGTTTTATAGTACAACCAATATTGCTAGGAAGAACTGCAACCAGTATGATTATACCCGCTTTCCAGCCAAGAATTGATCTAGAACGTTTGATCTTGATTTAAAATTTTGCCTCCTTTGTTCAATTTTAAGATTTGTCCATTCTTGAAGAGATTATAATTATGAGTTTAAAGATTCGAAAATCTAGATTTTTTGTAGATTTTCGATCTTGATTTAAGAATAAACCATCTTTGTTTAATTTTGACACACAAAAAATTTTGATTCAAGATTTTATTCTTGATTTGGCACGTTTTTTCTTTCTGGGTATATCTCACAGATTATAAGATATAGAGAGTCGATAGCATTTACAACGCCCACTTTCGCTCTCGAAAAATGAAAAACAAGCTAGAGCGATTTTCGCTACATACAAATTTGGTTGTGATCAGATAAAAAGTGTAATTATTTTGTATGGCAAGCAAGTAAGAAAGCTACAATCGGTATATTTTGCACTGTGTGGTATATTTTGAATATAGTACTACATCAATATACCAAAAATAGCCACTGGTATATTTTTCGAGCATACTTTACCGGAGCTTTCTTACTTGCTTTAATTACAAATTATAACAATACGTGCTATTGCTATTTTTGATCTAAAGATTCATTATAAGTTATTTATTTCTATTAAACAATTTTTTTTTATGGTATAAAAAGTTAATGTCATTTTTGTTGTTTTTGGAAATTTCTAATGTATAAATAATATTGAAATATCAATAGATCATTGTTATAATAATCTAGATACGTTTCAACCACATAAATAAATTTATAAATTTGGTAAAGATTTTGCATTTAATAAATGATACAAATGGTTTTATTTGATTGTATTTTAGAGTTGATTGAATTACTTAACGGATTTTTTAAAATTGCTCACGTACAATAAAAGTTATTAAAAAAATAATAATATCAATCTATTAAACGTCTATTCGACATTAGACGCCAAACAAATTTCAATAAAATACTGCAAAAAAAATTAAAACAGTGCTGTCGACATTTGGAAATTTATTTAATTCATCGAGGCAACTTTTAGACCCCACACAGTGTTCCGTTCCGTTCCGTTCCATTCCATCCCATTCCGTGCACTATTTTGGCCTATGTAGCGTTAAAATGTCGACGCTTTGCAGTTGCATGGCACAAATTTCACGTGTAATAAATTTATTTGACTTGGCCAAGCCAGAAGGGGTTCGTTCTCTAACCAATCGCAGTCGGAATCGCAGCCGTAGAAGGAGGAACAACGGATGCACCATTCGCCAAAGTTACGAACTCCTGCGACAAATTTTGCACCGGGCAAAAGCTCTGAAAGGGCTTCAAATATGTTCGGCAATGAACATTAAGCGTTACTCACAATTTCCTTCACTTCGCGCATCAGCAATAAGTCCATTAACTATATGGCTGGATTCACGCATTGATTAAGAATTACAATTTAGTAGTTATTGTATGTTAGTTATTTCGATTTTATTTTAAATTCGAATTACTCACTAACAAATTATTCCCTTATTTTATAAAATATTATAGTTTCGTAAATAAAATACATTTATTTTGTGACAATCGTCTGGAATGTATTTAATTAGTTTTCTTCCTATATGAAATGATTATATTCTGAAATAAATTTTTTACATTTGATTTTCAAGGTGTGGAAATAAAGCTTCAATAATAATACTCTACAACAATAACGGAAATTATTTGATTCTTTTCTTTTACATTATTTTATTTGTTGTATTTTCGTTGTTATTGTATTCCTTTATTTTATTTTTTACTTTAATTTCTTCTTTTCATTTATATATTATTTTATTTTAATTTAACTTAATCTATTTTTTTTACTTTATGTTATGTTTTTTTATTTTATTAAATTTTTATTTATTTTCATACTTCGTCTATTTACTTTTCTTTTCTCTTATTTTCGCTTATTTATGCCTAATTTTCTTTTCTTCCCTCCAATTCCCTCATATTTCTTGTATTTTCTCTTATTTTTATATCATATTATTACATATTATTTTTTCTTATTTAATTTTATTTTCATTTCTCTAATTTCATCTTTTTTTTCTTTTTTTACTCTATGTTATATTATTTTATGACATTTTCGTTTATTTTCATATTTTCCATTCTATTTTCTTCTCTCTTCTCTTAATTCCTCTTGTCTATTTTTTATTTATTTTTCTTTTCTATTATTTTATTTTATTTATTTTATTTTATTTTTATTTATTTTCTCATATTTATGCAAAATTATTAAATTGTAATTTTGTCGTCTTAACCTGAAATTCATTTGGGATTTGTTTTTGAAATATTTCTCTTTTTGATGAATTACTTAAAATATAATAATATATATTTTGGCGTTGCTCCTTTTCGGTATGGGCAGTTTCACTGTTAAGGTTTTCAGATATATGTATGTCGGGAGGAATCTATCTGAGGTGCATGAGCCAAGGTTCTCTGCTAGATACACGAAATGTGAATGTGGAGGGAGATAAAAAAAGAATTATAAAACGCAAAGTTTTATACAGAGCTGGGAATGGCAATGACAATGTTTCCTCTGCGTGTAACTTTTGCTCAAGGATTTATAGTTGGTTGGTGGATGTGAATGGGTTGCTGGCTTGGCTTGGGTTGGATGGGGACTTGGCACAGGGCAAACCGAGTTGTCATGGCGACGCATCATAGGCACAGCATAAGCGCCACTTGGAAGCTAAATGTGAGCATGTATAAGTAAATTGTGAATGTGAATCTGAGTCTGAGTCTGAGTCTGAATTTGAATCTGACTGTAACTGTAACTATGACTGGTTATGGGCTTGAGTTGGAGTTGGAGTTGGAGTTGGAATTGGAGTTTGGGGGTCTGAACACTGAGCACTGAGTACGTGAGCGTGCGCCGACGTCGCCGCCTCAAAAGCCATTTGTGCTTAATTGCGTGTAGGGCAACTAATGAGCGGAGTTATATACCGACCGAGGACCAAAGCGACGATGCGCGGCTGTTTATAATTTTCGAAAAATAAAAAAATAGCGCAAAAGAAATGAAAATTATATTTATATTTATATACACAGTCAGCTAGCGTCGAGAGATATAATACAGAGGTGGAAGTGTAGGACAACAGTCGCTGGCATTTATTTATAACACAGCGACGACGACAGCAGTGCTGCGAAATATTTTTTCAAATAAAATGTAACATTCATTTGCGAATGGGTCTTTCGCCTTCTCTTTACGAAACTTTTGCATTTGAATTATGCGTGCCAAAGGGTTTGCCACTCGCCAGTTTCCAGTTTCCAGTTACCATTTGCCATTTGCCACAGTTCGCAGTTCTCTGTTCTCAGTTCCCAGACTTTCAGCTTTGTCGAGCTGGGGCCATTAAGCGAAAATTATATTGGCCCGAAAAGGTAACAAATGCGCTGCCAAGGTGCTAATATCGATGCTGACACTGCCTACCAGCTGAGAGGCAGAAAATGTTCGCAAAACAGATGTGTTTCGAATATAATGAAGCTATTTCTTAATTCCAATCCATATTTAAATAATACGATTAATTTATTTTTATTTAAATAGCTTTGCCAATACAAAACTCATGTTTTAAAGAAAAGTGAAAATAGTGAACATATTTTCATATGTTCAATATAATCAAATGATTAATTATACTTAAACAGTTTTAATTTGTATACCCTCATCCGGAATGGTAAAAGGAAAGAATATGTTAGCCTTGTGCCTTCAGAAAAGATATGAAAAAGGCAGTGTTCAGTCAAACACTTTTCGAAATCATTTTGTATAGATGTTTAACATATCTATGTTAGTTACATTTACAAATATATGTACATCCGCAGAAATTTCCCACTTTTGCTCAAGTACAAAGATATATTATATATTGGTTCTTCTTCTTCCAGTAGAAAACTACAACTCGATAACACGATTCATTTAAACTGCTAACATTGACTTATAATATCGAAAGTTCTTTCCACTAAGCTATACCACACCATCACAAAAACTCAACCATAAAAAAGCAAAAAATTATTCATATATATATATATATTAACCCCCGCTAATAAACTTATCGGAATCAATACATGCACTGCTATCGATAGCAGTTGATTGGTTGGCATCACGGAATAACAACACGCTGTTTATACCCGCTACCCATAGGGTAGAAGGGTATTATAACTTTGTGCCGACGGGAAATGTATGTAACAGGTGGAAGGAGGCATCTCCGACCCTATAAAGTATATATATTCTTGATCAGCGTCAACAGCCGAGACGATCTAGCCATGTGCGTCTGTCCGTCTGTCTGTCTGTCCGTCCGTTCGTCTGTCCGTATGAACACCTAGATCTCAAAGACTATAAGAGATAGAGCTATAATTTTTTTTCGACAACATTTGTTATGTTTGCACGCAGATCAAGTTTGTTTCAAATTTTTGCCACGCCCCCTTCCGCCCCCGCAAATACAATACAATAATTGCTATAGTAGTTATGATTCCTGAAAATTTGGTTGCGATCAGATACAAATTGTCGAACTTATTAAAGAAAAACTTTTGTATGGGCAAAAACGCCTACTTTCTAGGGGTCTTAGTTGGCTTGGCTGACAATCTGGTATATTGTGCCGTCTATGGTATATTTTGAATGTGGTACTATATCGATATACCACATATACCATTTGGTATATTTTTTAGTATTTTTGAAGTATATTTGGTATATTTTGAGAAATATACCGCAAAATATATTGCTTTTATTCTAAATGGGTATCTCACAGTCGAGTACACTCGACTGTAGCTTTCTTACTTGTTTTCATTTAAACGAATATACTCAAAATTGTATTTTTCCACATTGGCTATGGCTTTTACCTTTGTTCACAGAACGCTCAACTAATAGCCCCTACGGAGAAAAACTTAATAGAAAAACAAACAAAAAATATGTACTTAACCGATAGTTTGTCATATCGTTTATCGATACGCTGTATTAAAAGTCAGTTGAATCTTTAACCTTGAAACAGCACGTACTTTTTTCGTAATAATTAATTGTTTATTAATGGATTTAGTCACCGCCCAAACTGATAGTTTTATGTGGGTAGATAAAAATCTATTTTTCAAACAGCAGAGTCAGTCATCTCCGACCCTATAAAGTATATATGTTTATTATCGATCAGCGTCAACAGCCGAGGCGATATTGACATGTCCATCTGTCCGTCTGTCTGTCTGTCTGTCTGTCCGTCCGTATAAACACCTATGCATTTGTTATGTTTGCACGCAAAACAAGTTTGGTTTAGATTTTTACCACGATTTAAGATATATTTGAATACTACTCGTATATTGGTAACTTTAGCTGAATTTTGTACTCAAATGTCAAATATTGGGTATATCTTTGTAATTTTTCGGTATACTAATTCGATACATTTTTATGAATTACGCACTATTTTGGTATTACGGAAAATCAGTATTCGGTAACCAGCACGCTTGACTGCAGCTTTCTAATTTGTTTTGCATACATTAAAAAAGTTATCGTAATTGCAAATTTCTTATTGCCATCTGAAATTAAACCCTAAACCATCGGCAATTTTATTAATATAATATTTTATTAAAATTGCAAATTGTTAAAAGGAACAAAATGTGGCATTAAGTATTAATCATTTTATATGCCTTTAATATGATCAAATTATTAATTGTAATTTTCAAACTTTGTAGTGTTGAGTTAATTGTGAGTAAAGGTTTTGCTGTTGACACAAAAATTGGTTAAACGGGTTGCTGTCGCTTATCTGGCAAATGAATTTTAAGTAAACAATAGAAATTAAATCTAGAGTTGCGTCTCATTAAGTGAATGGGGTTTTAAGTGTTCCACGGGCGCTGTTGTTTTTTTTTTGGTTGTTCAGTACAGTTGTGCTTAAGCCTAGTTAGGAATTCATGAGCGTATCCCAAGGCAGACAAACACCATCATCACTTGCGGTCACTCACGAATGCTCGTAGTTGGAGTTGGAGTTGATGTTGGGGTTTGGGCAACGCCAGTCGCACTGATTCATGTGGCCTGGGTCTGGGCATGGACATGGGCACGAGAGCAGCTGCTACTCCAGCTGGCTGGCTGGCGAGACCTTCTTACGAATGTAATTTTTATTTACACAATTTTAAGCTAATATTACGTTTGAGCCACTACCAAAGCCGGACAGAGAAACCGAGAAAAATACAAAACAAGAATAAAATAAACCAAGTAAGAAAGCTACAGTCGAGTGAGCTCGACTAACAGATACTTGCTACCCATTTTGAGTAAATGCAAATATTGCTGAATTCATTTTATAATATCATAAATTAATAAACCGAAAAAAAAACTAAAAAAATATACCAAAGTACATTGTAGGTATATTGATACAGTATTATTATTATTATACCATATAATGAAAAAGCCAACGGAACTAGGTCTTTCTTTAATATCTTCGTCATATTTAATCTACTCGCAATCAAACAATCAGGATTGATAAGCACTGTATTTATTATTGTTTGTGCCGAAATTTGCGACTCTAGCTTTAAAATAACGCTTGATAGTCGAGTTTTGTCAATTTGTGTGGGCGGAATTAGGCGTGGCAAAAATTTGAAACAAACTTTATCTGCGTGCAAACATAACAAGTGCTGTCGAACATTATATCTCTACCTCTTATAGTCTCTGAGATCTAGGTATTTATACGGACGGACGGACAGACAGACGGATATGGCTATATCGTCTCGGCTGTTTAAGAATATATATTCTTTATAGGGTCAGAGAAGTCTCCTTCTGCCTGTTACATACATTTCCTGTGGGCACAATGTTATAATACCCTTCTACTCTATGGGTATCGGGTATAAAAATGAGAAAAAAACGCGCCGGCGAATTTGTCCCAAAAAAGGATTAATGAAATAAAATTATCTCTTTTTCGGCGTAACGCGAACCACTCGCGCTCTTAGTGGGAGTGGGATAAGGAGGGGGAGAATGAGAGGGAGATGAAGATAGGCGGACATATGGGGGTGTGGCAGGGGGGCGTGTAATGCGACAGCCTTCTGTTTTCTCTGTGTAGCCGAGTTCCCTTTATTTTTACTTGTTTTTTTTTATTTTTTATGCTTTTTCCCCTTTAATTATAATGCCTATTTCTACCGTGTCTTTGCAGACGATTTTTTTGTTACCTTTTTTTTCTAACTTTATTTGTTGTCGTTGTAGTTGTTGTTGTTATTGCCGTTCAGAGCAATTCTCATATTTTAACATTTTTAAATGCATTCAAATTAAGTAGCACGCGATGGGTTAGCTAACTTAAGGAAAGGTGGTTGTGTTGGCTGTATAAAGGGTTGCACAAACAAGATAAAACAAGAAGAAAATAAGAGAAAACTAAATTGCATATAAATAAAAAAGTCTATTGCTCGACCAAATTCTTGTTGTAGCAAAAAGGAAGGGTGGCATTGTTAAGTGCTGTGGCATTCTATGACTAAACGTAAACGTGCAAAGACAGCATCAATAATTGTTAAAGCAGCCAGAAGAGTCCAGTCTATGATATTAATTGAAGAAAACCCTGATGTGTCAAACGTTGTTGGGCGAACTGCTTTAGATGTCATTTAATCAAAATCCCTTTGTTTCACTTAATTCATTAAAATCATTCTCTGAGAAATTAGGTAGGTAGGTGGGATCATAGACCAGTGGAGGTCCGTAGATGTCTCGGTGGAGGGTATCTTGGTCTCAGAAGTTGCACAGCATGGATGCATTTTTGGCAAAAGCCAGCTACATCTTGGGTGGTAGCCGTGAAACGTCACGAAGTTCGTTATGGCACGGCTAATCGAAGTATTTCATCCGGAGTCGGGATAACGTTGAACATCCGTTACATTTTCTGCATTGTTCGTAATACTCAGCTTTGCAGCATGGACATCCGACAAACAGTGTCAGTTAAAATGCCGAGCATTAGCCTACAGTCTTTCATTGAAAGCTGCATGACGTTTTTGGTTAAGTTATTGTTTATTGAAGCACTCATCAGCCTTGCAGATCTGCGATCTCTTTGCCTTCGATGCCCTGGTTGCTTGGGATCTCGTAGATGCGGACCTCCGCAAATGGGTTCAGCGACTCTATTGCTCTTCTGCTTTCAGGACAACTTTGGACTTGACCACATTGATCTTATTGCTGGCTATCATCAAAGATGTTAATCGAGTCGGAATTGCGCTGTATACCCCGAGCTCTTCTTCAGCCTTGCCAATGGCGAAGACTTACTCCTGGAAGTTGCTGCAATGGCCAGGGAATTTGTAGGAGTGTTTGGAAATCGGGTCGGAGCAGTATACGGCGGTCCCGACTCCTTTATCCATCTTCGAGAAATTAGCTATTAGCTGAAATTCGATTACACTCTGATTGATTGTGCTCGACCCGCAACTCATTTTGAAAACCGTGCAGTGTTATTCTTAAAGTATACCAACTTAATTTGCAAAGAAATACTAAATTACACCAAATTATATATTATACATTCAAAGTATACCAATATTTCTTAAATAATATTAAGCTGATCTAAAATAAGTAAGAAGCATACAATGAGTTTGAGATGCAATAATACCAGATTCTACAAATATACCAAAAATATACAACAAAAATACTAATATATACCGAAGAAGCATGGTATATCGATATAGTATTATGTATATTAAAAATATAAAGATAACATAAATCGAATAACAAGGGTAGGGCCAAAATATTGGTATAGACAATAATAAATTTAGTATTTAAGATTAATGAAAAATTGATTGCGATCAAATGAAAATTGCCGACGTTATTAAAAAATTAATTTAAACAACAATTATTTCTTTAATAATTCCTGATCACAATAAATATAGTTTTTATTGTATTGAAATAATTAGAGCTCTATTTCTTATAGTCTCTGAGATCAGGTGTTTCATACGGTCAGACAGACAGAAGGACGGACGGACATAGCTCATATGTATGTATATCGTGTTGGCTGGTGACGCTGATCAAGAATACATACAATGGGGTCGGAGATGACTTCTTCTGCCTGTTACATAGATTTCTACCGTCGAAGTAGCGGGTATAATAAACTAGTTAAAAAATCAAACATTTACTTCTTGATTCGGTATTTAAATGTTCAACTAATTCAGTGTGTGGAATAACATGGTGAAATAAATCTGCAATCCTAGATCTAGGCTACAAAATTCTGAAATCAAACGAGTCTTCTTTTACAATTTGAATATCTTTGGCATTGTTAACATCGAGATTCAGTTTTATTTTTATCGTGAATAGTAATAAATAGTAGTAAATGCTACATCATATAATAAATGCTAATTAAATAGGAATAATAAAATTACATTTTTTGTTTTGTAGCATTTTCTTAGTTGTGTGTTGAGTGTTCAGTAATTCAGTGCTCGATGAATATTCAGAAGTGTTGCCCCGTTTCTGGTTTTGCTCTGCTGTCGAAAAGTGTGAATTAATTCAATTAAGCGTAAAAGCCAAGGCTCAAAATGTGGTCGGATTGAAATTTGCTGACACATAACAAGAGAAACAGCTTGCTTCCGTCTCTTGCCGGTTCTCTCCTCTCATTTTCTAGTGGGTGCAAGTCCAGAAGTGGACGAGAAGTTGCGCTCGCTCGCTACTGAGAAGTTTATCAAACAATGGCCACCAGGATTTGAAAAAGTCGCGCATCATTTCGAGCGACAAATGACTACTGACTAACAGTCGGACTGACTGACTGACTGACTGACTGAGTGACGACAGTGGAGTGTCTATCTGTCAGGCTCTTTAGCTGTAGATTTGGCGTCGGCTCTGCTGCTGTGTTGGCTAAATGAAATACATAAATGTCATTCATTCATTCATTCATTTATGCAAAACTTGTAATAATGACAACTGTGGTATGATTCGGTAGCTCAAGTATTGTGAGGAAGGGGTGTGGGGGGTTGGGGGCAAGTATTCGTGAAATCCGTGCAGGCGATGAGCAATTTTTGTTGACTCCGTAAGATTTTCATGGCGCTGGCGCCCAACGTGGGGTGGCTGTCAAAATTTTCTGTGAACGCGCGCGAAAAATGTTTGTGCCAAGGTGTGTGCAATGGGTTTGCTGTGACGACGACGACGATGAGGATGATGATGATGACGATGATGATGATGCCAGGCGACGACTGACTATTAAGCTCACCTTTTCTACGCTCTCCACTCTGCATCTCCCTCACCTTTTCTTTATATTTATATGTGTATATATGTATTCGGATTGTTGTTGTTGCTGCTGTGTGCGGTAATAAAATTCTTAATGTGCCATTAAATCCTTCCACTGGCAACGTCATCAGCGCGTCATGACTTTTGTGAGCCGCCGTCGCAAGCAAGAGGAACGCCGACTGGTCTTTGGACCTGGATAACTGCTTGCTGTCTTGGAATTCCGCCAAGCCAAAGAAATCTAACGAACATTTTGCTACGAAATGGCACGTAAATAAATTGCAAAGATTTGTCGTCTGTTGAGGATGCGAACCTGGCAACAACAGAAACAACAGCAACAACAACAGCAACGACGACATCGACATCGAGTGGAGTGAGTCAAACACCTGCCCCATAGACAACGCTGCGCTGTGGTTTATCCGTCTGTCCGACTGTCCTACTTTCCCCCCCCTCCCTCCACCTATCACCTTTTCTGCTGAGCAAAAGGACAACAAATGAGTTAACATTTTTGGCGTTGCTTTGCAAAAGCCTTGGCAATCGTTGTACCTACTGATGACATACTCTTCCTCTCACTCTCCAACTCCAACTCCAACTCTTGCCCGCTGGCTGCTGTCATTATGATTATTGTCATTTGGTTGAGGTGATTCAATGCATTTAGATTGCATAATTAAGTAACGCGCGTATTTTATGAAAATCTTTAACGCAGACTTCTTTAATTTTACTCTTTTATCTCAAAAGTAAATGCGATTTTTTGAGCCAAATTCAAAATATGAAATACGAAATACGAAAATTTCGTAACCACATGCACAGTGGTTATGAGTTTATTTTTGGGAAACATTTTGTGGCTTGTGCTGCATGCGGCACGCTTGAGTTGTGGCAAATACACAGACCTATCACCTGCAGCGCAGAGCAAGGGAGCAGAAGAATGAGTTTTTGCAGTACTCACAAGCACAAAAAGAAATGCGTGCTTCACCCAGTTGCAAACAAAACAAAGTCTAGCAAAATTATAAAGCACTCAACCTGTATTACAAGTTTTGTTGTTTAGCCTATGGTTTCGATTGTGACAAGTAGCACAAGCACACACACACATACACATACACAGCGTTAGCGTTTTGCAGTTGCAACTTCGAGTATTTAATACCTGTCGTCATTAATATTCGCTGCTTCTGCTGCTGCGGCATGGAACAAAAGCCCACTTGTCGATATTTAACATAATTGTGCAATTGTGTGGCAGGTATGCATACATATGGTATGTGCCACATGTGTGGCACATGCATGCAAAATCAAAAAAGAGTTCAAGTGTCTGCATTTAAGTCGCAAGCGGTGCCCCCAAGTGTCGCCTGCCTCCGCCTTCGCCTTCTGTCTCCTGCCTCTTGCCTCTTGCCTCATGCCTCATGCCACACTCAGGCAGTTAATGGTTCTCCTTGTTGCAAGCGGATGTGCAATTGCAACAAGATGTGTCCTCCACATGCCCCCGATAATTACAGGCGTATTGTTGAGCTGTGCTACAGCCACAGAACTTGCATTTAGTTTGGCTAGACCCCAATTTTTTTGTAGAATCATGTTTTCGAATTGATTTTTATACTCGGCACAAAAAAAAGACAAAAGCTTGTGGCCAAAGACAACAACATAAGAAACAAGTATGAAAGCTACAGTTGAGTGTATTCGACTATGAGAAACCCATTTCGAATAGAAGCGAAACTCTGTGGTATTAATTATAAATTATACCAAATTAATATACTACAAAAATACGAAAAATATGCCAGATGGTATACGCGATACCCATTTTAAATAAAAGCAAAGTAGTGCGGTATTAAGTATAAAATATACCAAAATTATATACCACAAAAATACTGAAAATAAACCAAATGATGTATATTTGATATATTGATATGGTACTACATTGAAGATATATTATACTATAGAGTGCAAAATATACCAGATTTTCCCAAAAAGTATTTTTCCAGCAAAAGTATTTATATAATTACTTTGTCTGTATATTTTAGGCGAAACAGAACGTTTTTTATAGAATTTTTTCCCCTTCCTAAGCTCAAGAAAGGACCTCCTCTCTCCCTTGGAGCAATACGGTCCTTTACACACTAAAATTTGATTTTTTTCATAGTTATAGTGTATTGTCGTATAAATTACAATAATAAACTAAATTAAACTCACTTTTCATAAAATTAAAAACTATTTCGGCTTTTTTCGTGGAAGAAAAGAAAAAACTGCTTTTCCAATGTTCAGCCCAAAAGTGGTGCACTTATGTAAAAATATCAAAATTTCAGAAAAACTGAACAAATCTAACGGGGTTTTTGGTTGTTTCCTTTCTTTATGTTCCATTTTACAAAAATAATGTGCTAGGGATCAACTAACAAAAAGGAATATGCTAAAAATTCGTTATTTTGTTTTTTTTTGTCGCACTGCTATTTCAAAGATCACAGCTGTATGTACATATGTATGAATGTATATCGTCTCTACTGTTGACCAAGACTGGGTGATCAAGACATGCTATGTAGTAGTTGCTTTCACAATCTCGTATATTTTCAACCCAATGGTTTGAATTTAATAGTATACCGATATAGTAAATAAAGTCTTCGGTATAAAATATATTTTTTTTTTTGGTATATTAATTTCATACATTGTTAAAATAGTAACGGTCCTTTTTGTTTTTTTGCCTTTTTTCGAACACACTTCACTGTAGCACTCTAAATTGTTTTTCAAACCTAGTAACTTTTGTTGTCCATATTTTTGTTGGATTCTTTTAGAATCGAGTATTTTTTGTCTCCCAAATTTTTTTGCAATTGGTTTTTTTGTTGGAATATTTTCAAGTCAAGTTCTTAATAATTTTTTGCATTTTTTTTTTGGGTTTTAAATATAGCAATCTTTGTATTTCAAGTCTATAGTTTTATTGTAATAAAACTGAGACGAAAGTCTTTTTTTCTTCATAACTTTAGTAGGCGAACAATTAAAAATTATTTAATCAAAGTAGGCGATAAGTTGACCAGCGGGCTGTGCTCAGAGATTTAGTCTCATTCGGTTGCCGTTCACAGTACAGAGCTAATGTAAAGTAGTAAATTTCAGAAGTCAAGTCAACAGTACAAAAAAAATTCTGGCATAATTAATTTTCTTCGTTTTCGGCTTTCACAAAAATTTCTTCAAGTTACCATTCAACTCATTAGGTAAGAAAGTGCGCTATAATTGAATTGAATACATCTAAATTAAGTCGCAACACACACAGATCGAACACACTCATCATGCAACCAACATCATCGCGGTTCTTCGGCTGTTTGTGGAAGCAGCAGCTCTCATCGATGATGCGTCGTCAACTGCAATTGCAGAAGATCACCTCACGTCAATTGGCATCGAAGGGCGGCCGCAATAAGGTGAAAATGATGTCACAACGCGAGACTTCGACTCAGACTCGGACTCCGAATCTGGCTCATAATCCAATGCATCCGGCGCATCCAATGAGGCGCGAGACGAACATGTGGAAGGATCCCCTGAGCACGGACACCAAGTGGTTGAGCGCCCGCGATCCCCGCCGCTATAGACCAGACTTTGGCCAAACCGAGCCACATTCGTTGCGCAAACAATTCATGCGCAGTCCCGACGAACGCACTCGCGACGCGATGACTCGCGATTGGGAGGCGGCGACTCAATTGAATGAGATCGGTCGCCGTCAGGCGCAGTTGGTCGCTCAGCAGCGCCATCACGATAAGATGTACAAGCAGTTGGACAAAAGTGAAGCGACTTCTCGACTTGGACAATCTCGATCCAAATATGCGGCCAAGCAGCAGCGTCATCATGCAGCTGACCAACGATCCAACGAGGATTAGTGTGAATACCAGTAAAAAAAAACGGAGAGACGACATCAATGAGAGAACAGTTCATAATTCATTTCTACCATCAACTCCTTCGCATTGTCTATTATGGTGTGTGGGGTAAGAGAGAATGAAACTGACTTTTATTTCTACGGTAGTCGATGGCATTTAATGGCCACGATATCTGCCGATTGCCACAGCCACATTGTCTATGAAATGTGTATAATTTAGTATAGTATTATTTAGCATAGTTTTATGCTCTCTCTCTCTCTCTCTCGATATGACTGACAATCTCTCCTTACACTTTGGGCATTTGACCACTTTCTCTGACATTTAGGCGTTTTTTGAAAGTGTCCTAATTAGAAAATTGTTCTGTTCAATGCATTAACAATGCATCAAACTGTTAATTCTCAAAATATTGGAACTTAACAGTTAACAACTGTAAAGACAGCTGTTGCATCCGAAAGCTCGTGAGCTAAGTATTTCATTCATTTATTAATGTTGAAAACCAATAATAAAAAAAGAAGTCATGAATAATAATTTCGCAGCTTTCTAGGTATGTTCAATACATTTAAATGTTCAAATTGGTCGTGCTTATATGCGCATTTTGTAAAGCAACATTTTGAGGAACAATTTTCAACTTTGGAAAAGATTTTTGAAAATAATAGCATAATTTAGCAGTAAGTCAAAGTGTGTGATGTAGCTTTGTTGATTCTGAATCCATCAATGGTTGTCTTATTCTGCACTTTTCCGCACAATGTGCGCCATTGGCATTCTTCTCAGAAAACCTTACGTTTTCCAACACCGATTTGTGCTCTGTAGAGAGAAGATGAAATCGCAGTAAAAAATGTCGAATGGTTTTCTCGAAATAATGAATGTCAGTTCAAATAGAAAATGCCCCATAGTGCAATGTAAGATTCGTCCAAAGATTCTTTCAAAAACTGAATTTTCTTAAATTATTTGTATTTCGAGATAAGTAATGTTGGTTGTGGTATCGAACGTAAAGTCTTTTTATACTCCGATCTTAAACAGTTATATTTTCGCTTGCATTCGTCTACTAAAAATGTTAAATGTTATTTACAGATATTTGCCGATGGGAATTTCATTTCAAGGAATGTTGTTAAATTTTATTAATTACCGAAAGCGCGATGTTTTCCAAAATATCTTGGCTACTTTTCTGTTTACAAAATTTGGATGTGCTTTATTCCATAATTCTGAATGATTCTCAATGAAAAACAATAATTTATTCGAATCCAACATCTTAACCAATAAAAGCGATTTCAATATCAGTTACTTAAAATAATTTGTTTTTGTCGACTTTCTTTTCAAAGCTGCTGAGACTATTCCATTTGGATCATTTTTATTTCAAATGATTTATCACAGTTTAATGCTGATTTTTTTTATCTCAAAATATTTCTAATGATTCGATCTATTGCCATAGATCGTAATAGATAAATAAGCTGAAGGAAGTTTTTTAATGGCGACTGGAACAAATAAATTTTGTAATTTGATTGAAATATCGATGAATATCTGATTCCCGGCAACTTGATATTGTCTCGATGGAATTGATGAGCTGTTCTCACAATATTTTAATATTTCTTTTTTTTTCAGAACATAAATTTGCAATATTTTTCGATAAATACCGCACTCTATTGCTTTTTCTGAAAAAAATATTGCCACACGATTTTAGCTGTCTTACTTTTTATTTACAAAGATAATTGAAAATTCGTTGCTTTTGGCAATACAAACAAATTAAATACCTTCGATATGGATTGTGATTTTTAAGTGTATTATTTTTTGGGTAGCAGCAATATCACAAAAAAAATAAAAAAAAAATTTTGGAAACGAATTAATGACTCATTGACTTCTAATTACTTTAATATTGGTAAACAATTTGCAAATTAGAAAATTTAGCTTAATTGATTTTACTCGAAAATTTGAACGGTTCCACAGAAACCCAAAAATTATTAAGGTTTTTAGCAATTTTATCAACAATTTCGAACTTGGATGTTTAGCATTTTATTATATTTTTATCGTTTTAAAACCATTGGCCTTAATTTTTATATATTTTTTTAAATTTTATAATTCAGGAAACAGGAAAGTTGTCTCGAAATGCATGAAAAGTTAACCAACAACTCTAAAACCTATTCACAAGATTACTCTTTGTGATTGGGAGTAATAAAATACAATCAAGATAAATTCCCTCGAATATTTTCACAAATTACACCATAATAAGAATGTGGCATCGCTGACACGGACTTCGAAAATCTCAATCGAAAAGGTGAAAGCACTAAACGCCAGAAAGCCGATTAATACCGAAATCATTGCGCTCAAAATTTGTCAGCGGAATGGAATTGAGGCGGAATTGAATAGAAGAGTATTAAGTATAGTGTTTTAGCAAATTTGGTTAATGCCAAATCAAAGGTTGCATTTGATATTCTCAAATGATTTTGGATATTTTGTTCTGGGCTCGTCGTCTTCCCTTGACGAAAGAGCTTTTTGAAATTATGTTTGGTTTTGGTTTTGACCAAAGCGCTAGCGTTGAATGAACAAAGGATTTCGACACCACAATTGCAGCGAGCAATTTAAATGTATTAAGGGTCGCTGTTGAGCCACAGAACACGGAACAGAGAACACAGAATGTGTACATAACACAGAACACGGAACAGCTGCCCAAATCGCAGAAGGCCGCAAAAGGCGCAACAACTACAATGCAACAACATTGGGTAATGGCAACATTTAAATCAGTTTTAAAAACTAAGCAGCGAAGCTTATGGCACGTCTCAAAGCAACAGCAAAAGCAACAACAGAGCTGACACAACATTTAGAATATAAATTTCGTTGAACAAATCTCAGGCGCGGCATCCCCAAGGTACAACGCGTTTGCAGCGGGGTGATGCGGGGTGCGTGGAACGCCGAACGGGGAACGAGATGCGGTAGCCAAGTCAAGTCACATGTGCACCGGAAGAGCGACAACGACATGGTCCAGGGTTGCCAACAGGGTTACCAACTTCCAAGTGCAAAGCAAGTGAACATGGCGTCAATGATTCTCTCTCTTATAATAATAATAATAATAATAATAATAATAATAATAATAATAATAATAATAATAATAATAATAATAATAATAATAATAATAATAATATAATAATAATAATATATAATAATATATATATATATATATATATATATATATATATATATATATATATATATATATATAATATATATAATGATAATGATAATGATAATGATAATGATAATGATAATGATAATGATAATGATAATGATAATGATAATGATAATGATAATGATAATGATAATGATAATGATAATGATAATGATAATGATAATGATAATGATAATGATAATGATAATGATAATGATAATGATAATGATAATGATAATGATAATGATAATGATAATGATAATGATAATGATAATGATAATGATAATGATAATGATAATGATAATGATAATGATAATGATAATGATAATGATAATGATAATGATAATGATAATGATAATGATAATGATAATGATAATGATAATGATAATGATAATGATAATGATAATGATAATGATAATGATAATGATAATGATAATGATAATGATAATGATAATGATAATGATAATGATAATGATAATGATAATGATAATGATAATGATAATGATAATGATAATGATAATGATAATGATAATGATAATGATAATGATAATGATAATGATAATGATAATGATAATGATAATGATAATGATAATGATAATGATAATGATAATGATAATGATAATGATAATGATAATGATAATGATAATGATAATGATAATGATAATGATAATGATAATGATAATGATAATGATAATGATAATGATAATGATAATGATAATGATAATGATAATGATAATGATAATGATAATGATAATGATAATGATAATGATAATGATAATGATAATGATAATGATAATGATAATGATAATGATAATGATAATGATAATGATAATGATAATGATAATGATAATGATAATGATAATGATAATGATAATGATAATGATAATAATAATAATAATAATAGGATATACTATAGCTAAGCAACTCTTTTGTAGGGCACACACGTTTGACCCCCAGGCCCCCAAAGTGCATTTCGCCTATTTAGGGTTTCGAGTTGCGTTCTTCTTCGCTTGTTTTTTATTGTTTGCCCTTTTCGGTGTAGGCAAATGCTGGGCTGTCCAAAAAATACGAGTGCAACCGCCCACCTACAATATACATATGCAACTCTGGAGCTCTACTTTTGACCTCCCTTTGCCCTCTTCAGCCACTAACAAACGTCAAAATATAATTTTTGCGTGGATTTGCGTTTGCAACAACAGCAACAGCAACAACAACAACACTCACAATAACAACAACGAGGTAAATAGAAAATAGAACATTTTTTAGCACTTTTACAACTGGCTGCTGCTTATCGCAATGCTGCCAACGAGAAGCAGCGACGGAGGCACATTAATGTGGCCTATGTGGCTGCAAACTAAGGACGATGATGAAGAGGAGCAGAGCGGGAGGGAGAAGGAGAGTGGAAAGGGGAAAGGGTTTGTTGAGGCAGTTTGCCGGCGTTGCATGTCCTACTGTGAGACATAATTTTTAATAATCTACAACACGACCGGGCTGAAAAGTGACAATGCTGGAGGTCCTAGTTCCTCTCTCTCTCTCTCTCTCTCTCTCTCTCTCTCTCTCTCTCTCTCACTCCCTCTCACTCTCTCTGTCTCTCCCAAAAATATACGCGCATGCAAATGGCTTAATTTAATATACAATTATACCCTGTAAGTGGATAACGTTGAACAGCGATCACATTCCAATCCAGGCATTATTTTTTTTTGCCTTCTTTAGTTTTTAATAAACCCATTATTTTTTTAACTAAAGTTAATGAATTGACATCTTAAGCAAAATAAATATTCATACACTAATACTAAATTAAAGATACTTTTTATAATTAGGTAATTAAAACTATAAGTATAACTAATAATACAAAACACATTAAATTTTCTTCTGTATTATTAGTTAATTATAAAATAACTTAATTTTATGTTGAACTTGTACTTTTAATTACTTAATTATTTAAACATAAAAAGTTTAACTTTAAATGTATTATTCACTTAAAATACAAAACAATAATAAATTTAATTAAAAGTTTCACATTTAGTTAAGCTATTTTTATAATTAACTACACAAAAAGAAAAATTAAGAATAAATTCTTAATTGTTTGAATGTCAAAACTTAACCTAGAAGTTTTATTCTTAAATCAAGATCGAAAATATATATTGCCCAATCTTAAAATTCAAAATTATAAGCTTGTTCCATGAATGGAAAAATCTTAAACAAAGAAGGCAAAATATTGTAATAAATCAAGATGAAACCATCTTAAATTTTGATTGTTTAAAACCTACAAAAATAAAATATATTTCGTGTTTTTTGTATACATTTTCTTTTAAACATTTATGTGTGTTGTTTACTTTTTTTTAATTAGTTTACAATTACTTACACCTTTATTATTTTTTTTGTAAGATCGAAAAGATCTTAAATACAGACTTGCAATCTTCTTTTCAATCTAGAATAAAGAAAACTTAATTCAAGATTTTAATTTTAAAATGAGATGTTTTTACTCATCAAATGAAAGTTAAGCATAAAAATCTTAATCTTAATTTATTTGTTTCAACCTAAAAATCTTATTTCGATATTGTTCATTTTAAGATCGAAAAAAATCTTAAATCAAAATTTTTTCAATACAGATTTTTTCTCCCTGTGTATGAATACAAAATAACAATAAATGCCATTTAAAGATCGACATTAAATTTAAAATAATAATAAATATCATTACTATTTTAACTTTAAATGATGATTTAAGAAAAATGCAAACATAGAAAAATTTAAATGAAGTTGAAAGTTTGACTTTAAAACATTTCCTTTTTCAATACATTTCAAATTTATTTGAAATTCATATGAAAAGCATATTTATTATAAGTTAGAAACTAACAAAGTTAATTGACAGTTTGGTACAGCAATGAAATATATTTATTAATATAAAAATTAGGACAAATTAATTAAATAAATATAATTAGATAAAAACTTAAAATGATTATGAATTTAGTTAACTAAAAATAACATAATATAATAATAATATGATATAATTGAGATTTGAAATAATTTGTGGCTATTTTATTGATACCTTAAATTAAAGAAATAATAATAATTAAGTATAAAATAAAAATAATATTTGTAAATCTGATATCGAAATGAAATATATTTACTGAAAGAAAAAGCAACACACAAAATAATTGTATTTATTATAGTAGTTAAAAATAATGGTTAATCGTCATTGACTTTCTTGAGTGAAATGATATACTAATTAATAATTATTAATAACACAAACTTTACTTTTAAAAATAAAATTCATAACTCCAAAATAGTTTTAAATTGCTGTATATTTTATCCGAGTTTATCCCGGGCAATCAAAATTATTCCAAGTATTGTAATTAATATTCGCAATTAAATTTTGGGTATTATTTAAAAAGGAATTTACTTTTTATTTATAAGCAGTATCTGTAGGTCGAGCATACTCTGTCGACTGTTGGCCTTTGGCAAAATGGTGAAATGGTGAAATGGTGCTAAGGATAATGTGTGCATGTATAGGAATATTCACGCAGATTGTCTTGTCTAAGCCAGAGATTGATGCTGCTGCGACGCAGCGGCCAAGAAAGAAAAATAAAAACGAAAGTCACAGCAATAGCAACAGCAACAGCAACAGCACCTCAACCTGCAATTGCCGCCTTCCATTTTCACTCCCCACCTCACTGGCGAGCACAATCCCAGTTGCCGTAATTAAATTACATGCGAGCAACGTTAAGTTGCCTACTTTTAGGCTGAGACATTGTCGCCTGCATACATAAAGATGGCTAGAGCGAGAGAGAGAGAGAGAGAGAGAGAGGGGAGAGAGTGCCGTGTAAAGTGAGGTAGGTGACTTGTGGGTGGGTGGTATTACACATACGACTCGTAGGCTGCGGTCTGGGCATCTCTGGCAGCCACTGAATGTTGTAATTCAAACGACAGCAACGGGTTAACATTAGCGCACTTTTTATGGCCCGCGCTGGATAAGTAATCCTTGCTCCTTGTTGTTGTTGTTGTCCTTGTAGTTGTCGCTCTCCTCTCTTGCTGCTGCTGCTGCTGCTTGCGGCTTTTCTCGCATCTCTATGATTAGCGTTACAATTTATGCCAACCGCAAAGGCATTTGCGGCATCAACAACAACTGCAACTCATTCGCGACAAAGTCAACTCTTGCAACAATGAATGTTTCTCATAAAGAATCAATGCTTAAACAAGACAACAACAAATATAATAACATAATTCTTTAATTCTGTCTTTAATAACAATAATAATGAATAATGATATAAATCAAATTTCAAATTTATAGAAATTGTAATTTTAAAAAGATTCCAAATATTCAAAAATGATTTAATTTATATTAAACATTCTCGATCCACTGAATTTATATAATTTACACAGAAATTCAAAAATTATTTTCATAGCAATCTATTATTGTGTTCGTTTGGATTTCGATTTTAAATAACAGAAAAAACAATGCGGTATTATTCTTAAAATATACCAAATTAATATACTGAAAGAATACTAAGATATACCGAAGGCTATATTATTATATATATTACACACAAAAATATAACAAGCGAGCGAGCTGCTCAACTGTGAGTATTTTTTGTAGTATTTTTTAGTATATTAATTTGGGTTTCGATTTTTATTATTATTGTTCATAAAATATAACAATATTGGAAATATACTAAGCTGTAACGAATGTTACATTTGTTATATTACACACAAAAATGTGACAACAAGTATAATATAACAAAAATGGAAAGCTATATATTTGAGTGAACTCAACATGAAATCAGTGCTGTATTCATTTTAAAATATACCTATTTAATATACCACAAAATACTATAAAGCAGATCTATGGCTATGTTTACTAAATTGTTAAAATATCTAACATATCTTATTATGTTCAGATTATAATTGGAAAACCAATTTCATACTCTCATACTTCAAATAAGTATGGATTATTTTAAAAAGTAATTAAATTATTTTTTTTTTAGTCGATAGTCTTTAGTTTATGGAAACTATCAAGAAATATCGATGGCGCAGACTATCGATAGTTCTCCACCTCTATTCTACACTAACTAAGCTAAGCGTGACTTAATTCAAGCTATCTGCTCTCTTCTCACCTCGATTTAGTCAACAGCAGTTGTCCCGCTCTCACCTCATTCCAATAATGGAGCATTGATCACGCTGAGTGTGCAACAGAATTTCAAGATGGCGTCTGTGTTGAATTTGCTTGTGAACTCTGCTTGTGACCGTGTGGTGAGTTGAGAAGACGAAAACCCACCACAGACACGAATGTGGGCATACATATGAATGTATGTACATATGTATGTGTGCGAGTTGTTCGTGGGCAGCAGCTGTGTTGACCAAATGTGGACTTAGGACGTGCTTTTAATTTTTAAAAACTGCTTTTAAAACGTGATAAAACACGTTGAAACTGCAAATAGTTGCACCACACATATATGTATGTATGTATGTGCATATGACATTCTCCATGTGTGTGAGTGTGTGTGTGTAATAGATGCTAACATATTTATATATAGAACGATATTTTTTATATAACGTGCGCAAATCCCAAACCACTGATGTGGCCAAAGAAGAAGAAAAGGAAAAGCTGCAAAAAAAAACCAAATACGGAGTGAAGGGAGCGAAAGAGAGATAGCGTAAAAAAAACGCTGTGTAAAGCGTGCATTTACATAATGAAAGATGTAGCAATATGTGACTGCTGCACACCCCCAACTCCCCCTCCCACCATCAGCACCATCGTGCAAGTCCAGCTGCAGATGTCGGGGAAAGGGATAAGCAGCAAACGGGACATCATGTGCGTGCCATTTTTTTTTTTGTTTCATTTTGCTATGCACAGGAAAACAAAAAAAATTAAATTATAAAATATTGAGGCGAGTAAGAAATGCGCAAAGGACACACACACACACTAACACACACAGACATGAGCACAAGCAGTGCAAATGGGTTTGAGTGTTTGTTGGGTGGGGTTGGGGTCTCAGTTAAAAGCAGCGCACTGCTTGCCTCGGTTGGGGGTTTGAGGCGCTAGATGGCGCTGTGAACCACACTTACCGGGCACACACAGAATTAATGTCCTTTTAGATACAAATGCAATTTATAAAGCCCGACGTGTGTGTGTGTGTGTGTTTGTGCGAGACGCCCCAAAAAATGCTTTCACATGCTGCTGCCCCACACACACACACACACACACACACACACACACACACACACACTCCACATGCCCAGCACATTTTTTTGCAACATAATTTTGAATAACATTAAAATTATTAGCTACAAATGCATAGCAAAAAAAAAAGCTTAAAAAGAAAGAAATGGGCGTAGCCCGAGGCAACAAATGTGCATAATGAGCTCTGGTCAAATTCACAGACGTCAGGTTGGGGTTTGCGGCACAGCTAGCCGAGATTTACGCGCGACAGTTCGCTCTCTCTCTCTCTCTCTCTCTCTCTCTCTCTCTCTCTCTCACTCTTTCTCTCTCTGCTCTTCCTCTGGCGTCGTGGGACTAAACACTTTTCAGTTGATATCGCAAATCCTTTTTCGCAGCGCTTACATAATGATATGTGGCCAGCCGCTTTTTTATACCCGCTACCCATAGGGTAGAAGGGTATTATAACTTTGTGCCGGCAGGAAATGTATGTAACAGGTAGAAGGAGGCATCTCCGACCCTATAAAGTATATATATTCTTGATCAGCGTCAACAGCCGAGACGATATAGCCATGTCCGTCTGTCCGTCTGTCCGTCTGTGTGTCTGTCCGTCCGTCCGTATGAACACCTAGATCTCAGAGACTATAAGAGATAGAGCTATAATTTTTTTTCGACAACATTTGTTATGTTTGCACGCAGATCAAGTTTGTTTCAAATTTTTGCCACGCCCACTTCCGCCCCGCAAAACAAAAAAATCGAATAACAAGCGTAATTTTAAAGCTAGAGTTCCGAATTTTGGTATATATAATAACTACTATAGTAGTTATGATTTCTGAAAATTTGGTTGCGATCAGATAAAAATTGTCGAAGTTATAAAAGAAATATTTTTGTATGGGCAAAAACGCCTACTTACTAGGGGTCTTAGTTGCTTTGGCTGACAATCTGGTATATTGTGCCGTCTATGGTATATTTTGAATGCGGTACTATGTCGATATACCAAATATACCATTTGGTATATTTTTAGTATTTTGCAGTATATTCGGTATATTTTGAGAAAATACCGCAAATTATATTTATTTTATTCAAAATGGGTAGCGGGTATCTCACAGTCGAGTACACTCGACTGTAGCTTTCTTACTTGTTTCCATCTTGTCGCTGCCTGCGGTCGCTGTGTGTCTGCAAAGCGAGGGGAGAAGAATGATAGAGGGGAGAGAGTGAGAGAGCGCTAGAGAGAGAGGAAGAGAAAGGGGAAAGGGGCGAGGTGAAAACATGCATTTGCATGCAATTTGCGTTTGTTGATTTTTCGGTCCACTCGCAATAAAAAGACAAAATAAAATGCCGCCAGTTCGGGATTTGCCCAAGAGACTCGATAAGCATCCGCCACTTACTCTACATTAATAATCCACACACATACACACACACACACACACTGAGGAATCAACATTGCGCCAATTGCAATAAGAAGAAGACTTTCGGGGCATAGAGAAAAACAGCTTGAAACACTCAATAAGAATTTGTTAAGACATTCCACATCTCACTTGAAATACTGAAATATACTAAACTATACAGATCGTCATATTTAGTATATCGATATACTACTACATTCAAATAAGTAAGAAATCTGTGAGTTACCCGCTGCCCATTTTGAATAAAAGCAAAGAGTGCGGTATTATTCTTACAGTATACCAAATTAATATTCAGCAAGAATATCAAAGTTAACCGAAATTTATATTTGGTACATTGATACAGTACTACATTCATAATATACCATAGAGTGCAAAATATACCATATTGTCAGCCAAAGCAACTTAGACCCAATTTTACGATATCAAATTGTTTCTTAAGGCCCAACACCACTGTAAAATTTAAAAAAAATAAACAATTTATTTTCCCTCAATTTGAGTTTTTTTAATGTAATAGCAAATCAAAACTTTGAACGCGTTTTACTCAAAACACAGTTTTTTATACCCGCTACCCATAGGGTAGAAGGGTATTATAACTTTGTGCCGACAGGAAATGTATGTAACAGGTAGAAGAAGGCATCTCCGACCCTATAAAATATATATATATTCTTGATCAGCGTCAACAGCCGAGACGATATAGCCATGTCCGTCTGTCCGCCTGTCCGTCCGTCCGTCTGTTCGTATGAACACCTAGATCTCAGAGACTATAAGAGATAGAGCTATAATTTTTTTTCGACAGCATTTGTTATGTTTGCACGCAGATCAAGTTTGTTTCAAATTTTTGCCACGCCCACTTCCGCCCCTGCAAATCAAAAAAATCGAATAACAAGCGTAATTTTAAAGCTAGAGTTACGAATTTTGGTATATACAGTAATAACTAGTAGTTATGATCCCTGAAAATTTGGTTGCGATCAGACAAAAATTGTGGAAGCTATTAAAGAAATACTTTTGTATGGGCAAAAACGCCTACTTACTAGGGGTCTTAGTTGCTTTGGCTGACAATGTGGTATATCGTGCCGTCTATGGTATATTTTGAATGCGGTACTATATCGATATACCACATATATATTTTTAGTATTTTTGCAGTATGTTTGGTATATTTTGAGAATAATACCGCAAAATATATTGTTTTTATTCAAAATGGGTAGCGGGTATCTCACAGTCGAGTACACTCGACTGTAGCTTTCTTACTTGTTGAAATTGGTACGCAGCATAGAACAAACAACATTTTCAACATTATTGCTTGAAATTTTGACTTATGCTTAGATCGCGATTTCGCAGAGAAAGTCGTACGTGTTTTTATACCCCATATACCCATAGGGTAGATGGGTATTATAGCAGGTAGAAGGTATATATTCTTGATCAGCGTCAACAGCCAAGTCGATTTAGCCATGTCCGTCTGTCTGTCTGTCCGTCTGTCCGTATGAACACCTAGATCTCAGAGACTATAAGAGATAGAGCTATATAGAGCTTTTCGACAGCATTTGTTATGTTTGCACGCAGATCAAGTTTGTTTCAAATTTTTGCCCCGCGGTTATGTTGATGTGTTGGCTGCTGTTGTTGTTGAATTTTTTTGTGAGCTTTAATTTGTGACAGTCGGCTCTTTGCCCAGTGATTATGATGCCTTTTTTCTCTTATTAATAAGAACTGTATTCTATATCAAATGATTTTGAAATCAAGATGTGTGTTCGCGATTTCGTGACTTGAATGTTCTTGACACACTCTTTAGAAGGAAATTCTTAGTACTAAGACCAAAATCTTGTTTCTTGAGCATTTCTTTTGGCGTAATATTTAATTGGAGATATATTTTATTTTATTTAGCTAATTGCTTGCGTTTCAGGTCATATTTTTGTGTTGGTCAGTAAATTGTGGAGATGCCTTACAGCTTGTTTCCATAGCACTATATATCTGGGTTATCTTCATATAAGAGTATTTCAAAATGTTTAAAATGTCACATTTGGTATATCGATATAGCACCGCATTCGAAATATACCATAGACGGCACAATGTACCAGATTGTCGGCCAAAGCAACTAAGACTTCTACAATTTTTATCTGCATAAATACTATAGTTATTATACGAGTATACACCAAAATTCGTAACTCTAGCTTTAAAATTACGCTTGTTATTCGATTTTTTTGATTTGCGGGGGCGGAAGCGGGCGTGGCAAAAATTTGAAACAAACTTGATTTGCGTGCAAACATAACAAATGCTGTCGAAAAGCTCTATATAGCTCTATCTCTTATAGTCTCTGAGATCTAGGTGTTCATACGGACGGACGGACAGACACACAGACGGACAGACGGACATGGCTAGATCGTCTCGGCTGTTGACGCTGATCGAGAATATATATACTTTATAGGGTCGGAGAAGCCTCCTTCTACTTGTTACATACATTTCCTGTCGGCACAAAGTTATCCTATGGGTAGCGGGTATAAAAAATTCTAAGACCATTCTTAGTTCTAATTAAAGTGCTAGTCTAGAGCTATAAAATAACCTTTAATTATTTTTAAAATTGTTTCAGGTTATGTTTTTTTGTTTCCACTGAAAAGATGGTCGCAACGCGACATCCGTCAGAGAATTACCCATATTCAGAAGAGAATGCGAGAAGAAATGGAGCTATTGGTAAATAAGCCAAAACAAAGCGGTATCGGGAACACAAATGGATGGAAATACCGCAAGGAAGGCGTTTGCAAATATAGATTTTTTGATTTCGATATTAATTTGTTAAAAGACTTGAAAATATTTTGATGACCAAATCTTTTGAGTTTGCAATAAATACTGAAAAATTTTAAGATTTTTGTTCAACGACTGCAAAACTCTATAAAGCCAAGTATCTACATAGGTATAACATGTCATCAACAATACACAACATTTTAATACATGGAGCTCAGATAATAGAATTTTCTGTAGTACCTGTCGGCTGCCTGGGAGGAAGTGCATCAGAAATTTTATAAAAATTATAAACGATCTCATGCACGACTCAAGAATTCAAGGCTGAATAACATGATGGATGTTTTCCATATATCCATGGACTCTTCTGATCCCCTCTTATCTAACCTTTATACCAGCAAAATCAGTCAAATCAAAATATGAAAAAAGTTCTGTCATATGAATTGTTGGAACTTTTAGAAATAACATTCAAGATGATTTTGACTCCGACTCTGATAGTCAATTTTCTTTTGAGCTGGAAGCAGAAGAAAGTTAAGAATGTTTAATTTACTAAAATAATTGTTTTCGAATATTAACAACAAAAAGAACCAAAATTATCTTTCTTTTACTCATTTAGTTAACACTGCGCTTCGGCGTAGCCAAATCAAACTAAAAGTTTGTTAATATCTTTATAATGATCTTAATATCAAATGTGCCAAATTACAGCTCTCTACGAACATTTTTGGAATACATGACTTACAAAAAATGTATGTGAGGTCATTTCGACCAGTGTGCATTAGTTATATTTACAATATTTGAAATGATAAATTTATTAATTTTTGGGTATATTTTCTTTTATTTTTGTGTTTCTTCTTCTTGTTTTTGTTATAATTATATCATAGTGTAGTGTTACATAAGTCTTAGCTAAAACATCATGCAAAGTTCGCAAGAAGCACTTTTCAATTTGCCATCTACAAATGCAGTTTGCTTTGTGCAGCACTTGTTGCAGTTGCAGTTGGAGTTGTTGTTTCTATTACTGCTGCCACTTTTGGTGGCTTCATCCTGCGCTTGCGTCGCTTGCGAGCCTTGCGGCGTCCGCGATCGAACTCTCTGATGTGATCAACAATGAAATGCTTAAAGTCATCGCCCTCATATTGGCGACACGACATTGTGAATAATATTAGCGAATTAATATAGAAAAAAAATCTTATATCATAATTATCCATAGTTGTATTTGTGCCATGCTGCTTCCGCCTGCGCTCCCGCTCCTCCTCCTCACGCTGCCACTTGCTGCGATGCCACTGTTGTGGCAACTGTTGCTGCTGCTGCAGCTGTTGTTGTTGCTGCTGCTCCTGTTGCTGACGCTGATAGTTAGAATAGTTGTGCTTGCGCACTTTCGGCGATGGCAGCAAATGCAACATCTCGTCATCGTAATCATTGTGGCGTCGTTGGCGCTTCTGGTTGCTGCTTCCGCTTCCGCTTCCGCTGCTGGCAATTGTGTTGAAATGTTGATGTAAATAATCGTAAATGCTCATGCTTCGAATGGTGACCAAATTGATGGTGTTGCTGTTGTTGTTAATGATGTTGCTGATGATGATGCTGTTGTTGTTGATGTTGTTGATGTTGCTGATGCTGGACGATGCGTTCGTATTGTAGTTGTTGTTGCTGTCAATGGTCATTTGCCGTTTAAATGGTCCCGATTTATGCGGCGCCACATGCTGTAGATACGGCCAACTGCCGCACGCCTTCTGCGCGCTAGTTGTCGTTGAAGTTCTCATTGTTGTTGTTAGCATTGGCTTCTTCTGTTTAGTCGTGTGTGTTGTTGTTGTTGTAGTTGTTGTTGTGGTATTTACATCGCGAACATTGTGATCTACAGCAGTGACTGCAACGCGTCAATGGTCAGTGATTAGCGGACCCCAGAACATTTTCGATATTTTTGTATCGTCCTCGGTCAAAAAGAATTGACGTCCCAAATGAACAAACTCCTTTAGCGACAACTGGCCATCGCCATTCTTGTCTATCACAGCAAATGAAACGGCAGCATCCTCTTCGGTGAGTCCCAGACAGCGGAAGAAGAGCTTATATTGTTCGAGATCCAAGTGGCCAGTGTGATCAAAGTCAACGGCCTGCGAAAGCATGAAAAACAGAAATCAGCATATTAATTAAGTGCATCTTTAGCATTCAATTGCCACATCAATTACCTTAAACAAATACGGCAAAAAGCGTCCAATGCGCTTGGCCATTTTCTTGTCATTCAGTCGATGATGCAGATCGGTTAAGAATTGCTCGGCATTAACCAGATTATATGGCGTTATCTCGCCAAATTGCTCCTCCCACGTCTGCTTAATCACATCGTTGAATTCGGCGGCCACTTCGGGCGACAAATGGCCCAAATCGCTGAAACGTTTTGCCAGCAAATTGAAATCATCATATGAGATGACACCATCGTGATTCACGTCCATAATGCGATGCAAGGTGCGCATCTTGCGGCGCCAAAACTCAGAGTCGCCCTAAAACGGAAGATAAAAATGAATATAAGAATCGACATAACAATTTTAACTTAAATATTTTATTTTGCTCTACAAAGTTATTCTAATTTTCAAAATCAAATTTTAATTCAATTCCGAATTGTGCAACTGCTTGAACTGCTTGATGCACTTCTTCTCGAAACTCGAATGCCGCATAGTCCAGACACAAACCATACGCTGCTTGCTACTGCGCTTGCGCCACTTGCTAACAGCAAGCGAAGAGTTCAAAAAACGACATTGAGGCAAAAGTCCAAAAATTACAAAACCCGTTTCGAGCATTTACACAATTCAATTGTTGTTGTTGTTGTTGTTGGTTTTGACCACGTGGCCACGTGGGCCGCGAGTTCGTTCACTTACCCGCTCGCTGCGCTTAACATTAGCATTGCGACGACGTCGCTCGAACTCATCATCCGAATCCGAATCGCTGTCGCTTTCCTCGCGACGCATTGTGGCTGCGCCTGCTGTTTTCTTTGAATATTGGCGCACTGCTTGAATCATGGCTGTGCGGCCGGACATTAAATGCCATGGCGCATGTGTTGCACAGCTCAAATTTATCACAACCAGGCGCTGCAAAAATACACAAAACATAGAGAAAATTCTTTGAGTCACAGTTGCGCAATTATTGTGAAGCAGTTCATATATCGACTGCTTGGCGGATACGCCCACACACTGCTTGCTTGCTCTATTTTAAATGAAACGCCATTGCTGTTGTTTTCGCTAGCATATAAATCAAGTCCATAAAATGATGTTTTCGTCTATTTGTTTGTTTGTTTTTGTTTTGTTTTGTGCTTTGTGTTTACTGTTGCATTAACAACACGCTCGCCCTTCAGTCGTCGTAGGTATGTGTGTGTGTGTGTAAATAATAATTACATGCGATGTACACATGTGTTGTTGTTACTCTTCTTGTTATTGTTGTTTTTATTATTGCTAAGGTCAGTTCTGGATTCTTGTTTTGGACCGGTTTTTCTCTACAAAAGATTTCACTCGCTATGTTGGCCATGAGTGGAGTGCTCAACAGTTTGAGAGTCACCACGTGGCGGAAACCCAACGGAAAGTATCAGACCAGTAGCTGCTCAACTTGCACTGCAAGCAGTTGAAACTACAACTTCTCCTTGACCTTGTGAGTGCAACTCTCGCATACACACATACACACACCACACACAGATCTCTTTCTATTTGTATTTGTAAAGCTCATTAAGTGCTTTTCTTCAAAGATTCAATAACATGGAATTGAATCTATTAATGAGTTTTCGGTTGCTGTTGACAGTTTGTTTTGAGATAACTTCACTCAACGTTTCTTTTTTCCCTTTCCCCCTTTTTTTTTGTTTGTTAATTACAAGACCCGAAAAGTTGTCAACAACATTCAGAGGCAACTCATTTTTGGGTTGATAATGGCATGAATATGATAATGCTGATGTGGATGATATCATTTGAAAGCATACAAAAAAACAAGTTTCTTGTTGCTGGGCCTTAAAGATTGGCTTAAATGCAAATGACAGCAATCACGAGCCTCTTTTTCAAGTTTGCTCGAAAACACGAAATCTTGAACAAAACAAAAACCAGATCACAAATAACATTTGATATATGTATGTTTTTTATTGTGTGGAAAAGGAAGTTGAAGTCGAGCAACAGGTCAAAAAACAAAAACAAAGCACAGTAAGCGAAGGTTCAGGCATTTGCTAGAACGAACGAATGAATGAAATTCACATGGTGGGGGTGGTTTGGGTCACAGCTAAATGCGTGCTCTTTACTCTAAAACTGTGCAAGGGTCAGCTGTCAGCTGTTGTCAGTGACTTCCGTTTCCTCTCCTCTCACACAGGTAACTACTTGTTATTGTTTTTTGGCGCTTTGCGCATGCTGAACTAAGTTGCGTGCAGAATTTGCGCAGTTTATAGACGCCCCACATATTGTTTTTGGTGGGGGGTTTTCGGGGGATGGTTTGAAAGTTGTTTTCGCCCAGTGCTCATTGTTGTTGTTGTTGAAATGAAAGATGTGCGTTTTCAACAGCATTGTTGTATGTTTAGTTAATGATTGTGTGAATTGATGAATTAATGTGCTGATCTCTACAATCATCATAATAAAGTACATACATATATCATTTTTCACTGTCTATTGTCAAAATTCGTCTCGTATTTTTTTCTACCCCGTGCCACGCTTGCAAAGTGCTTCTCAAACCCAACTCTACATCAGTCTCCCCCTCTCTATCGCACACACGAACACATACAGTTGACTGTGGCCTCATTTCTTGTAACTATAACTGATGCCCTCCTCCCACTTGCATTTGTTAAACGCTACTTTTTTGGAGCGCTTTGTAATTAAATTAACACACAAACACACTCATATACATATGTAAAGAGAATGAGAGAGATGCATACGAATAAACAGACGCTTACATTATTGTTGTAATCGCCCGTTGGCTGCTGGGTTGAGAGTGGTGAGGGGGGGTGCTGCAGGGCGCCCATCGTTGCGGCCATATTGCGTTCCAGGATTTCTCTCGAAGTGCGCAAAAGACCGCGGCTTACAATGTTGAATGCCATCTCTTTCTCTTTACAGTTCTTCTTATATTAACACTCTTTGTTGTTGTTGTTGTTTTTATTGTTGTATCAGGCAAGCGAAAAACAGTGTTGTTGTTGTAGTTTAGTTGCTGCTGCTGTTGTTGTTGTTTTTGTATTTATTGTTGTTGCAGTTGCAGCGCGCATTTATGTATAAAAAACCGGTTTGAAGACAACAAACACACTCACACAAACCACAGATACACAGTGAAGAAAACTCTTTCACAAAACAAAAAAAATTTGTTGCAGTTTTGTTTGCTTTTGCGTATTACACTTTGCTGCTGCTTCTCCTTTCTGAACTTCTTCTTCTTCGTCAACTTCTTTGCTTTTGATTGCTTTCCGTTAAACACAACCGTTCGCTGGCGCGTTCGAATTCGTTTTGACAGCGGCAGTTGCGGCGAAAAGAAATGAAAACACAGCGACGACGACGACGACGACGGCGACGTTGTAACAGAAGCAGCATACATATGCATGTTGTCTTTGTGTGAGTGTGCTTATGTAGAGGGGAGTTCAAGCATGGAAGGGCTGCGGCGACGTTGCCAGAAAAATACAATACAAACACACACACACACACACACACACACAACCACTTACATAGAGCTGGCAAGAAAAACAGCAAAAAGCAACTACAAACAGATGTTGCACGCCGGCCAAATGTGTTTTATAAAAAAATCGACAATGCAATTGAATGAAGAGAAATTTAACGAGTAGAAATGCATGTAAAAATTACGGTAGTTTTATTTGTATACTGTTTATTGATAATGTAAACGAATAACTTTTTTGTATTTAGGTCGTCTGATGAACGAACAAACTAAATTCACACACACACATACGCACACAAACATGCACGCATACAATTACAGCGAAATGTAACGAATGGTCGAGCGAGTGAGTTCTCTGTTTTCGTTCTACTTCTACTTCATTGCCTCACGCACAAATAAGCACACACACAGCCAAGAGTGCTTAACACACACATACAATCAACGTATACTGTGTACGTTGGGTGTGTGCTTCTTGTTTGTGCTGTTCAAATATTGTGCCCCTTCCCCCATCCACCTAAAATTCTCCTAATCAATCTTTATAGCCGACCGATAATGCGATCCTGCTGCAGCAGGTGCTGCAAACTTAACAGCGATGACAAATGTTATGCAAGGTAACAGACATGCTCAATTTAACATCTGTTACTGCATCAGCTGTTAAGCATACAATATTTACAAACATTGCATACTTATGCAATTACATGCACACATCTGTGCCTGTGCCTGTATTTGTGTGTATACGTGCACTAGTTTTGTCTTATGGTGTTTACCAGGCAAGTTGGCTTAGACTGCAAATGGCCCCCAGCAGCGTTGTTGTTGGTGTTGCTTGCTGTCTGCGGAGTGCAATGCACTCGGGGTGCATTTGTATGTATTGGTGACTGTCTGGCTGAGTTTCGCTGTGTGTGTGTGTGCCTGCATGTGTACGTGTATAAGAACATCGTGCGCATCGACATCGGCTGACTGCCAAAGAGTCACGTAACAAATCCAAGCGCCACTGAATGCAACCAATTAACATAGAAGCATCAACAATAACAACAACAGGTTCAAGAGAATGTGCATTCGTTTACCTTGCATTCAAATCGAATCTATCAATTACATTTTCCCATAGTACAAACTACAAACAAACACATTTCACGTACAGAGGGCTCTCCACTTTAATCAATTTTAGTCAGTTTTAATATTGAAATGATTTTTATACATACATCAGAAATAATCGCAGTTCTGCAGACATTGTTTTTTATGTTTTCAATAAATTTTATTTTGAAGAACGAATCCGCTCAAAAGGGGTGTTCGCTATGGAGCTTTCACTGTATTCGTAATGTACTTGCGTATTCATTTGCCCAAATTTATCCCGCATATGCATGCACAGTGACACACAAATTATTTGCTGCTTAACAAGTGTCAAATTAAAGTTCGCTGATACGTGTCAAATAATATGCGAACCACTGTTCAACGCACACACGCACTTACAGTTACAACAAAGCCACGCTTAACCAATACAAATCAAGGCACACGACCAATTGAAGCTTGGTATGCAGATCATGTTCTTTTTTTGCTTGCAAATATTTATTCTATTGTTGATCAACGTTCTTCCTGTAATTTCACCGAGGTGAATGAACAGCTGTGAAATTGAATTACGTAATAACAATGCAATTGCACATACTTACATATATTTATCAATCCATTTACTATATCGTTTGATCAATATTAATTTGTAATTATCGTATTTTCGATCGTGGGCAGCATACTAAATGTGACGTCACGGGCGCAAGCCAGGAGTCTGAAAATACAGAATAAAAAAAGACTGCGTAGTTTCAAAAGTTTACATTTACATGCTAATTGTACATACACACATACATACATATGGACACAGATGGATGGTTAAGTGAATTTGGATAAAAATAAGAAGTTTCGTAGAATTTTAAGTGTGGTGCGTATGTCTGTATCTGTATGTGTGTGCTTTATAAATCTGCGCCCGCGCCCGGCTTATTAATATGCGGCACCTACACACCAATAAACATGTGTAGATGTATGTTTGTGTGTGTGAACATACACGCGACAGTTGTAATTGTAAAGTGTGATTGTTGGAGCAAAGCATAGATTTCAATGTCCGTCTATCGGGTCTATCGGTATGTACATAAGTATGTAGTACATACTATGTACATACTATGTACATATGTTTGTCTGTATATGTACATACATATGTATCTGTATGTATGTATGTATGTACGTCTGTTTGTAAGCGTGCTTTGTTGTTGCTGTCTGGCATTGTTTAGAAGCTCAAGCTCTGCTTCTATTTTCGCACAGTCTCTTTGAATTTAACATCTGTGTTTTTGTTTTGGTTTTTTACGTTGCCTGCGCATTTGCCGTTTGGCGCTCTTTCCAAGGTTTCCATATCGTGTTTTCGAGATTTCCGCAACGCCATTTTTTTTTTGGCGTACGTGTTGCGGTGTTGCGCCTCATTGTCGTCTGCCGGCTCCACGCCAACAACAACAACAGCAGCTGATAGTTTCTGATACACACACACACGCGCGCAAACGCAGCTGTATTTGCATGTTGATCTGTAATGTGTGTATTTTCGAATTCATTGGTGGGGTGGGAGGGAGATGCTGCGCTTGATGCTAAGGCAGATAGAAGAGTTGAGTTGACTTGACCCAATGCAACATGAGAGCGAGAGAGAGAGCGTGCGCGACGCCGGTCGTTGTCGTCTGTGCTCTCGGGTCGTCAGCTCGCGAGCTCGGCATTCGGCTGTGCTCTGTGCTGAAGTTTTTGTATGCGGATTTTGGCACGTCGTCATGCCGGCTGTGTCACTAGCCTCACTTTCGTGTCTGCCTTTTTTTCTTTTCTTTTTTTTTTGCTTTGCCTTTGATCTGCTTCTTGCATAAAATGACATGAAATTAATTGCGTCGTTTTGTGTGCGTTGTATATGTGTGTTGTATGTATGAATGTGTATGTGTGTTATGTATGAATGTGTATGTGTGTTATGTATGAATGAGTGCGCGTTTATGTGTACAAGCGTGTTTTTTGTGGTTGGTGGCACGACTAGACAACATATGCAACGTCTACGTGCGGCATGCAACGTGTCCTTTCTGTTGTCGTAGGTTCTAGTCGTTTAATTTGAGGGCCATAGGAGTGCTACGCATACACACTTAAGCACTCACATGCATAGACAGCAATACACATACACATCGACAGCTATGTATGTGCATGTTTACAGTTATTCATGGACAACTGAAACTGTCGCCTTATCAGCGACCTGTTTATGCTATTTTTCATTTATCGTTACTTTTGTTGTTGCCATTGATAAAAGCAACAACAACAACGACAGCAGCAATTGCGTCCATCATAATTTTGTAAGTGTCGCGCGGCGACTTTATGTAAAAAAAAAGAATAAAAACAAAAGATTAGGCCAAAAAGTAAACAAAGCGAGGTCCGCTCCACAAGTTGCATTCTGAATACGTAATGTCACGCGACAAATAAGATGGCAACCCTCGCTTAAATGATTAGTCCAAAACAGATTTGGTAACGCTTAAATTGGACAAATAGGAGCAAGACTACGGGTAAACATTTTTTTAATTTATTTCCCTCTATGTGTGTTTGCTTTTAAGTGTGAGGTTATGTCACACAACCAAAGTTCAGAAGTTGGCCTAGCTTTAAGCGAATTTTGTGCAAAATCAATTTAAATGTTGTTAATGATTATGCGCGCAAATTAAAAACTATTCTAGAAACACGAAAAACATAAGTGCGACCTTGTGCAGCAACAAATTTGTTGTTTTCAACAAAAAAGGCAAAAATAAAAAAAACACAACAAAACAGCGAAATCAAAACAACATGTGAAAAGTCTAAACAAACACAACACAAATGCATGCACATGTAAATATGTAAATATATGTGTGTGTTTATTGTAGTGCTGTAATCCACACCAAAAGTGCCCCCACTGTGGTGGTAGCCCTGACAGTCTGCGACGATGGAAAGGCTTCGTCGTACAGTGTTTACTCAATAAATGGGTCAGTGGACGAATGCGATCGTGTTTCTCTCGTTCACATACTAATCAATAATACACCTACATACATAATTTGCTTTTTATTTTCAAATTAATCGTAAATATACATACATATGTAAGTAAATAAAATATATTTTAAAAATATTCTTCTAATCAATTGCTTGTTATTTGTAATTCACACTGTGCTATTTAGCGATAAGACAGACGCCTCCAACATGCTGGACAAGCGCTAAGTGGTAAATGCTAAACTCCATATTTCGATGGCCCTTCGACCAGCAGCAGACTATTGTAAATTTATAGCTATTTTTGGATGCCAAAATATTGTTGTGCTTTATCTTTTGAAAGAAAATAAGGGTAATTTGAAAAGTCGGCGACGTTGAAGTCGGCACGTTAGCCAAAAAAAGCAAAAACAAGAAATATGCGTAAACAAAATTGTAAACGAAAAACAAAAATAAGTAAACAACAACAAACCGTCACAATTGTAAAGTACTTATCTGCTTACATTTTTTGGGGTCGCTTAAAATAATCAAATTGATGGATCTTTTGCAAAGTGTAAACACATGGGGATAATGCCATTGGGGCCTTTAGCATATGCATGCGACAGGTGACATAAGAAACAGTTTACATAATGTCGTGTAGCATCGTATCTCTGGGGACTTCACTTATTTTTCAAATTTGCGCGCCGAAGTAGAGCTGCATAAATGTACAAGTGTGTACACACTTCAAGGAAAAAGTTTCAGTGTTACCACTCATTTAATTGGTATTTAATGAAGTGTAACCATAATGCTAGAATTCAAAGCAAAGTAGTTAATTTTAAAATTCTACTCCCCTTTCTTTTAATTATTTTTATTATAATTTATTTAAAAAGGAAATAAATGATTGACTTTCAAATTCATGTTTATGATTTGTTCAGAAATTATAATGGGGATACTTAATTCCTTTTCATATTCATTTGAATATATGATTTAAAATAGTTAAAATAGGCATTTATCAAAAACAAAACCTAACCACATTGTCCAATTAATTATTGTTAGATTTATTGTGTCAAAATTGTTATCTTCTATGTCGAAAATACTTGGTTTTTCCTATTACATTGTTCAGTGTAATTAGTGAATGCGGTATATTTCGGTATATTTATCGACGTAAAAAAGTAAATATCAAAATTGGCGTTGCAGCCACACGCCGCGGATCTATGCAGAAAAAAGGAAAAAATAGCAGCAGCAGCAGTGATAGATTTATTGATTTTAATATTGAAGTTTTGTAGCGAACACGCGCTAAAATCAATTGATTTATACCAATAAAATGGAGGCTCTGGTGAATTATAGCAGCGAGGACGACAATGATGAGGATGGTGGCTACGAGATAAGGGTAAATACTCCAAAAATTAAATGACGAATGGGTCAACAAGAAACTGAAATTATCGAATGCCGAATTCTCAGCGCACTTTTTTTCGTTTTTTTTTTTGTGTATACATTTTGCCGAAGCGTGCATGCTGCTTATGTGTGTGTGTGTGTGTGTGTGTGTGTGTATGTGTGATTCTCCAAGTGCGCGTGTGTGTGTGAGTAGGGCAACTATATAAGCAAAAATATAGCAATTTGTTGCAAGTCAAAATCAAAACAATTGCACACACGTACCCCCCTCTTCCTCCCCCAATACTCTACTATCTAAAAAAAAATAATGTAATGTAGTTGTATATTTAGTGCTTTAGTAAAATAATGCGAATTTGCTGTTTCTGAATAGTTGAAAAATTCCCCTAGGCACCACAACATCAACAACAACAGCAGCAGCAGCAACTAGAAGATGCAGCTGTGGCATCCACATCCACATCACGACGTCGTCGTCGTTCACGCTCCAGCTGCTCACCGCAATCGCAACCGCCGTCATTGGAGACATCATCTTCAGCAACAACAACATCTGCTGCTGCTGCCGCCGCCGCCGCTGCCGGCATGCGACATAAAAGCAAAAACAAAACTAACAGCGAACGTCACAACAACACCAACAGACGTCAGCGTCGACGCTCGAGCAGCCGCAGCCGCAGCCGCAGCGACGGCGGCAGCGACAGTGGTGCCAGTGATGACAGTGCTGATATAAACGACAAGGCGAATAAAAAAGGTCTGGCAACGCTGTCGCCATCAAATGCCGCATCCAAGGTGGCGGCTGCGGGCGATCAACAGTCGCATTCACAAATGCCGCAAACGCCGCCTTTGCCAACCGCTGGACAACGCGGTGGTGGTGGCGGTGGCTCAGGCGGTGGCCATCATCACCACCATCACCATCATCATCATCACAGGAGCCGAGGCAGCCGACATAATAATACTAATAATCACACTGATGAGGTAAACTTTTCATTTCAATTTGCCATTATAGTTAATATAGAAGTTGTCGCCTATAAAACAATTTCCAATGTACCCCAAGATTGATCACAAAGCTGACTGAGCATAAAAATATTAAATATACCGAAAGACATCTATAGCAAAAATTGCAAAAGAGAATTCCATTTAAGAACTGAAATATCGGCCTAGCAACAAATATGAAAACTACACACAAGAAAACTTGTAACCATTCTTTGTTCCCCATATTTAATTGTTAATGTAATAGCGATGCCAATTAATTTTTGTTGTTAATAGTTCGTGACATATGTATATTTAATTTTTATTTCAACTAAATTGTTTAAAACATCTGAACATTTTCAAAAAAATTCTTAAAAATGTATTCAATTTAATTTGGTATATGATATATGCTGATAGTTGAAGAAGATATAATGAAAATATCATAGAAATCAATGTATAATAATTGAATCTAACAAACTAAATTATTTCTATGCATTGTTACGTTTGAACGGAATTTTCCCAAAGGCGGGAATTCCCATAATTCACCAGTTTTTATGTATTTAAACAACTGAAAAGGTTTTGTGGGTCTTTGGCACATTGGAAATATTTATAAGAGGCATTTTATTTATTTTTGGTTGTAGTTTAAACTGTTTGTTTAACTGTTGTCCATGCGTTAACTTTCCATACATGTTTTACATGGTTATCGACATACTATACTATATATTATATGTATATACGTTTTTAATCTATTTTTTACAACTTAGTTGCCACTTGACAATGGCTGTTTTTTTTTGCTTTTGTTCATTGTTGTTTTTCCCCCCTCACTCCTGAAATGAGAATCTATAAATTGATTTTTTGTTTTTGTCTGGCTGCCTTTCTATTGTCTGATTTCCCCCACAACATGTGTGTGTGTGTGCGAATATGTGTGTGTATGCTGGTCGAGGACTCTTCTATTTCCTTTTTTTTTGTTGGTGTCGGATTCAAGGTTGTTTGTAAATTAATCTCTATGTATTCTATTAGCAACTATTCTAATTTGTAATTTTGTTAGTGTATTAGATAATTAAGCTTAAACATTTATGCAACCTTTATATTTATATATGACTAAAATATACCATTTTATTATTGTTATTATTATGTAAACAAAACCAAAACCAAAAGCCAAAAGTAACAATGCAAAAAGTCTCGAACTCAAACTCAAATCTGACGACGACTCCACATCGACTTCGACTTTGACTTGACTTGACTTGACTTGACTTACGATGACTTGAGGACAGTTTTTAGAGTTATTAGAGTTGTTTGCAACGCGCCCAACAGGGTTTGTGTGTCCCACTCCTTTAACTCCTTGAAACACACACTCTGACCGCATGGTTTGCGACAAAGAGCGAATGATGATCGAGACGCATCAATGTGAGTATAGCAACAAATAATAACAATAACAAAAAATCCCAAAAACAAAAAAAAACAAAAAACAAAGAAACAAAACCAAAAACTTAGCATATTTAATCTACACACACTTATCAACAAACAACACACAAAAGGAAAGAATTGCCGCCGCATCAATGTGATCTGAACATCATCATCATCACCATCGTCATCAACATGATCATTACTTGCAGCCAAACGAATGGACAAGCTAATAAAGGACACGAATTTCCAACATCAACAGCAACTTCAACAGCAACAACAACGCCACAGGCAACAGCTCTTTTATGTTGGGGCAACGTTTTAACAAATTGTGTTATTTGTCACGTTTTTATGATTTCCAAGTTTTGAATTGATTGCAAATTTCATTTTAAATTGATCACTTTCTCGCTCTTAGAGAAGTTTGCTGCTGCCTGAACTTCGTTGCCAAGCAAATGAAATTAATATAACAACTTGCTGCCTTGTGTCTTCTCGTTGCAGGAGGCGCACGGACGCAGCATCAGCGGAGGCGGAGGCAACAGACAGCGTGACTCGGAGCGTAGCAGAGACAAGGAGCGCGATAAAGACCACAGCAAGGTAAGTCCGTCTCGCTCTAATTGGTGTTTGTATCCCTCTCTAATCGAAAGTTCTCTCTTTTCTTCTGCACCACAGAGCGAACGGCATCCTCATCGCACCAAAGAGAGCAACAAGGATAGTGATTACAAGCGAGAACGTGATCGCGATCGCGATCGTGAACGAGAGCGAGAGCGAGAGGATCGTCGCGGCAGCGGAAGCGGTCGGGACAGGGATAGGGAAAGGGACAGGGATCGATCGCGACATCACAACAAGGACTCACGCTCCAGCAACAACAACAACAACAATAACAACTCATCCTTCTCTTCGACGTACAAATCGCAGTCACAGTCGCAACGTCGCTCCTATGACGATCATCGCAGTCGTCATCGTCGTCGCGACTCACGCTCCCGATCACGTTCGCGTTCACGATCTCGTTCACGCACGCCCGCGGGAACGCCGTCGGCATCGAATCGCCGCCGTTCACCACAACAGCAACAGCGAAAGTCATCCGGAGGCTCCTCATCACAAGCGCAGACATCACGCAAATATCGAGCACGCGGCTCGCGCGACTCCAGCAGCCGCTCCAGATCGCCCAACGATCGCTCAAACTCGCACGCAAAGAGGCCAAACGAATTGGAGTCCTCTCGTGGCTTGGCAACACCTGGAGCACTACTCCTGGGCAAGACGGGAGGAGCTGGTGGAGCCCTCTCGGCAGCTGTTGCCCTCGCTGCAGCGGCAACTTCAAGTGGAGCCGGCGCCTTAAGTGGCGGCGCCGGTTTGCTCCCCACACCTAACTATGCACCGAAGATACCATCGCTAATGTCCCTAGAGCTGAGCACACCGCCCATTGTGGAGGCACAACATCAACAACACCAACAGCAGCAACAGCAGCAGCAGCAACAACAACAGCCGGCAGCCTTGCAGTTGCCCAAATACTATAATCCGGGCATTATCAATGCCAATCGCTATGCGGAACAGCAGCAGAAACGCAAGTTACTGTGGGGCTCCAAGAAGAGCGAGGATTCGGCCAACAAATGGGGCAATGCTCACTTCTCCCAGGACTCGGATGGCAAAGTGGCCTCCAAGTTTATGCGCCTCATGGGCATTAAGAACACCGGCGACAACAACAACAGCAGCAGCGGAGGAGGCGGCGGCAGCGGCGGCAACAACAGCAGCATCAACTCAGCAGCCACCGCAGGAAGTGCTGATAAAGCAGATGCAACGACTGAGCCGAATAGCAATGGCAGCAATGCGTCTGGCTCAGGATCTGGAACTGTGCCAACCGATGTGCAGCAGCGTCAGCGCATGTTCTCCAACATGGAGCAACAATACGAAGTGGCACGTGCCGCGACACACACAATGCGGGGCGTGGGCCTTGGTTTTGGCTCCCAGCCACGCACCTATTAAGACGGCGACGGGATGAGAGAGAGAGGAGAGGGAAGGGAGTATAAAAGAAGAGAAGAGCTGAGCTGAGAAGAGAAGAAGAAAAATTTAGCAGCCACACACGACACGGCGAGGAAATTTGGAACCCTTTTGATTGCAAAGCTGTATATAGAACGACGACGCGACGCATCAAATACAACACCTCAGTAGTCACCTCACACAAACACTCACACACACAACTGTTCTGAAATAGCAATGTTTATTTGTCTTAACGAGGAATTTCTCTATTTTTTTTTTTTATTTCAAATAAATGTGCAAGAATTGTTCCAAATAATCGTTGTTTAATCGGGGAGGAAAAGGGAGGGAATATTATATATTTAAGTGCTTGGTCCGATTCTGATTGCGATGATTATATTTAGTAATTTCATACTATTCAGAATGTAGATTATTTTGATAAAGCTTTTGCAGAGATAAGCCTTACAACAAAATATGTGTATAATGCACCCTTTCCCAAAGATAAGAACAATAACTACAAGGCTAAAATTGCGGAATATGTTTTAAACCCAGCATAACAAAGAGTTCGAATGTTTTTTTTTAATTAAAATGTCATAGAATGTGGAATGTGAATAATAACTCAAAATTAGGTTTTAATTTAATGCACTAATTTTAAAGCTAATTAATATTTCAATTTATTTAATTTTGAACAACAATCAATATTTTCGTTTTTAATAAAATATAAATCTAAATCAGATATGGGCAATTCTCAAAAAATGGTAAACCACGACCGAAAAAAAAAAAATCTTTACATTCATCGTATTTTTTTGTATAATGTCATAAAGAAATATCCAAATTTTCATAATACAATGGATCCGTAGCATATCTCCGTTGTTTTTATGAAAAAATTTGCCTGCAAACTGAAAAAATGTAATTTTTGCACTTTCAGCTCCTTTTGTATGCATTTTTATGTTTAATTATTTCACAAGGAAAACATAAGATATGTTTGCATTTTTTCTACCAAATCTCTTAATAGCAATCCAATAATAAGATAAAAAATGCAAAGTGAGCGAAAAAATGTTCAATTAACTGTTAATTTGTATTTTGCTTCTTATCTATGTTCAAATCGTACGTTCACGACCAAAAACATCATTTTATTGTAATTGCTCCGCAATAAGTGCAAGCTGGTGAATGAAACTTCGCGTGTTAAGTGATTTTGGTATATATATTTTAAATAAAAAAAATCGTTGGGGTTACTCTAACCAATCTTTTTTTATTGATTGTCAAAGTAGCGTACGTTCGCGACCTTACCTATAAGCATATGTCGATTTTTACTAGCGTCGCATGGATTTAAAAAAAAAATTTTTTTTTTTTTTTGTTTTTGAAAACTATGTCGTTTGCAGTTACTTATTACTTGTTAGTTATTACTTATTATTTATTACATATTTTTCTTGCTATTAATAAATTTCAGTACATTTTTCATATTTAATAAAAATTTATTTTTTTGCTTTTAAATGTTATTAGACACATTAAATTGAGTTAACTCCGTTTGTTTTTATGAAATATGAAGTTATTAATAAAAAAAGTTGTGGTAAAAATAAAAATTAAATAAATAAAACAACATGGAAAAATCGTACGTTCGCGACCGGAACTTAATTAAATTAAAAATAAATAAATGGAGATATTTTCTTGGGAGTAGACTTAATAGAAAGCTATATGATTCTACTTTAAAAGTAAAGTTATTTCTTTAAACTATTCCGTCTTAATTCGCAGAGTTTTGCATTTTACTGTATTAAGCCAAAGTCGATTTCCATTTTGCGTACGTTCGCGACCGCATGTTTTTTGACAATATTATGAAAATTAAAATTCGATAAGCCCCATAATTTACACTAACCAAAGAGCTAAACAAATGCTATCGAAGAGTAAAAAAAAAGTTTCAGGAAACGTTTGTTTTCGATTTTATTTTTTTAATTTATCTCGTACGTTCGCGACTTTGGGAAATGCCCATATGAGAAAGTGTGATTCACTTTTGTTTTTTATTTTAACTATTATGTCTAGCGTATCACAATTTTTGTGTAAATTTATTTTACATATTACAATCATAATTGCTTGAGTGAAAATTAAATTAAATTAAAAATTCTATAAAAAAATCACACAGATAAGCCAACAAATATTTCTCATTAAAATTTGATTAACATTTCGTAATCATTTTAAAAAATAAAATAAAAATAAATTATAAATAAAAAAAAATATATATTTCTCATGCATATTTGATTAAAATTTCATAATACTCAAGAAAGTTAGTATAGAAACTATTTTTTTTGTTATATTTTGACACTTTCTTCTTATTTCTAATAATTTGATTTTTTAAAATAAAATAAGACTATAATTTATGTTAGCGAATAAAAAAGAAAAAGAAAATTATATTTTTATTTGCCTAAAAAATAAATTGAAATATTTAAAAACATAATTTTTGAACGAAAGCAGCTAAATCTAGCTGTTAAACGGCTGAGTGCAGAGTGATTGCGCGTCACAGCAGCCAGCTATTTGGCGAGCACAAATAAAGCTGGGCGATAACTATCGCATGCGCCGTGACGATATATCGATATCAGCGATGATGACAATAACAATAATCAGCTGAAGCAGCTCTTGTGCCACGCAAAATAATAAATTAGTTATTTTTTAAATTTAAGTCAATTGAACGTGCAAAGCAAGTAGCAGACACTACCCCAGGGTGCATGCAACATCGGAACGCAGAGAGCAGGCAGCATGTCGTGGCTAAACAACAGCCTAAACACCATTAAAGGACAACTGACGAACTTGGCCCAGGAAGTGTTGGCCGACACCGCTGGACCCGGCGATGAAGAGTATCGTGGCGATGAGCTAAACACGAAGACGGCCCTCGAGCTGCTGACGGAGACGCAGCTGCAGAAGGAGCAGCTGGACAAGGTGTGCGAGGATAAAGATCGTGAGGTAAGTTCGTCGACGTCGTCGGTGGAAACCCCCGAAATTGCAATTGCAGTTGTTGTTGCGCAGTTGTTGTTGTTGATATTGTTTCGTGGTTGCAGTTGAAGCTGTGTAAGCAAGTTGAACGCACTTCGCACTTGTAGGACTTCGTTGCTCTCCAGCAGCAACTGCCAACAACAACAGCAATTACGAAGAGCAACAGCAACAGCAACTTGCAACGTTGCGTTTTATTTGCTTTGCCAGAGACATGACATTTTTGTTTAATATGCCGCCTTCTTCTTGCCCAACAACAGATTGCAGCACTACGCAAGCAGATTAACACATTGAAAGGCCAAAAAATTAGCAGCGACAGCGACAACAACAAAGCAGCAGCTAAAACTGAAGCTGCCGGCGACACCAAATCGCTGGTGAGTGGCAAACAACACATTGATTAACATGGCTATATTTGTGGCAGCTGCTGCACTTCCTGCTTGCAACATTGCAGCACGAAACTATATAACTTATTCAATGTATATCCACATAATATGCTGTACATACATCTGGGAACTTTGCTTTCCCATATCGAGCATTGTTTGCCAGCAGTCACGATAAGCAAATGGCATCGGTTGCACATCAAATATTCTCGCTCTCTTTATGCGCTCTCTATATATCCCTAAATTAATATTTAAATTGTGATAAGACAGCAAAAAAGTCAGTTCAGGAGCAACGGCAACAACTGGCCTTATCTGTGGCTGTTGTTGTTGTCGTTGTCGTTGCCGTTGCAACGTGTCATCTTATCAATGCTGGTTACCTGCTGCTGCCACATTATGTTGCGCATAGCGATAAGCAGCAAGTCCAACCCCAACTATTACTATTATTATTTTCTCTTCTATGGAACTTTACGAAATTTTCTATTTGATTTCATATTGTGTTAAGTTTTATTTGCTCGCTCTCCACTCCACCATAAATCGGATGTGTTCTGTTCTGTTCTTTTCTGTTTCTGTTTTTTTTTATTCGCCCATATGCTCCACTCCTGTTCATATCTCTCTGTATATAAAAATATGTAGGTACACATCCTCGTCATCTGCCCGCCACCCTATTTGTTTAATTTACCGAATTATTTCTGATTAGGTCGCCTATCATCAATCCATTGCTCCATCCCATCCCCTCTCGACTCTATCCTATCCTATCCTATCCTACTCGACAATACCCTACCCTTAACCGAAAGCGAAACCCTTACCTCCCCACAGCGACCTGCGACCCAACTGATATCATTGTGCGACTGCAATTGGGTGGGGCTCTGCTGAGCATGGGAATGGGAATGGGAATGGGCTTGGGCTCTGTATCGTTCTCTATTTGTGTTCACCGTACACAACTGTACTTGCTTGATACCTATGAGAATACTTTTCGAAATGGGTAGCTCAGGATTTTAGAACTCGAACTCGAAATATTATTTACTTCTATTTGAGTTAAAAATTAGCAATTCCCAGCAATTAGATTATAAAATAATAAATAAATAAATACTTGTTCCATGTTTATAATGCTAGCAATAACATGTTTCATATCAAGAACTTAATAATTTTATCTACAACAATAATTTCAATATAGTAATATCTATGTATAATACTTATAATCAACATATCAACAAAAAGAAAACAAGAACTCGTAACTACAGATTGAAGTTGAAATTTTTAATGAATTGGAATACTTTTCGAAATGAATTCTAGAACTCGAACTTGATATATTATTGTCTTCTATTTAACTAAAGAATAGATTTTAGCAATTTCTTTCCCAGCGATCAAAATTTATAAAGCTAGCAATAATATGATTCACATGATTATGTACAACAATAATTTCATTTTGATCATATCTATAATAATTATAACCAAACCTAAATCCTTTACCGGCTTACATATCAACTAAAAAAAACGAGAACATTTTCAACATTGAGGAATTTATGATACTAAAATGTATGTTTATATTTCTTGTTATATGTATAAAATAGTTAGCATTTTAATAGATGAACATTGAGGCAGACATTCATACAAAATGAATGAATGAAGTGCTATTAAAATCAAATTTATATGAGCAAATGATTTTTGTAATCGAACGTTCACTCTCTTCAAATTATTTGTATATTTTTAACAATGAATATGCTTTATAGAGAAGTGACAACTTTATGAAATTCCCATTACTTGTGGAATTCATATCTTTATTGATGGTGAATCTTTTAACACTTCACACCAAGTGAATTGATAGCGTTTGTCTGCATTATTAGGCATAAGTTGTACTCGGGATACTGCGAATAATTACAAATAATTTAATTTACTTTCTTTCTTGATTTAGTTTTCATATTTTCTTGTGCATTCTTTAAAGCATTTATTAATTTTGATAAATAAGAATTGGCTTGTGAACTTTCTTTTAATTTGTTTATCAGATATCCCACGATATGTGAGTTATAATTTAATTTAAAAAATATTATGTAGCATGTATAAGAACATATTTCTGACTTTATAAAGTACATATATTCTTCAACCCCCGAGACGATATGACCATGTCCCTCTGTCCGTCCGTCTATCTGTCTGTCTGTCTGTATAAATACCTAGATCTCAGAGACTATAGAAGATAGAACTATAATTTTTTTCGAATGCATTTGTTACGTTTGCAAGCAGATCAAGTTTGTTTCAAATTTTTGCCACGCCCACTTCCGTCCTCGAAAATCAATAAAAATCCAATAACAAGCGTAACAAAATAGAGTCTTGAATATTGGCTCAGACAATAATAACTATATTTTTTATGATTCCTGAAAATTTGGTTGTGATCAGATAAAAATAAAAATTGAAGAGGTTATTTAAGCAATATTTTTGTATAACGCTTCCTTACTACGAGTCTTAGTTGCCTTGGATGACAATCTGGTATATCTTGCGCGCTATGATATATTTTGAGTGTGGTTTTATATCAATATACCAAATATATCATTTGGTATATTTTATAGTTAATACCGCACTGTTTTGCTTTTAATCCAAATTGGTAGGCGGTATCTCACAGTCGAGCACACTCGACTGTAGCTTTCTTACTTGTTTTTGTATTGTTTGGGAACTTTGCCACTTCCACTTCTGTCCCCGCAAATTGAAAAAATGGAATAGCAGGCTAGAGTTACACAGTGATAACTAACTATATTCTTTATGATTCCCAAATATTTAGTTGCGATCAGATACAAATTTTAAAAGTTTCTTAAGAAATAATTTTACATGACTGATGTTGGATCTTTATTGCTGTGATTAATAATCTTCTCTATTTTGTACTGTGTGGTATATTTGGAATGTATTAGTATATCGATATACTAAATATTGACTTTGGAATATAATAATTTGTTTTTTATTATTATTAATTTGGTATAAATCGGAATGCTTAGCTTTTATTGAAAATTATTGGTGGATATCTTATAGTCGAATTGTTAACACATTCTCAAATATTCCAAGTAACTTGAGTTATAATTTAATTTATTTAGTATATAATTTTTTATTTGAGAGCTTCTCAAGATTATAAATAGATGCATAATACAATATTTGGAAATTATTTGTATAGTGAATGTATTTGTTGCTATATTATTCATCTCCTTTTGCTATGAAGCTTTGTAGAGCTTTATTAATTAATTAATAAAGCGTGAGTTATTTAAAGTTTAAAATTTAATCTATGATTTAAAGGAGAAGTGGTTATAATTATTGGAATCCTTTTTCATTATAATATTGTTAAGTACGATGATTATTTGGTTGGTTTGTGTGACCAAAGTAAAAAAACAGTCCAGGTGTCTCATTCTCTCTCGTTCGGCTGGATATCGGATGTTATCTGTGGGTGCTTTATTCGTAATCTATCTGTCGGATCGATCGATAGTAGCCGCCATATTGTTGTGCATAATTGAGGCAAGCGAGCGGGTTGGCGACAAAGGACAGATAACAGATAACAGAGAGACGATGCGACCCCATTAACCTTCCTCCCCCAGCCCATCCCCACCCTCAAAACATTTGAACCATTTGGTTAAACTTGGTCGATTGTTATCTTATCCGGGCATACGGATGCGAAGTGGCCAGGCCATGATTCGACAGTGACAACTGTTGGCTTATCAATATCGAAAGGTTTTTTTTGTTGGCCGGAGTTGGGGTTGTTGTTAGGGGTTGGATTCCGGCTACCTATAAAAGGGCGACTCACCTGCTCATTGTCATTCATTTCATTTCGTGCGATCGTCAACCGATTCTCCCGGTTCCCGACTCCGACTCCGACTTCGACTTCGATTCCGTCTCGTTTAAAACCCGCATAAAGTGTTAATTTCTTGAAACGTTTTTCTGTTTTTTTTTCTTAATTTTTTTTTATTTGAACTTTTGTTGTTTTTTGGTTGTGCGTCGCAGTTGTTGTAGTTGGTGCTTGGCCTGAAAAACCAAAAACGCAATTTGCATTCGAAAATCGTGTGAAATTTTCCAAAAGAAGGTCAACCACACACAACGAACACACACACACACTCATAGAGACTCATTTAACAGTCGTGCGAGTTTTTCTTTTCTCTTCGGTTTTGTTTGCATTTTTTTTTTCTACTTTACATTTTTGTTTTTGCCGGAAATCGCGATTGCAGTTTTCATACGAGGTGAGTTACAGTTTTCCCCCCGCAACTAAAAAAACCGCCCTTCAAAACAAATAAAAAGAAAGGAAACGATAAACAAAAAAAGTCTACAAAATAATAGAAATATGTTATACTAATAATATATTTGCCATGCGCCAGCGGCTCTAAAGCCAAATTAGTTTAATTGTTCAATTTAAACGCAATGATTACGTGCGGCAAAGTGGGACAAGGAGAGCGAGGCGGGCAGACGCACCTGGCGTTGATAATGAGTCAAAGCAGTGGGTGGGGATGAGCAGGGCAGCATCAAAATTGAAAGCTGGTTGACATGTGGTCGGGTAATGAAGCGACGCTGCAGGAGATTGTGGAGAGCTCTCGATGAGTGGAAGGGAATTAGAAGCGAGAGTGTGGGTGGCTGGCTGCCAGAGGGCAAGGGACGGTAAAGGGGTAAAGGGGTAAGGGGGTAAAGGGGTTAAGGGAAGCTGGCATGCATTGGGCCGGAAGCACGGCATGTTGGCAGCGTCGCGTTCCAACAACAAATATAAACTTTTTGGCATTAGCAACTAATGTTACATGTCAAATACAGTAAAGCGATAGGGGGAGAGAGAGGGAATTGAGAGGGAGGCGGAATTTGAGTTGATACCAATGGCTAAAGTTAGCGTTAGGTCATCATCACAAAGCGACTCGAGTCAGGAACGAAGTTTGCTAGATGACTTGGGTGGGATGAGTTAAGAAACCAAGGAAGATAGGAGGTCAGGAAGCTAAAAGGTGAGGGCTAAGGAATCAATGAGTCAAGAGATTAGGCAACTAATAGGTGTAGCTAGTTATAGGAAGAAATTAGGGCATATATTGCTAAGAGCTTGGGGAATAAAGAGCTTTACAAGATTAGGGGTGGGAGAGCTAAGAGCTCAGGAAGCTTAGAGGACGATGAACTAAAAATTTGGCAAGTTCCGAGAGCAAGGAGTTAAAGCTAATTTGTTATGGAGTTACTGGACGAGAGCCAAGATATCAGGGAGTTGAAAGGTAAGAGAATGGGGGAAAAAGACGTTGACGGTTTTAGAACACAATAAACATGAATGATGGAAGGGGTGATGTAATTTACTAACCTGTAATTCAGGTGTTCAGGAAATTGAAAGTTAAAAGTTATCAATTGATATGGGTATTATGTGGCTAAAACATCAGGGTGTTAGGTTAGGAGAGAAACAAAAGATCAGGAAGTCGGGATCATGAACATCCAAGAAGCTTATGTGATGTTAGAAGAAGATTAAGTTAGGACGTCAGGTGTTGATGAAGTTACGTGTTGTGGGCGACAGGTGATGGTTTTTTGGCCACGTCAGGCGCAATAGCAAACAGCGAATCGTGTTCCATTTGACAAAGTTGATTTGTTCCGCTCGGTCAAACTGTGTCAAATGGTTTTCAGCTGCAGTTGTTGTTGTTGTTGCTGTTGTTGCTGTTGCTGCTGGCGTCGGTGGGACGGCATTGGTTCTGCCTGTTAGCCATGGATCGATCGGAGGAGCCTTGTCCAATTTGCGTGTCAATCGTCGATCATCACACCAACACACCAACACACAGTCATATTTCATATGTGTGTGTTTATATTGTGTGTTCATGTTCATGTTCGTCTTTCCATTCGCTTGTTCCACATGCGACAGAGAAAGGGAGAGTGCGTGAAAGAGACAGTGACTAGCGAAAATTATACATATTACGATGAGCGAGCTTAACTCAAATGTTAATCTTTAGCTCATTTCCTGGTTTCGCTATTTTGCTCAACTTTTTTGAACACGCAACTGTTTCGTACGTTGATACCCTGTAAAAAGAAATTGAAACTCTTGACTTTCCTTTTCTTTTTTTTTACAAAATGTTTCTTTGTAATTTATTTTTGTGTTGAAATATTTTTAAATGTTTATATGTAAATCATAATTTATTGAGCTAAACCAATTTCATCTTTCTCATATTAAATTTGCTTTTATTTTGCCTTCCTATATGTCATCGATATTACATATTTATTTACAATTTTAAAATATTCATTTACTTGCATAAAGTAGTATTTTAATTACAAAATATGAGTTTAAACTTTTACAGTATTTTAACATTTTCTGAGAATTGAATTTCAATTTAATATGCAACTGTAAGATTTTGAAAGGAAGAGAGTTACAATTCAATTTGATATTTCTGGTATTTAACTTGAAAATAAATGGTGAAAATATTTAGCAAAAATAAGCTAACAATATAAAAATTTAACTTTGATCGTAGGTAAAATCACAAAACAACTAAGAAAGTAAAATCCCCATTCTCATTTTCAATACTATACAAATATATCAAAATATTATTGAAGAAATACTGAAAATGAATTTAGAAATATTTGTGAAAAAGCAGAAAAGAGTTGCAATTCAGTTGAATTCAATTCATTTCCTATACTCTACAAATATACCAAATGTATATACTAATATATGTACGTATACATATATATAAGAAACTTGAATATCAATTTAAACAAAACCTTAAAATGCAACTTAAGAATTAGGAAATATTTATGAAAAAGCAGAAAAGAGTTGCAATTCAGTTGAATTCAATTCATTTCCTATACTTTACAAATATACCAAATGTATATACTAAAAAATACGAAACTTGAATATCAATTTCAACAAAACCTTAAAATGCAACTGTAAGAATTTGAAAATATTTGTGAAAAAGCAGAAAAGAGTTGCAATTCAGTTGAATTCAATTCATTTCCTATACTCTACAAATATACCAAATGTATATACTAATATATGTACGTATACATATATATAAGAAACTTGAATATCAATTTAAACAAAACCTTAAAATGCAACTTAAGAATTAGGAAATATTTATGAAAAAGCAGAAAAGAGTTGCAATTCAGTTGAATTCAATTCATTTCCTATACTTTACAAATATACCAAATCTATATACTGAAAGAATATTAAAGAGGAATTTCAATTTAAAATTAGCCTCAATATGCAACTATTAGAATTAGGAAATATTTGTGAAAAAACAGAAAAGAGTTGCAATTCAGTTCGAAATTGGAAATTTGAAGTTAGCCACAATAACTGCAAGCACTGATCCATTGATAATGATGATGACGATGTTATGATGAGTAGTAGCTGCTGCTGCTGCTGTTGTTTTTGGGGGGATGTTTGTTGTTAGCGAACTATCAACGTGATCGAAAGGTCGTATAGCGATCCATCCATCTGTCCATCCATCCATCCATCCATCCATTTATTCAACGTGCCAGTTGTCATTCAGAGCCTAACCAAATACCCAAATGGTCAAGCAGCGAGTTACCCATTGAATGAACCTGCAGCTATGGGGGAGTTATTAACCCCCGGCCCCCCCCACTCCCCTTGAAATTGACAATATATTTAAGTTGTTGTTGTTGTGTTGGCTTCTCAACTGGCCAGCAAATTGTTGCATGTCGCTAAGTGCAGTTTCTGTTGCTGCTGCTGCTGTTGTTGTTTTTGTTGTTGTTGTTGCTAGAGAGAGACCTGCAATTATTTTATTACATTTTGATAGCTGACATTGTTCGTAGTTGTTGTTGTTGTTGTTGCTGCTACTGCTGTTGCTGTTGCTTCTGTAGGTTTCTATAAACAATCAACGAAGCGAGCAGCAATTTTCACTAACTGCCCAACTGAGAAGCTAACAATGCCATTGCACAGTGTCCCAATCCGAGTCCAAATCAATTTTGGCCTGTGAACACACACACACACACACACACACACATATACATGTGGTTGTATTGTCATAATTCACACACAGATGGCGCTGCTGCAACAACTTCCGCTCAGCTCAACTCAGCTCAGCTCGACAAGCATTCAAATTGTCTCGTCGCGTGTGTGTAACGAGGCTTAGACCGAGGCCTAAACGATGGTTTAGACTCCTACTACCTCCAACCTCCAACGTCCCCCTCAGCACACACACACACACACACACACACACACACAAAACACATTCAACTCATATCTCGATGCGGGCAGCAGCTGCAGCTGCATTTCGACTTGACGATTTCATTCAAATTTCAATTTTCATACTCGATTCTAAGTTTTTCAACTCGACTCGACTCGCTTCGCTTTTTTTGTATTCTCTTGTTTAACCTTCGTCTTAAATTATATGGGTGCAAACGTGCTTACATGCGACACATGCGGCTCATTGTTGCCACATGTGCCACATAGCCACATAATTCCAAGTACTCACAATCAATTACTTGGCTAGTTAGTAAGTTAGTTAGTTGGTTAAGTTTGTGCTCCGATATCGATCAATGTTGTCCTTCGAGCTCTGGTATTTGACTTCAAAATAAAGGGGAGAAAAAACAATTAAAAAATCAAATTTTCTTTATAGTTAACAAATACCACATATAGAGTACAAATTATACCCGACCCTACAACATAATCCGTTTTTAGCATATAAAATGATATATTCCATTTTGGTAAATACATTTCTTGAAGGCACAAAGTAGCGGGAAAAAAACAAACATGATAAAGAAAATTCTTACATTATCCAAGTACAAATGAAAATAAATAATTTATTTTCCTAGATTTTCGATAGGCAACAACATGTGTTTAGTATTAAGAATAACATCAGAAATTTTTGAGTTGGTTTCGATTTCAGATTGTTGCATTATTTTTGTATAAGCATAGTTTTGAAGATGTCAGTCATGAAAGCTATAATTTGATACATTCAATAATAACTACAGTTTTTTATGGTTTCTAAGATGCGATCGGATAAAAGTTGAAGAAGTTATTAAAACAAAAAAAATAGTCATATTTTATGAATATACCAAAATTTAATTTAAATTTTAATTTGATATATTGTTCAAATTATTTGTGCTACTTCTTAATAAACGTTTCAATAAATTTTAACTTTATTGTGATATTATATTGATATACTAAATCTGACTTTCGGTATATTCATTAGGTATATTCTTGAGATGGTTATTACTACTTAATAAACGTTCTTTACATTCCAATAGACTTAAAATTTATGGTGATATTATATCGATATACCAAATATGAAAATCGGTATATTCATTTGGTATATTGTTAAGATTATTATTACCACTTCTTAATAAACGTACGCATTGTGTTCAGTTTTTTTTAGCAATTATATTGAATTATATGCAATACAATAATAGATCGATTCACTTTTCATAATATCATAATATATAAATTCAATTTCATACCATATTTGCAAATAATACTAATATACTAAATATGGAGCTACTCTTGACTTCAATTCTTATTGCGATAGTCTAAGGTACAGTTCTCATAAATTGTTTCGATGGCTATATGCATAAAACAATATGTAATACACAGCTTTTCAGGAGAACTGCAGACTACAACAAGTGGCTGGAGTTATAAGCTGTTTTAGCAAATTGAAATAAATCTTTAAACAGCTTTTTCACTAGTATTTCATGTGGTTTTTCTCACATGTTATCGCATAATCTCAACAACTGCTGCGGTTCTCTCCTCGGTCTAGTCTCAATTATTGACTGTAACCAGACGCATTGCCTCGAGCCTCCTTCCCCTTCCCCTTCCCCTTTCCCTCCCTCTCCATCGTCCGTTAGCATCTCAAGTGTTTCTTGTTCAAAGCCAAATGCTAATAAGCATTAAATTATGAAAAGATTTTTCGTTTGCAGGCCAGTCGGGCCATAAATGACGAAATTTAAGCGCCCATATTTATAGCCCAGACTTTTTGCACTGGAAAAACTACGTGCAAAGCTTTTCTCAGGGTAACAACCAACAACTAAGCCCCAACCGGGGGAGCGAAGAGTGCAGCACAAAAGCGAATACTGCGTTAAAGTTTTTATTGGCAACTCGCGCAGTTGCATAAACACAGCAACAGCAACAGCAACAGCAACAGAAAAGCGACAACAAAATTGAAAATATGTTTTGTTTGCTGGCTGCTTGGCCAGCCAGTCAGTCAGTCAGCCAACTAAAATCGAAAATCCCTGAAACTAGAACGCCCAAATAACCCATGGACCATAAAATCTTTAAACAAATTGCGCAAAGCGTCACGTCGTCGTCATCGTCATCGTCATCGTCGGTTTTGCCATCTCTTGACTGACAAAACACAAAGTGTGCTAACGCATTTTTTCTTATATATTTTTTGTTGCTTTTTTGGTTTGCGTTTTTCCAATTAGCCAGCAAACCAAGAGGTTTTCTCCTTTGTGGCAGCAGGAAGTCGCACAGCAATGTGGGCCACTGGGTCAGGCGAAAAGCAAAGCAAAGAAATAAAAGATCACAGCATAGTTTGCAGCGCAGTGAATGAAGAAATTCCAACTTATATTCAGTGAGTTGACTTGACTTAAAATGCAATTCTGCTTGAACTAAAATAGCTATTTCTTTGACAATCAAAGAGCAAAAGGAACTCTTTTCAATAATAGCATTTAGTTCAGAATAATAAAATAATACTGAACATTCGCAGCAAGTTTGGCATTATAAAAATCGATTTTGCTTTAAATCAAAATCAAAAAGAAGTGCTTTAAATATAGGTTATTGTAATTTAGAATACTATAGTCTTTATGATTCCTAAATTACGATCGGATAAAAGTTGAAAGAGTTATTTAAGAAATAGTCATATTATATTGATATACCAAATATAACTTGCGGTATATTAATTTGGTATATTGCTGAGATTATTATTACAGCTTCTTGGTTCACTACATTCCAATAAATTGCATTTTTATAGTGATATTCTATCGATATACCAAATATGGCTTTCGGTATATTAATATCATATTATGTTGTTAAGATTATTATTACGGCTTCTTAGTAAAAGTTCGTTACATTCCAATAAAATTAAATTTTTAAGCATTGATCAAATGTTATTTTTGTTTTATGTGGTTTATTGCATAAGATGCAATACAATTAATAATAGATCGCTTCATTCTCCATAATATAACAATGTATAAATTCAATTCCACTGCATTTTAGAATTTATTCTTTAATTTTTAATTTTTTTAAATAACTTGTTGAAATTTTAAGTAATTTTGTTGTTTTTTGGCATTAAAATCAGCTCAGAATTTATGCAAAAAATTACTACAAAAAAAATTCTACGAGTTTTTCAAATTACTTAATACAATTTGTAGCTGAAATCTTTGCCAAAACTCTTTTGTTATTTCCACAAGAAATGCCAAAGTTTCTGTGGCACGAAATGCCATTGTCAACGACACAACAACATGGCCGCCGGATATCCTGTGGCACATGTGAATATTCATTGGAGTAGTCTGAATGCTCTCGGCATCTCTGTCAAGTTGAGCTTGTGTTGTGGTTGAGACTTGCTGCATGTATCTGTGTATCTGTGTATCTGGCTCTCTGTGTTGTGCCTCGCGGTAGTGCAACCGCATCCGTTAACGCTACCATTGTGGCAGATGCTGTCGCTGTCTCTGTCTCTGCCTTTGACTCAACTAGAGATGGACGTGTGTGTGCAACACGTATTGGGATTTCATTATAGTGATGTATTTTGGCTAAGAATAAGGAAATTCCTTAAATTTATAGTGAAGTGACGGAAAAGAGGCTGAATATGCTTATATAATTCAATTTAGTTTTAAAATCATTTATTTTATATTCATTCATTTATTTTGAGCATATTTTGTAATAAGCATAACATAGGAATTTTTAGTGCATACAATATGAACCGAAAATTTGTCGTAAAAGTTGTAGGAATTATTTTAGAAGTAGAAGACATTCTGCCATATTTTGAATGTAATAGTGTACCATATTTAGTATATGACATTCGGTATATTTTGGTATTTCCCCAGTATACATTAATTTCGTATATTTTGAGAGTAATTCCGTTTGACCATTTTACTCTTTTGTAAATATTCAAATTGAGGTATATATATTTAGTATATTTAGTATATTGATATACTAAATATGACTTTCGGTATATTTTGGTATTTGCCCAGTATACATTAATTTGGTATATTTTGAGAGTAATTCCGTTTCACCATTTTACTCTTTTATAAATATTCAAATTGAGGTATATATATTTAATATATTTAGTATATTGATATACTAAATATGACTTTCGGTATATTGTGGTATTTCCCCAGTATACATTAATTTGGTATATTTTGAGAGTAATTCCGTTTCACCATTTTACTCTTTTGTAAATATTCAAATTGATGTATATATATATTTAGTATATTTAGTATATTGATATACTAAATATGACTTTCGGTATATTTTGGTATTTCCCCAGTATACATTAATTTGGTATATTTTGAGAGTAATTCCGTTTCACCATTTTACTCTTTTGTAAATATTCAAATTGAGGTGGTATATTAATAAGAATAAATCGAGTTTTAAAGTTTTTTGTATCGTGCGTGCTCTGACACATCTCTGACCAAAGAGGGGCAATCTAATGACCGAGTTTGCTCCCAACTCTTGAGCTGACTCGACTCGACTCGGTATTCGTTTGGTTTGGAATTGAAGCGCGTTATTTGAATTTGATTTCTTGTCTGAATTTTAACAGCAATGTGTTAAATGGATGCCAATACAAAGCGGCTCACCGATTGTCCATTTGCCATAGCTCGACTTGATGTTGTTGTTGTTATTGTTATTAGTTGTGAGTCGGCGGCGGCGTCGATTCTCCGTGACGTGCCACCAGGTACCGACAACGATCCATTCCAAGTGCTATGTACCAAAGAGAACGCACTAACAACATGCTCTGTATACACACACACACACACATGCACGCACACGTACATATAAATATGTATAGGTATCTGTGTAACTATGTATCTGCATCTATATCTATGTATCTTCATATCTTTGTGTAGCTGTAGCTCTGTTTGCCCCGCTCTAGATAAACTTTAAACATTTTGAGACGTCAACAGAGACAGAGACACAGGCAGACAAAGTTTTTTTTGTCATTGATCATTATGCATCCGCATCCGTGTAAGATACATTTGCTTGGTATCTATGGATAGAGGCGACTCTCCACACACACACACACACACACGCACACACATTTGTAAGCTATGCGACTGCGGCTCGTTTGCCACATATTGATCGAACGTGTGCAAATAAAATACAATTTAAATATTTATTATCTTTGCAGTTCGTTAGCATCTTGTATCTGTTTAAACACAGCCTCGACTTGGCCTCAATTTTGATCTGCTTTGCCTATACTCCACATACATATATCGCTCTTCCATCTTATTTCATATATAGCATATCGATTTGTTTCTATACCCGCTACGAATAGAGTAAAAGGCTGTTATAACATTATGCTGGCAATGTTAATAACAAGCTAAAGTCGATTTTTAGTACTTACAATAATATCTACACTATTTATAATTCCCAAAAATTGCATTACAATCGCTTAAATGTTGTAGAACTTATTTACTTGATATGGACCATATGACAACCTGGTATATTTTGAGTTCTATGGTATATTTTAAGCGGAATATCGATATACTAAATATAGTCTTAGATATATTGATTTGACTATTTTGCTTTTAATAAAAATGGATAGGGGCATCCCACAATCTGGTATATTTCGAACTTTATGATATATTTTCAACGTAATATTGATATACCAAATATTGTCTTTGGTATATTTCAGTATTTTTCGGTATACAATTTTGGCATATTCGTAAAATAATACCGCAGCTGACATCTCACAATCTGGTATATTTTGAATTTTATGATATGTTTTGAACGCAATATCGATATACCAAATATGTTTAGTCTTCCGTGTATTTCAGTATTTTTGGTATATATAGTATTTCAATAATACTAAACGACTTAGTTTCATATCTAGTATATTTTGTGCTTTATGATATATATTAAACATAATATCGATCTACTAAATAGGATTTTCGATATACATATTTTAGTATTTTCTTCGATATATTTTAGTATTTCTTTTCGATATATTTTTAGAATAATACCGAATGGTTTAGCTTTTAGCTGGGTAACGAGCCGCTCACAATCCGGTATATATTTTAGTATTTTTTTTGCGCGATTTAGCTTTTATTCAAAATGGGTAGAGGGTATCTCACAGTTTAGCACACTCGACTGTAGATTTATTATTTGTTTTTTTTTTTGTTGACGGCTGTTTTCCTGGAATATGTACAATTTATACAATTGGGTCGACAAAATTGGCGCCATTGAGCCGCCCGAGTTGCGTCTTAAGTTTTCTTTTCCTTTTTATTTTCAAATATCACAATGCAGAACCTGGCAACAATTCGATTTGCATTTGTAACAGAACGAAACGCATTAGAACAAACAAATACAAAAAGGAAAAAAAAAACAGAAAAACAGAAAAGCAGAAAAGAAAACAGAACTTGTAACTTGTTTCTGTGACTGTTGCTGATAAAGGAAAAGCCCCCCAAAACTAATTAACGCCTGCAACGTGTGTTTTGCGCTTTGCTTGTGCTCTGCGGGTCTCTGGCTATGAGTTTGGGGCTTGTTGCTGTTGCTGTTGTTGTTGTTGCCAGTTGCTGTTGCTGTTGCTGATATCGTGCCAGCAACTGGCAGCTGGCAACTGGCAAAGGGTGCGAAAGAGAGCTCCTGAAATTGAAGCGTAACAGAGTGTGCGAAAGGGAGCGAGTGATGTCGAGTCAGGTATACTTCACTGTATTTTTATCTGCTAATTAAACACAGACGCTCGATCGCAATACAACGACAACAACAACAACAACAACACCAACACCAACGACAACAACAAAAAAACAAAGCTACATTAACAGCCCCGTTTAAAAGTCAACGACGTGGCCATATAGAACTTTGAAGTATGTGTGTCGTTATATACCCACACACACACATACATACATATATGTGGATATATATTCACGTATCTAGCTATCTGCATATTTTCGACTCGAGGCGAGTCGAGTCGAGTTGAGTCGTGGCGTTAGAAGAAGTCCACAAATGTGCTCTAGAATTTGCACAATTTCGCTGACAGCAGGAATAAAGCTGCATTGCAAATGTGCTAAGAGATAAAACAAAAACAAAAACTATATTCGCACCATCTCTATATAGATACATCCTATCCAACTAGACGAGCCCGCTTTGCTATGCTCCTCAGCTGTTAAATGCTGATGCTGATGCTTAGCCTTAATTACACTGCTAAAAAACCAACTTCGATTCGATACTGATTTGTTCGATAACAATGAGAGATTATGATTATATACTTCTTCGATTATTGGAGCAGATATATAAAAGAGGAATATTGCTGGCACATTTTCTCAATTAAAGTTATTTTAATGCGGCTGGAAAGTAATGAATTTAATTTTATATTTTTTTCAAGTATTTAATAAAGTAAGAATATTACTTAAAATTCTTCTAGCTGTTTTTTATTGTCTCAGATATCTGAACGGACAGATAAACTTGTTAGCATATTTCTTTAACTAAAGTTCTTCTATTGATGATAAGTTTTTCGCTAAGATAGTCGAATATTGATCATTTAAATTGTATATTCGTTTAAGTATTAGGTGATATTGCTTTCAAATTTGCTAGCTCTTATTCACAAATGTCAAAGCAGATTTCTGCAATAAGAGTTCTGTTAGTGTTGATTTGTTTTGTATATTGCATATTACTTCAAGAATTGAATGATATAAGTATAAAAGAGGAATATTATATTACCATTGTGGCTGTTATTCTTATAGTCTTAATCGGATGAACGGGTTTCTGCAATTAAATTTTCTTTTTGATAAATAGCTTTTCGTTGAAACAGCAGAAGTTAGAATCGATAAATATATATTTATTCGAATATTGAAATGAGATAAATGCTAGCTTTATTTCTTGTGATCGCAATGAAAGATCTTTCTTCAATGTAAAGTATAAACTACATACATTTATATATTTTTGTGAATATTGAGAGATGAAAATGAAATTTCTGCCTGAATAATTGTAATTTCGCTCAGTGTAAGCGTTACAGTTTGCGCTTTTGGAGTGTATCTGTATCTGTATCTGTATCTACACCCTAGACTCCATGCTACATGGCGCACATCTAAGACTGTCCATCTGGAGAGGCACACACACATAGAAACAGACACACACACACACACACACACATATAGCACTTGGATGCGACACCTATGCTAATGTTTGTTTGCCCATTTCCAACAAGTTGTTGCTATCTCTAAAACTAAAACTAAAATTTTGAGATCACTTGTGGGCAACATACATACATACAAAAAGCGCAGCGGACGTCGCAGTCGCAGTCGCAGCGTAGTCGACGTCGACGACGACGTTGACGTCGGTGTTGAGAACAAACAAAATGAGCAAAATAAGCAAATAAAAGTGACGACGACGTCGCCGTCTCTGTCTTCGTTGACAACAACAAAGGCTGAAATAAGTACACATGCAATAGCAACAACAACAACAACAACAACAAAAACCAAGAATTCTTTTTTTTGTATTTTTCTCTTTTACCAAAAAGCAACAACAACTACAACAAACGTCACTTAATTTCAAGTTAAATAGCCGACGCGCATTATTTGAGTTTTGAAATGGAGAGCACAAGTCGAAGTTGCACACTCACACTCACACACACTAACACACATGTATATATACATATATATTATGGCATCCACATGGATCTAGGTACACTCACACCTTATGGACATTGGAAAATGTTAAATGTGTGTGCACAACTGGACGACGATGTCTTGACTCTGTTTGAATATGATTAGATGATCGATGTGCAGCTAATAGATTGTTAATCCCCCACCAACTGCAACTCGAATGCAGCCAGACGGAAATGAATACTTCATATCACGAATATCATTCTTTAATGTCGCTGCGATCAATCGAATCAGGGCAGAAGATACAGTTCCCCTAAATAAGGTTCATTACAATTTATTAATAGATAAAATATTTCATATATATTCTTAGTATTCTTCCCTAAAAAGAGTTTAAAGATTCCAGGATTCCAAACATTCCTATCCAACAAAACTAAAAGTTTCGAGATTGATAGCGTCAAAGATAGAAATCTTCTTTGCAATCCTTGCTTTATCTTGCAAAATCTGTAGTTTCATTTAGTTATATCTTTATTTAAAACACATCTGACTAATATAATATCTCATTAGTTTGAAGCAAATAATAATGCAATGTTTTAGTAATGTAAAATGTTGTAAGTAATCGAGAAAATTAAAGCGAAAAAAGTGAATTTTAATGGAACTGTAATTTCTTATTATGAAATCATAAAGTTTTGATTTTGTACAGTTCATTCATAATGTTCTAAGTTCTCGTTGATTAGCGTTTATTAAAATTGGAAACATGAAATACAAAATGCTGGCTAAGCTCCAGATGATCCACGCAGCTCTACAGTCCATTGCACACACATACATACACATACAGAGACAGCACACACACACTGTCGAATTCACTCTCAAGCTTACGGTGCAATGTGCTGACGGGGCGGCGCTTGGCCGACAGGAATCGCCATAGAGCTCCGCCGGACACACACACACACACACACACTCATGCAACCCAAGCAATTGTGTGCGTGTGTGTGTGTGTGTGAGAGTCAACAGTTGGTCGTTGATCGTTGCGCTGCTCTTTGCTGTCGCTGCCAATGCGCTGCAGCGACGCCAACGACGACGACGTCGACGCGCTGTTGACTTCGGGTCGGGGTAATCGGGCCGGGCTACACATCGATACCGATCGTTGTGTGTATGTGGGCTATACGGGCATTCGTGTGTGTGTTTGCGTGTGTGTGTGTGTGTGTCGCGACTCTCAACGTTCAACGCTCAGCGCTTTGCTATTTTCACCCATGGCGCACTGCATTGCGTTCACTCGTCGATCGGTCGCGTTGCGGGAAAGACGTGAACCCGGACCAAAGTTCTAATACAAAAATTCAACTATTGCCGGTTAAACATTAACACACACAAAAAAAAAAAAAAACCATAAACAGTTTTGTTGTTTAGGGCACATTACTTTACTTGACTATTTTTTTCCGTGCTTGCTAAAGTTGTTGCACAAAAACGCAAAAAAAAGATTTCAAACGATCAAAAATAGTAAAAACCAAAAAACGCAACGACGTCGCTGCCAATCGCCAATCGTCGTTGTCATTTGTTTGTCGTCGTTGACGTCGCTGTATATATATTTTTTTTGTTTTGCCGCTCACCGTTCAGTGCCTTGTCAAGTGAAAATTAACCGGGTTTTTTTCCGTTCTACGTACTTTACTATAATTTAGTTACAGTTTTTTCTATTTTTTTTTTGTTTGTATTTTTGTTCGTTGTTTGATTTTTTTTTTGTCGCGGAAACTGCAACTAAATTCTTGTACAAACAGCAAAAAAAAAAAAATTAAAAACACTAAAACACTTTTAAACGGAAAACTTCGACGCGAGACTTTGTGACAGAGAGCGCCATAAATTCTCAGAGCTGCCAAATCAAATATTAAAATTTTGCTGACAGCCGACAAAATGTAAGTTTTTTTTTTGCTTTGTGTTTTGGGTTTTTTTTTGCTAATTCTCATTATATTTACATATGTATGTGTAAGTACGAATACGAGTACTTTTAACTTGTACTTGCTTATGACTGTTTCACAGAAGTGTCTGGTCAGCAACGAGATATCGTTGTCATTGTTGTTGTTGTTGTTGTTGCCTTGACTTCTCGACTTTTGTCTTAACTTTTGTCTCAACTTGACATCTCCTCTTATTAGCGTTGTATGTTATAATTTTTGCTGTTTTTATTTTGGTTTTGGTTTTTGCACTGCGTGCATTAAATTATAATTTTAATACCCTGTACCCATAAAATTGCTAAAACTTATCATCGTACTTTGTACGTGCAACTGCTTGAAGTAGATCCTATTAACTCACGAAGTTCTTTTCAATGATCTTTACCCTGTACACAGGGTATTCTTTTTTAGTCATTTAGTACACCCAACAAACGCTGAGTGGTATTCAATGACCGAAAATTGTTCAAATTTTTGTAGTTACTTTATAAATATATACGACTTTAGTGCACTGTGTGTGTGTGTGTGTGTGTGTGTGTGTGTGTGTGTGTGTATTGGGAACAAGTTTCAGATAGCAATCGCCAACTTTGAACATCATAATTTAATTGTTAATAGCTTTCGAGGTCTAAGAACTTCAAACTTGACGATTACTCGCTTAGCTGTACACAAAAGTGACGAATGAATAGGATAGTTTCGTCAAGTTTCGTTGAGTTGAATGCCGCAGCTTGTGTGCGCCACCCAAAAGCTGCTTGCTACGACACCGTCTGACTGCTATGGCATCTGCTCCTCTGTTGTTGAGGATTGGATGCATTTCTTGGTATCGTTTTTGGCGAATTCCGCAATTGCATTTCGACGTTTCGGGAGAATGCAACCGAACACGAACTGGACGCAGAGAAATCAGAGATCTACACTAAAACTCAAAGCCAAAGTCAAACAGCAATTACTTTTGGCAGATGGTTGAGTTTCACAAAATACGATATGAAACGATACTTTTATATGTATGTATGTATGCATGTGTACACATTATACGAGTATCGTTCCCCCGGGGCCTCTTTGACCGACGACCAACGACCAACGAGGCGCTTTGAACCCTTCATCCTCCTGAGCACGCTGGCAATGATTCAGTGCGAGGCAATAATTGTTCCAATATTTATTTATAAACAATCAAATTGACGCAGGCTTAGTTGGGGCATATGGCATATGGAACCCATCGCAATACTTTCCATTTGCCGCGAACCTGTTGGGCTGGGGTTTATGGCACTGGGCACGCCAACGATAAGATAAGTTCCAGTCCCAATCGCAGTCGCCAGTCGCTGCTATAGCTGCTATAGCTGCGGGCCCAACCAGCCAATGCCAATGGCAATGACAGCGGAGTTCTACTACTAAAATGTGTATGACAAATCGCAGAAACTACTAAGAAACAAACAGATACAGAAACAGAAACAGAAAACAAAATCAAGCAAATACTATATCTGTAGCACCCTCTTGATATAATTATAAAATGAATTGTTACCATTACTATTACTGCATGATATATGTACATACTTCAAATATTTCTTAGATTTACTCATTAACCAAAGTTGACTCACATTTCTGTAGAATTCCATAGCATAATGCCTTCCCCTCATCGTGCCAATTGACATTGATAAGGTTTTAACGCAAAAACGAAAAAAAATCGAAAAAACGAAAAATAACTCAAATGGAAAATGTCTACAATTCCACAAAGTTAAAGTTTGCTCGTTCATTTATTTATTACTTATTGCACATGTTTGGAAATCCATTAATACTTATGCTGCTCTCAATTTGCCTGGCTGCACTTGATAAAAATTCTGTTGCTTACTCGATAAGGTCAATGATTTCAAAGAACTGGAAATATTTGTTCTCGGAAAAATATTAATGGGATTTCTGCTTTTATTTTTATTTTACCGATTTTATGTGCTATATAAAATTTGTTTCTGAGGATTTTAATTTTATTACGTATACGTTTGTCATTGGCAGTGTTCTAAAATCAATGGTATTTATCTAGATCTATAGAATATTGTAGAATTTTTGAGCTATCATCAATCTTCATTATGTATTAAAACTTGACTTGTGCTACCTATAATTTTGTCGACTTGTAAACAAGTGTTTGATAATAGTTTTTGTTTTCTTTCTATGAATTCATTAGTTGACTTCTCAATATATGGATATCTTCTACACTGTAAAAAAAGTTTTGATAATCATCGTACTAGGAAATTTCGTCTAAAAAATGCGTGAAGAACAGAAAATATTTCAGTTAGAAAACATGTCTTAATTTCTAGAGTATTTGATATAAGACCTAATTCTTATTAGTAGGAGAAAAGAAGCTTATGGAATTAAGATTATATGGTTAAGATATTGTACATTCTATTTTATTGTGTTTTTTTTTCCGTATACTAATTTTATTATTTAATACACATTCAATTATTCGGTTGTATATCTTAAGCATTCTATTTACAAAATATTTATCATCGAATCGCGTAGCATTTGAGTCCAGAACATTCTCAGGCTAGAACGAAGAAAGGTTGACGAAAGCTCGACTAACTAGAACTTGGAATTTCGATGGATTCGAGATTATTTGTAATCTTTGTCTAGTATTTTCGGTCTTATTTTGAGTATTAGTTGCTTTGGATGACAATCTGGTATTTTATTTCGCTCTGTGGTATATTTTGAATGTACTTCTATATCAATATACCAAATGTCGTTTGGTATATTTTAAGTATTTTTGCCGTATCTTCATTTATTTTGGTTTTTCATAATGGGTAATGGGCATTTAGCTTTCTTACTTGCTAAATCGAATGTTTTTGATTATTAAAACTGGTCTTTTTTCAGTGTATGCATATTTGAAGTATTTTTTAAGTTGACAATTTTTAGATACAATTTTTTATACAAATTATATTGTATCTACCCTACATATATAGTATTTGTAATTAACGATATTTACATAAAGTTAGTTTGTATCTGCAGTCTTTTGGCACAAAGGCAAACTTTAAAGTTTTCTTCTTAGTTTTGACACGTGTTTTTTTTTTTTCGTTGTGTATTTCTCTTTTTGACAACTGTTTACTTCCGTTTCCGTTTGCCGCCGTCTAATAAGTACTTGCCTCAATTCAGTTATACTCCACAGTACTTGTATCTGTGGCTGGTGACTGTATCTGTATCTGTAGCTGTATCTGCGTGTGTATGTGTTGCCTTTCCCTTGGCGTTGGCATTTTCTTTATCTTATCTGTCTGACATTTTGTTGGCGTTGTGTTGCTCTCGTTTATTGTTGTTATTAGAGGCATTGCCGTGTTTGCATTTCGGTTGTCTATGCTATGTACTCGCTGTGTACATATGCTATGTATACATAGAGATATATACGTGTGTACATATGTATGTATTTGCTTTGGCTGTATTTGTCTCTAGTTTTGGATATGTGTCTCCCTACCTCACACACTGACGCACAACATGATCGATTGTCTCTGTGAGAGCGAAAGAGAGAGAGTGAGACAGTCTAGTACTTTGTCGTCCGGCTTATGAATAATTTTACTAATATTTGTTTATGAAACACAAGTGTTTTTCACACCCGCACACACACATCGTTACATGCCTGTGTGAAGATAACCCAGTTTGTACAGGTGTCTATAGAATACTTATGCGTATAATATATGCACATAATTATACAAATTATATTGTATCTATATACCCAACATATATAGTATTTGTATACTCTGCCTTTGCCTGCATGCTAGTTCTTATCGTTGCCGTTGCTGTTGCCGTTGCCACGCCCACATATCTTCGACCTTCTTTTGTTGTGCTAATTTTAATTAAATTTGCTCCGTTTACGATCAGCCATTTTGGCTTCTCGTTCGTTATTGTTTTTGTTTCTGTTTCTGTTTCTGTTACTATGCTTTCCTTTGCGCCCAACAACCGAGCAACCAACCAAGCAACCAACCGAGCAACCAAGCAACCAGTCATCATCGTCATGGGTTTTTATGACGATTTTGTTGCTGTTGCTGTTGCTGTTGCTTTCTTACCATCGTGCTGCGAAACTTTACCTTATCGCATTTCGTTGTCGAATCGCTTTGCGTCGGCCATCTTTCAACTCGCCCCGACTTTAGCTCGACGCGAGACTCTTTCATAAACTCATTAACGTGATCATGTCTCACGCGGTAAAACCAATGATCACCACCTGATGCGTCGTTTACAAATGAAAGATGCTTTCGATTCGGTTATGTGGCTAGGATTTCTCACTTTTTTTAAAGTTATACAGTTCCTGGTACAGTTGTGTTTGGTTTCCCCATTGAAAATCTGGTAACATATTTAAGTTTATCGCTCTAAAAGCTATATATTCATTATATATTCATAAACCGATCGTCTAGCATAATTTTGCTGTGAGGGGTATAACTATATAACAAGCAAACATAAAAAGTCCAAATTTAATCGAAATAAGGGGATTTTTCGTGTTTCGTGAGATTATTTTGTTTTCGTTTATGATATATCGTCTTAGTTAAAATTACCAAGATAAAATAAATATTTTCGAGTCCATAAAATATATTCTTCTACTAAAAAAAATCAGCCATAAGGTTGGAATAGAATGGTCTAATTTAGCAATCGGAATAAGGGGAACTTCTGCATAAAAACATTATAAAGCTTGACTAATAAAGCTTACAAAATATTTTTAAGTTAAGATTAGCATGGTAGAAAGAAAATTTGAGGATGTAAAAATGTATTATTCTAGGTGGCAATAGAATAATCGAATATAGTTGTAGAACTTTAGCGAAATAAGGGATTTTTTTTTGTTTTAGTTATAATGAAATATGTCTAGCAAGGTACAAAAATATTTTCGAGTGTAACAAATTTGTTATCCGTTTGTTTATAAGGAATAATAGAATAACCTAAGAAAATAATTGAAATAAGGGGAATTTCTGCATATCAACTAATTTGAAGGTAGTTGAAAAGATCAGTATGGTAGAAATGGTATTTTAAAGTATGAACATCTATTGTACAATGTAGTAGAATAATCAAGTATGGCTGTAGAAAGTTATCGAAATAAGGGGACTTTTTTATTTATGGGATAATTAAATATCGTGTTGGTTCAAATTAGAGAGATAAAACAAATATTTTTCAGTGCAAAGAATATATTTTCCATAATATAACAATTGGCTAGAAACCTAATAAAGTCGTTGGAAATAATTGAAACAAGGGGAATTTCTGTATAATATATATTTGGAATGTACCGGAATATATAAGCTTGGTAGAAATGTGAAGTGGGAAAAATCTATTCTATTTAGCAATATAAACCGGAAACCCGGTATTTTGATTTTTGGGATAACATTGAAAATGAGAATTATCATAATAGTCAAAATTAACAAAGTAAAAATATTTTCTAATGTTGTCTAAATATGAAATGAGAAATTAAGACGATAGGAAATTTTCGCATTAATTATATAGAAGACAATGACAATTCAATTATAGAAAGGAAAATTTGATAGGATGGTATATTAAAGATAGAGAGCAAAAGTAATGTAGTTGTTCATAATAGATAAGAATGAGAAGAACAGATACATTTAAATGTAGTCAACAAACTATGCATTTAGATAATATTTAGTACGGATGAATCATGGTTTATTTAATATTTAGTTGTGAAATTCATTTTCGGCCGGCGGGAAATGTCTGTAACATTTAGAAGAAAGAATCTCCGATGCTATAAAGTATATAAATTCTTGATCAGCGTCAATACTGTTTGACCCTATGAACACCTATATATCAGAGACTATAAGAGATATATTTTGTTGACATCACTTGTTATGTTTACAACGGATCAAGTTTGTTTCAAATTTTTGCCACGCCCATTTCCGCCCCCGCAAATCGACAAAAATCGAATAACAAACATAATTTTGAAGGTAGAATTGCGAATTTTGTTATAGACAATAATAACTATAGTGTTTCTGGTTCCACAGAATTTGATTGCGATCAGACAAAATTTTAAAAGTTATTTAAGAAATGAACTTATGGAAAATTACAGCGATTGCAATTGTAATTTGGCTACTTAGGCTGACAATGTGGTATAATTGGACCTGTATGGTATATTTCGAATGTAGTACTTCATCGATATACCAAATATGATCTTGGTAATATTTGGTATATTTTAAGAATAATACTAATATTCAAGTTGGGTAGCAGGTATATCACAATCCTGCACACTCGAATGTAGCTTTCTTACTTGCTTTTTTGTACTTTAATGAATCTTCTCTGTTGTTGTGGAATCACATTTTGAATACTTTCGTTTTCTTCCACATATTTCAAGATCTTCGATCTCTTTGCTCTCTCTTTTCCGCAGCAATCTGGCGAGGAGCAGAATGTGGAGGACAGCTGGTGCTGGGAGCCCATGGGCTCGGAGTCGACAGAGTCGACAGGCAAACCACAACCAATCACAGGAAGCGGCATGGTGGACGTGGCACTCGATGGCGCTGCAGCGGCACTCGATGTGTCAAGGTTGAATGATTTGGTGGCAAGTCTGGAGCAGCAGAATGAGGAGCTGCGCAATTCATTGGAGGAACTGGACGCACAGCACGATCTGGCCATGCAGGATGTGCTGGGCCACAAGACGCAGCTGCAATCGCAGCTGACGGAGCTAAAGCAGCTGCAGGCCGATCGTCTGGTGGAGCATGAGTTGGCCATGGCCCGGCTGCAAGCACAGTTAGTGGAGGATCGGGAGCGGCAAAGGAGCGCGGCTCAGGCGCAGTTGGAGCTGGAGCAGCGGGTGGCGGAGCAGTCGCAGGAGCTGCAACGCAATGTCCTCGAGCTGGCCGAGATGCAGCAGCTGCTGGAGAAACGGGGCGCCGACAACGGCGAGCTGATCGAGCGTGTGCGTCAGGCCGAAGCGGAGCGCGAGAAATTGAAGCGCGAGCTGGAAGAGTTGGCCAAGCTGGTCAAGGAGAAGAAGACATCGGAGTCATCGAACAGCTCATCGACGGGCAAACACAGCGAGGATGAGTTCATTGTGGTGCGCAACGCGGATGCGTTGGCTGGCTCCAGCTCGGATCCAGATCCCGATACGGAGGCCACGACGCCACCGAGCAAGGAGAAGCTGCGGGACAAGCTCGTCTCGCTGGAGGCGCGCATTTCGGAGCTTTCGACCCTCAATGCCAAGCTGCAGGATGGCGACCTGGAGCGTCAGTTGGCCAGCAGCGTGCTGAACGAGCAGCTGTCGGAGCTGGAGACGCGACTGCGGATCAGCGAGAGCGAGAAGGAGCAACTGCAGCTGGAGCTACAGCGCAAGCTGCAACAGCTGATGCTGCAGAATCAGGAGCTCAAGCTGAACGCCGAGGCCGATCAGGAGACGCATGCCAACGATCTGGAGCAGCAGCTAGGTGCACTCCGAGCCGAGAACAGTCAATTGCGACAGGAGCTCGATGCGAGCATTGCCCAGGCCAAGTTCCGTCAGGCGATTGCCGAGGAGAAGCAGGAGATCACCGACCTGGATCTCGATCTGGACGATGTTGGTGTCAGTGCTGACAATGATCCGCACAAGCTGCGATCCCTGCTCGAAGCGTTGCTCGCTGACAACTCGGAACAGGCGCTGGACCGCACGCATCGGTTGCTCAACGAGCGCTGGCAGCGTTTGGACAGCACCGAACAGCGTTTGGTAGATCTGCAGGATCAGCAGCTGATCGCGGAGCACGAGAAGAAGACCCTCGAGGCGGACATATCGCAGTACATACTGCAGTGCGACGAGCTGATGAAGAACAACGAGCTGCTGCTCAACGAGCTGGACAAGTTCAAGCGCAACAAACTGGAGACCATCGAGGAGCACCACGAGGAGACCATCGCTCAGCTGGAGTCGCAGCTGGAGGAGGCACAATCCCAGTTGCAGCAGCAGCAATTCCAGTGGCTAGAGCAGTCAAGAGCCAATGAACAGCAGCTGGCCGAGCTGCGAAGTCAAGACGAGGCACAGCTAAAGGAAAAGCAACAAGAGTTGACGCATCTCAAGACACAAACCCTGGAGGTGGAAAAGCTCAAGTTGCAGCTGCAGCAGCGGAACGAGGAGCAATCGCTGCTTAGCCATCAGCTCGAGAGCCAAAAGGAACAGCTGCTGCTAATTGATGCACTCAAGCAGCAGCTCTCGGAGGTGCAAGCACAATTGAAGCAAACGCTGGCAGCACAGGAACAGCAACAGCTGCAGAGCACAGAGCAAGTGGAGCAGTTGGAGTCACAGCTGGAGCTGATCAAATCGTCGCAACAGAGCACAAGCGCCGAGAGGAGCGAGCAAGTGGCGCAATTGGCTGAGCAACTGCAGCGGAAGGAGACGCAGCTGGCGGAGACGTTGCAGCAGATGGAACTGTTAAGATCACAGCTAGACGAAGTCAAGGCACAATTGAAGCAGCAGGCGGAGAAGTTGCAAGAGAGCGAAGTGCTGAGATCACAGCTGGAAGAAGTCAAGGCACAACTGAAGCAGCAGGCGAGAGAAGCCGGAGAGCAGAGCGAATTGGCTGAGCAACTGCAGCAAAAGGAGACACAACTGGCGGAGACGTTGCAGCAGATCGAAGTGTTGAAATCGCAGCTTGTCGAATTCAAATCACAAATCCAGCAGCAGGCGGAGAAGTTGCAGCAGAGCGAAGTGTTGAAATCGCAGCTGGATAAAGTCCAGGCCCAATTGAAGCAACAGGCACAAGAAGCCGGAGAGCAGAGCACAGCAGCATTGGAACTGGAATTGAAGCCGCTCAAGGCGCAACTTGAGACGCTGAACAAGGAGAAGCTTGAGCTGATCATGGCGGTGCAGCAGAAGCATGCGGAGAACACACAATACTATGCGGAGATACAGCGATTGCAGCCGCTGGAGCAGCAGCTGGGGGAGCAGCTGAAGGAGCGTGAAAAGCTCTGCGATCAGATCAATTTCCTCAAGGAAAAGTCCGACATACTCACCACAAATTTGCTCACGGAGCAGACGAATCAACGGCTACTGCAACAGCAGCAGGTCGAATCTCAGGAGCAACAGGCGAATGTGCAACGTGATCTCGAGCGATTGCGTGCCCATCTGCTTGAGATCGAGGAGCTGCACACTCAGGAGAGCGTCGAGCTGCAGCGTGAACTCGATGAATCGCGTGCCAAGCAGACGGCCCTTCAGCAGGAGGTGTCCAAGTCCAGCACCGCCTACACCTCAGCAAGGTGAGTGATTGAGAATTTCCCTGTGTCTCATTAGTTAGTGCTACCAACTATCTCTTATAATTTCTAGTTATCTATGACATATTTTGAATGTCATAGTATATCTTTATACCGAATATATCCATCGGACATTTGGTATATTTTAAAAATAACAGTATATCGATATACCGAATATTTGGGTTCATATATATATATTTGGTATATTTTAAGAATAATATTAAATCGATATAACGGAATATTTCTGAGATTATTAATTTCGTGTATTTTAAGATTATCAGTATATCGATATACCGAATATTTGGGTATATGAATTTGGTATATTTTAAGAATAATATTAAATCGATATAACGGAATATTTCTGAGATTATTAATTTCGTGTATTTTAAGATTAACAGTATACGATATACCGAATATTTGGGTATATGAATATTTGGGTATATATTTTAAGAATAATATTAAATCGATATAACGGAATATTTAAGTATTTCTGAGATTATTAATTTCGTGTATGTTAAGAATAACAGTATATCGATATACCAAATATAGCCATCGGCAAGGTGTGTGATTGAGTATTTTCACTATCTCATTAGTGGTCACGACTGTCTCTTTTAATTTCTGGTTATCTATGGCATATTTCGAATATAATACCGAATATAATCATTGGTATATTTTAGTATTTCTTGATTATTCATTTAGTATATTTTAAGAATAATACCTCACTAAAAAGAATATTATATTTTATACTAGTGGATCAAGTAGACCGTTGCTGATTCATCATTCGCTGTTCGTGCACCATTATAAAAAGCAATTCGCCCCAAGTCACGCTGTCGATAAGCGTCGCGGCGAGACGGCGACATTTAAGCATGAGCTCAAGCACTTGCCTGTCTGTCTGTCTGGCTGTATGTGCTAATTGCATTCGCTCTGTTTTCGAACTAATAAAATCATCGATTATTATCGATAACAGCCAATAACGGAAATTAGCGGCAACACGTGCGTTCACTTTGCTAATTAAAGTAACTGTAAATCTACAACTTGAAAATATTAAAAATAATGCAATATTTGCGATAGTTGTGCAGCCAATTTCAATATAATCATTTCAGCTGCAGTTGAGTTAATATTAAGCAATTTATCTGTCTGTTAATATCTTGATTGATAAAAGAGTTGGAGTAAATATACAATATGAAGACAGGGTTTTTGCTTTTATAGTATATACAACATAAATAATAAATAAAAATGTAGCCAATGTCTATACAATAATTTGGGCTGCAATATATAATAGAGTGCAGCTGTTGAGTTAGTATTAGCAATCTTGTCTATCTGTCTGTCCAGTCACATAAACATCGATATTTCGGTGATTATAAGAGTTGGATTAAATATAGTTGAAGACAGTGCTTTTTATTTTTAAAGACACCATAATTAATAAACAAGTAACAAAGTTTCAGTTGAGAGTGCTCGACTGTAAGTTATTACGGTAAGTTGTTATTCTTAAAATATACCAAATAATATACCGTAAAAATACTCCCAATTTTGTATATTTGACACTCGAGTACTATGTAAATATACAAAAATATACCAAACATACCCATTAGTATATTTCTAGTATTTATCGCCGTATATTAATTATTTTATTTTAATATTAATATGGATAACAAGTATATCACAGTCGAGCATACTCGACTGCAGCTTTCTCACTTGCTTTTAGTTAATTCTGCCTTTTCTGAAAACAAACAAGTAAATAAAATGTAATCACAGTGACCCTAGTATTATTACTTCATAATAACAACTATTGCTATATTAATGCTTAACAATTCATTGTCAATTTCTTTGTCGCTGCACAGCATCCGGGCCAATCAGCAGGCGGAGACGCTGCAGGCACAACACGCGCTGCTCCTGCAACAACGCGATGAGCTGCTGACCAAACTGGGAGTGCTCGAGGATCGTGAGCTGAAGCAACAGGCGGCGCTGACCAATCTGCAATGCGCACTAGAACAATTTCAGAATGGTTTGTTAGAGCTTTCAACGATCTTCAAGAATTCGAAAAAGTAATTGAAATTAATTCGTTTCGATTTAGACAAGGAGCATGAGATTGAGATGGGAACACAGCGCATGCGTCGAGAGCTGCAGTCGCAGCTGGAGAAGCAGACAACGCTGCAGTCCGAGATGGCGGCACTGCAGCAACAGTTGACCGAGGCGAATCAGGGACTCCGGGCTGCGGCACGTCTCTCCGATCAACTGGAGGCCGGACAGCAGACGATCGCCGTGTTGCGAGATGAAGGTGAGTGCGCTTTAGCTATTCAATTCCCTATCAAATTTGTCTACTAACCCAGCAAGCATTTAATGCGGAACTCGTTCGTGTCTCTAAAAAACAACAAAATCAAATAAAATCCAATTAAATAAACGCACCATTAAATTACCGCCTAGCAAATTACCAAATAACCTCGGCATGTTCTTAACCCACGATTCACATCATGGTTTACCCAGCGCCTTAATGTTAAATGCAAAACTTCTTATCACGCATAAAAACCGCACCAAAGTTCTTGATAGAGAAGGAGAAAATAGAAAAGAGAGAGAGAGAGAAAGAAAGAATTGTGCATGTGTATGAGTGAGTGAGAGAGAGAGAGCGAGTACGAAAAGAAGAGAGAAAGAAGAGGAGACGTCACTTCACCCGGATTCTCAAAGGTAAATATCAGCTGGTAATTCTGGGAGCAATGCCATATATGAAACACTCGGAATTTCAGTTGGTATCGACTTTTTTGAATTGCAATTTATCATCAAAAAAAAAAAAAAATAAAAAACACATAAAACGATAATAAAAAAACGTCAGATCGCACCTACGGCATTGTGGCAATATTATTGGCTGTAAATTCTACTTAAGTTGGTCGTCAGGTAAAATGCAAATCTTCCCCTTCCGACGCACATAATCCCCAAACATTTATCCGCAACCAGTGTGTGTGTGTGTGTGTGTGTGTGTGTGAGGATTTATATAGTATTAGTTGGCTGCACTAACTGAACACAAACACCAACACTGGCATCACCGGAACCAACTGCTAACTATTCTACCTCACATCTCCCTATGGGTTCTACACACACGGAAGCAAACACCTCATGCCTACACACACACACTCACACGCGCACACACATATACCAACACTGAAGCAATATACCAAAATGAAATATACTATTATATACTAGCTTGGCTTTTATGTTGTATTGCTTTAATTTACACAAATTGTTCAATCAATTTTTTTGTTTAATTTGTAGCTTAGATCTTTAATCTAAAAATTGTCTTTTAAAATCTTCTGCAGTTGAAATACTAAAAATAAGTTTTGGTATTTTTAACTGCAAAGGATTAAATATTTCACTGTTCTTTCACTACTTTTTGTGTTTTAGTTCTGATTTATTAACGTATTGTAATTTGTTGTTGATTATTAGTTAATGCATATTTATAATTTATTTATTGTGAACGAATCTGTATTATGTATTTATTTATTTATGATTTATGATTTATGTATGTATGTATTCGATTTATTTATCAGTTCTTCTGCGTATGAAAAGCCCGTATCGTATAACCGTAATATCCGTATAACGTATAACGTATGACGTATAACCGTAAAAACCGTTAAACAAAATACCAAAAAGAAAACAGAAAACAATTGCCTAGATGTTGTTGTTAATTTATCTGCAGCATTGATTAATCTCAATTTGTAAATGTGAGCGATTTTTCGGGAATTTGACGCACTCACTTTGCAATTGGAGATTGCTCGAGATTGCAGCTTATGCCACATTACATATACATATACACACTCCCACACACACATACATATATATATATATATATATAAATACATTTATATATTTATAATATATATATATATATATGTATATAATATTGTACTTGATTACTTTTCTCTGTTTGTTGTTTGCCCGCTACCTAAAATTTCAATATGAATTGTATTTAGTTTTGCAACATTTTTTTTTCTCGCTGCATTTGCAATTTGATTTGTTTTGTCGTCGTTTTGCTAGCAACAAAATTCTAGTACTCGAAGTTTGCCTATCCTACGTCCCACCTCCCAAAATATGAAATGCAGTTAGAGCTGACCGAATGACTGACAACTGACCGCAGCCGCATCTTTTTGCCACAAGCAAGCCAACAGCAACCGCATCTTGCCACACCCCAAAAAACTAAAAAACAAAAGCCATTGCCTCCGCCTCCGCCTCAGCCACCGCCACCGCCAACGCCACCGCATCACGTCTGTTTTAGCGTCTGTACGGTTGAGTATTACATCAGGTACTGGTGTGACTTTTTAACCAACAACCAGTACTTATGTCATACTACGCCGTGCACTTGTCGCACTAACCGCATGCTGAAGACCTACAAATCAAATAAAACATATACTTGTATTGACAAAATGCAACCAAAGCAAAGCGCGCGCGCTCTTCGTGTATCTATTAGTCTATTCTTACTTTATCTATTAAGCGTACTTTAGTTCGATCGATTAATGCATTTCATTCATCATCAGTGGACAGCCTGAAGCATGCCAATCTGAAGCTGGAGCAGAGCCTGAGCAACAGCGAATCAAGTCAGACGGACAAGATTGACAAGAGTCTCATCAAGAGCCTGCTCATTGGCTACGTGGTCAGCGGTCATGCCCACGACAAGCAGCAGGTGCTGCGCATGATTTCCTCCGTGCTGGACTTTAATGCCCAGGAAGCCGACAAGGTGGGACTCAATAAGCCGCAGAGCAGCTGGCTGGGCAGCATTCTAGGAGGCAGTGGCGGTGGCAGTGGTGGATCCTCAGCTGCTGGCACAGGTAAGCGAAAAAGTCTGCGAATGAAATGCATTTGCCAACTAATACTCTTCTCGTCTGTTTTTGTGTTCAGGTAACGAGAATCTGCTGCAGGCATTTGTGCAATTTTTGGAACAGGAATCACAGCCGCAAGCATCCGCACAGACGCGACCCACGCTGCTGAGCATGGCCAAACAACTGGAGGCAGCTCCACTCCCAGATGCAGTCCACAGTGCAGTGCCAGCAACAACTTCAGCTGATGCTCCGGCAACATCTGCAGGAGCAACGCCAATGGCAATGGCAATGGCAATGAGTAGCAGCAATGAGCAACAGGCTGGAGCGACGCCGCCAACGCCGCCGATGCAAAGGCTTCTCATGAGCAGCAACGAATTTGCACCGACTCGCAATTCTAGTTCGATATTAAAGGATATTCTGAGTGACTCTTGATTGTTGTAGAATATCCCGGACTTGTGTTTGTCTGTGTGACTCTCGTGTTTTTTTTTTGTGTCTAATTTAATATTAATACATATAACAAGTTTTGTAATTGTATATCAAGACGTGCAATTCCCTAATTCCCCCCCTCAAAAAAAAAAAAGAATGAGTATCGTTTATCGTCCAAGAACACTCCAATCCTTGCATGCTTGCAATGCCAATCGATTCCAATACCAATATCCATTTGTGTAATGCCTCCTCAATGTGTGTGTGTGCGCAAGCGCATCTGTAAATATGTAATATGCAATATGATAATACTATTCTCGCAGGGGACACCATTAGATTAGTTCGGTGTCCCGCTGGCTGCGATCTATGCGCCTTAATAGCAGCTCGCCTGACAGCAGCAACTGAACATACAAATATTAATAAATAATATATAAACAAATTAAACGCTGTTTCTATTCAATATGCAAATTGTGGTGATGGGTTATAATCAACAAAAGGAAAATGAATGAATGAATGAATTTAAGTAAATGCTTTGAGAATTGGATGTCACTTTCAATATAAAATAAAAGCAGTTCTATGGACTATATGACAACTAAAGGCAATCTGAATGGTTTAAGCCCTTTAACCTGATAGTAGTAACAGTATAAATAAGGAAAATTATATCATAGTTAAACAAAAATAAGAATACTTCAATCGAACGCAAGATAATGAGGTATTAATTTCAAAATATACAAAATTAATATACCCCAAAAATTCAAAAAAAAAAAAACATTCCAATTTGCTAATATAGATATATATTACATTTAAAATATACTATAGAGTGCAAAATATACCAGATTGTCAGCCAAAGCAACTAAGACCTCTTGTAAAGAGGCAATTTTTTGTCCATTCAAAAGTATGTATTTCTTTAATAACTTCTACAATTTTCATCTGATCGCAATCAAAACATGAATCATAAAGACTATAGTTATTATTTTATAGGATTGAAAACTGTTACAGACTTTTTTGAGTAGTGGGTATAAAAACAAGTAAGAAAGCTTAAGTCGAATGTGCTCGAAGGTGAGATGACCGCTGCATAAAGGCAAAAAAGTGCGGTAATATTCTTAAAATATTAAAATATTTCTTATACCAAAAAAAGTACTTTTCAAAAATACTGAAGTCTGTATTGAGTGCAAAATACTAAAGGGAAAACCAAAGGCTATTTTTGGTATATCAATATACTATTAAATTGAAAATTTACCATAGCACATACATTTCTTGTAGACACAAAGTTATAATATCCTTTAATGGGTCTCGGGTGTAAATAATTTGAGCTGTAAGTGTATTTTGAAAGAAGAAAGAACAATTCATAAAGATTGCAAAGCTTTTGTTTATATATTATATTTAGTTCCAAATTGGTTTGTGTCCACGTTTGCAGCAGAAGCGAACTACTTTGGTTTATGTCTGCGATGTGTGGTGAACTCTCAGCAACTGTGTGAGTTTCGAATTTGTCGTCATGAAACAGTCTATAAGTACAATGGATCCATTTCAATAAAATATGGTTAAAATGAAGAAAATCTGAAATGAATGGAAAAAGCTTTAGTTAACCTATTCTCACTCAAAAACTTTGTTGGTTAATAATAGAGAGTGAATAAAAAATTGTTTTTAACTCGTAGAAAGAAACGTAGCATACTTTTAGGATCATCTACAATTGCAATGCAAATGTAGGGGAACAAAGTTTACAACCCTTTACTTAGTCCTTAAAAACTTTAAATCTGAGCACTTGTCCAAACGCAAAACACTCAAAGGTGTGTACTATTTGTAGCATCATTTAAGACAACGAGATGCTCATGCAATCGGACATAAATATATGCAGATGCATAATTTCATCTTCAAAGATAAGAATCGAATCCTTATGGTGATTATTTTGCTATCCATCGTCACAAGGCCTCGGTGGCGCAGTAGGCAGCGCGTAAGTCTCATAATCTTAAGGTCGTGAGTTCGAGCCTCACCCGGGGCAGGTAACTTTTTTGCTGGTTGCCGCCAAGCAACAATGTTCTATTAATAATTTGCTGTTTTACCTTTGGCCAAGAGTAATCAAGAATTTGTGCATCTAACTTGCATCAATACACGTACATATGTAGAAAGTATTTTTACATGTAACATGTACTTGAGGAACCACTGAGTACCATTGAGTGTAAAGCCATTTTACGGTGTTATTTATTACAATTTGTCTTCAATTTTATCGCGTTATTATCAGCATTATGGCGCATGTGTAGCTGACTCAGGTGCGCATTCAATTCCTTGGACTTTGGGCCACCTCAAACTTAATCACACTTTGGTTAGATATCAGAAAAATAAAATACAAAACCTCAAAGTGACGCGAGGAATGTGAATATAGCGTGACATTTATTCAGAGGAAGTTTTGTAACCGATGTGAAAGCTAGTTTGTTAGAAGTCCAAATGAATAATTAGAAACTAAGAAGCTTAAGGTCTTTGCAGACAGTGCTTTAGTAATGCAGTTAAAGTTAATTTTCATTGTATCTAATCGTTTTAAATAAATAAATAAATTTGAAACTAGAGTCCAAACTAATTGAATTCTCCCTCTCTCTCTATATATATAATACATATGTATAAATGGTGAATTCTTTAACCTTTCGCTTATCAGCTGAATACAGCGGTAATTATTTGTGTTTTGGGGGCAGGTCTTAGTTGATATATGCATGTAGAAATGTGCGTATACTGGACTATATCGCGCAAATATTTCTTTTATTATACCCCGCATTTATGAGGTCCCTATGCCAAAAAACAAGTGAGAGACAAAGACACACCCACTTTGCACTTTGCTCCACAGTGTTATTAATAATTGAAGCTTATCGAAAAACAATTGTAAAATGCAAACCATTTTAAGTCGACGACTTGACCAAAGTTCTTAAGCGGATAATTTATTTTAGACCAACCATCGAGGAAGTCGCCGTTTGTTCAACTAATGCTATGGCTTTTCTGTTTGGCCATGTAAATGAGACAAAGAAGTTTCCAAAATATAATCACGAGCCGGACACATTCAAATATTGTGCACAAATAATGATAATGTTCAAAGAAAGCTGAAGATTAGAAAGGTGACAGCGAGCATTATTCCAATTTATTCAAATTGAGACAGGAGAGAAATTTGCTTAAGAACATTTTCTAATATCAATATAATTTCAATTTACTCAAATTGAGACAGGAGAGAAATTTGTTGAAGATCATATTCTAATATCAATATTTAGTAAAATTTGAATTCCATTTAAGTATCCATAGACAATTGATTAGTATTCATTCTTCTTCGACTATTCAAATCCAAATTTCAAATTATATTCAAGTTGCTATTTCCGAAATTGTTTACTAGAGTATTAACAAGTTGGCTTCTGGAGTTCAGCATTTCGTTATTCATTGATCAATTTGTAAATTGTTATGAATGAATAAAGTAGAAATTAGTGTGCAAGATTTTGCGTTTATTTGATAACTAGGTATAATAAGCTCATGAGTTTTTTAGATTTCCAATCAATTCCTAGTGCAATGCAAATGGAAATAGTTAGCAAACTTGAAGCCGAATGTCTGAAGATCACCGATCAAATCATAAGTATTCACATACATATTTTTACATATGGCGCCACAAGAATAAGTATTACTCTATACTTCAGTGTGATTTCTCATTTGACTAAAAGCAATCCCCTTGGCAATGGATGCGATGAGGAAGAGAACTTTAGGCTGTTTGCCAGATACAAGTTACAGTGGTTGCAAAGCAATTTATTCGCAATGCAAAGCATTACAAAAAAATATATATTTTGTAGTATTTTCATTATTTAAGGTTCATAGCATTTCTTTTGATTAAATTAGTATGCAGCTGAATAGAAGCTAATTATAAATGAAACATACAAAAATATAGTGAGCAACAGTAATATACACACTCGTATATATGTATTTATTATATATATATATGTACATATATGTTTTATATATGATTAATAAAATGGGGAATATAAATACATGCTAGATAATGAAAAGTTTGTATGTACGAGTATGATGAAGAAATTTCAATAGGAAGAAGTTCATAAAATAAAGCATTTCTAAAACAAACTCATTACAGGGTAACCACCAAACTTGATTCGATCACTAAAATTTTTAACTTGCTTTGAAGGCGCTTTTTAAATGTAAGTTTTCGGTTTATATCTTATCTAGTGCACTGTGATCATGCTTTGGGGCCACGTTCAACATTGAACTTGGGGACACTGTGGCTGATGAGCAAATCAAATTGTAATCGGTATTCCTATCGTAATGTATTTATGAATATGTATTTAGCTCTGTAAGTGTGTGTTGTACATATAATAATTGCATGTGTGTGTGTGTGTGTGAGCATCGGAGTGTCTGTGTGTGTGTGTGTGAGTGCTTACTGATAATCGCGTCCCGCTCCGACGCCAGCAATAAATACGAACGGCAAAGGCGCAAAAATTCTTATCAACGAAAATGTATATTATAAATACAGACAAATAAAAATTTGTTGTTGTTTATTATTATTATATTTTTTTGATTGTTGAAATAGTCGAGCCCAAAAAAAACGAATGCCGAACATTAAGAGGTGGCAAAGGTCGGTGGGGCGAGGGCGGGCGAGTAAAACTAAAGACCAAAATAACACAAATACATGTGTAAAAGCGAAAGTAAATGTCGAAAACGCCGCCGTTGAACATGTCAAATAAATAGCACAACACTCATACAAACGAACTCGTGAGAACACACGCACACACACACACACGCACACATATGAGTGGCCGCACACTCACACACATACGAACAACAAATACGCACAGAGAGCGGTATTTATGTGTGTGTGTGTGTGTGTGTGAGTGTGTGTCTTTGTATTTCACTTCGGTGTTTAATACTATAATTCACAAATTTGTTTAGTTCAGTTCGCGCTGGAGAACGTTACGGAAAAGTCGTCGTCTGTTGTTTTCATTATTTTTCTCCGTTTTTTTTTTTTGCCTGTTACGTTGGCGTCGCGTTGAGCAGCAAACAACAACAACAACAACAACAACAAAATAAAAATAACACAACAACAACAACAAAAGCTAAAAGTATGCCGGCTATGTGTGTGACGTGAAAATTTTACGCATTTACCAAAGAGTTTAGCATTAATTAAGTGATGTTGTCGTCTAACCTTTTGCGCCAGGCCAAAAAGACACGTGCTCTCTGCACCAGATCCTGACTGAATCACCCTGTGGTTATGTGATGACATACAATACTATTAATACGATACGATATGGAGTGTGTTAGTTACATGGCCACGCAGTTATTGGCATTATCGGTGCAGACCTGAGGTGCCGTTTAATGTCTGCTATCAGCCATCAATCAAAGTCTTCAACTGATTTAGCTTGTCCCATTGTCGCTTTCTCGCATTCTCGCATTGTCCCATTGCATTCGCGCACGCGCGCACCCTGTTGCCAATCAGACTCTCTCTCTCTCTCTCTTTCTCTCTCTCGCTCTCGCGCTCTGTCTGCGTTGCCCGCCATTTGCTAATTGCTTGTGTTTGTGTTTACAGTGGCTAGCATAAGGCGAACACCGCCTTCCACGTGCTGTAAAATACTTTTATTAGCATAATTCACTAGTGTTGCGCTTTTTATTGTGCAAATACCCTAATTATACTCTGTAAAGTATGTAGTTTTAAATACGCGTGACGTGAACGCAATACGTTACACATTGCGGAAGTTTGCTGCAACGTTGTTAATTCGCTTTGTTTGATTTCACAAAAATTCTATTAATTTTCCTTTGCCAGAGATAAGAAATTTGGGGTATGCACTTGGCTTCCCCATCTGCGCTACCCTGTAACATCAGGATGGTGTGGTGAGATAACAAAATGATGCACACTGAGTATTAAGCAGTCGAGTTAGCTCATCTTCTTCTCTGCGCGTTGTTGACTCTGCTTTATAGCGACTCGAGAATCATATAAATTATAGACCCTAGCGCTAATGTTTGTTCTTAGCTTAGTCGTTATACAGTTATACAGTTAGTTAATCAGCTCGGCAGTATACCGCACAAGTTCATAAATATGTTATAAACGGAGGATTTCGGAGTCTACAAATTTGCCATATAGCTAATTTACTACAGTTTTGTTTTGTCATTTCCTCTGGAGGATCTCTGATCGCTCGTCAATTTGCTGATAATGATTGCGTCAAAAATCAATATATACATATAGGAAATAACTACGTACGCGCTTAATTGAAGTACTATATGTATGTTACATATATGTTTAGCATCTGTATTATCAGCATATTGAATAATCAGCAATCAGCTGATGGGGGATTCTCTTCGAACAGAGCGTTACAGGAAAATGCGGCTTAAGAATTTAAAATCACTTGTCGGAAATGTCACGTTTTTTTCTTTGCCCCGAATATTTAGATACCTGATTGATGCAGAAAGACCGATATAGTTATGGTCACCTTGAAGTTGGCACTAACGGGGGGTCGAAAGCGTGACTGTCCATGGATATCGTTACCTCACCACGTGTGTGTTGTGCTTCTTGATTGATTACTTTGACAAGGTTTCTGGTACACACACGATGACAGTTGCCGTTCAGGAGTCAACGGCGTCTTATCACAGAACCTTGGGCTGACCACAATAACTACAATATCTCAAACTCATTACATTAAGACATTCGCATAAATTATGACTGTCCAGTTGTCATGTATAGCGTCAGTGTCTTCCGAGTTCCAGTAAAGTCTGTTTGCTTGGTAAATTACCAAAAATATTGCAATGAAAGTTAGTGCTAAACAACAAAGTTGCTAAGTGGAATTCCCTGGAAGTTGTGCTCTCCAACTATTTGCAGCCAATTATTGTGTCTGGGTCTCTTCAAACTGTGGGCATGGCTTTCAAAATATTGTGAAATTAAGTTCTTGAATATTTAATATTATTCGTAATGCGTTAAGGTAACATCTTATCTCAGATGCTGAAAAATGCTGTTTGAATTTGCAACTAAAACTGTCTTTATACGAATCTCTTCTACTGCCACTTTTTTATGTAATAACTTATACTCGATGAATTTTCAATTAATAACGTTTTATACGGAAAAGTTTTCAAAAATCTCTTCTATTGCCTATTTTCTGAATGATTACTTCTGATATAAACAAACAACCTACAGTCGAGTGTGATCGATTGTGAGATGCTCGCAACCCAAGCTAAACAGTGCGGAATTCGTTTTGAAATGTACCAAATTAATATAGCGTAAAAAGAATAATAATGTACCAAAGGCTATATTTAGTATATTGATATGGTACTACGTTTAAAATATACCATAGAGTGCTAAATATACTATATTGTCATTCAAACCAACTAAGATCCCATTGCAGTTGGCGTGTTTGTCCGTTCTAAAGAATTTTTCAAATAACTTCTATACTTTTTGTCTGATCGCATCCGAATTTTCAGGAATCATAATGCACCAAAAACCGACTCTAGCTTTAAAATTACGCTTGTTATGCGATTTCTATCGATTTGGGGGCGGAAGTGGGTGTGGCAAAAATGTAAAACAAACTTGATCCACAAACATAACAATTACTGTTGAAAAAGAATGAAATCTTTGTCTCTTATAGTCTCTGAGAGCTAGGTGTTTATATGGACGGACAGACAGACAGACATGGTTTTAACGTCTCGGCTATTAAATCTTCTTTTTTTATTTGATACCTTATGCATTAATACTTTTATTCGATGAATTTAGAATTACTCATATATATATATATATGAATATTTTAAGAATGAATTCTTTTGCCTTTTTTCTGTATGATAGCCTCGATTATTTTAACTTTGATTAAATAATTCGAAATTAATAATGTCTTATACATAACATAAAAGATTTAAAGAATCTTCTTTTCTCTATTTGATAAGTTATGTTAAAATAACTTTTATTATATGAATTTGAAATTAATAATGTGATATAGGATCTCTTTTATTGTTTATTTTCTATATTACCATATAGCTTATATTATCCATTATCTTATTTTTATATTTGATACCTTTTGTTATAATATCTTTTATTAGATGTGTTTGAAATTAGAATTAGAAATGTTGTTAAGAACCTTCTCTTCATTTGGCATGCGATTACTTCTGTGCGTCACTGTTGCAACAGTTAAAAGTTTTCTCATGTTCCTACATATAACGTTATTTGAGTTGCTAAATAATAATAACAATTACAACAGCAGCAACAATTTAAATGACGACGACCTTCAGTAGCTGGCAAACTGCTGCATTATACGTATTATATGCCATGACTGGGCATCGGATCAAGCAATGGGCGAAAGGGGCACAACATACATATGTAGATAGTAGCATTTAGTGAGGGGTACGACGATGCTCGGCTTTAGACGAAAGAGGAAAGTTCGCTCGGGAAACTGACTAAACTTCTGGCTGATCTGGACAATGGCTGCTCTCAGTCAGTTCATCAACTGTTGTGGCGCCATCAACAGTAGAAAAGAGTTAAACATATTGTGTCTGTAGAATTTGCCAAATTTCGTTGTTCGTCTCTTGTGGCGATCACTGTCGTCAGTCGTCAGTCGTCAGTCGCGTCAATTGCAGATATCGTTTTTGGGGGCCACATAAGTAGACCGTTACGCAGGCGGCTTTCCAAGTGGAAATGTTTGAGCTTATCAGCGCGTGCCAATTTCGTCGTTAGGCTGTCACTTTGCGCCTCAGTTTGGTTCGGTTTTATGACGAGTCGACAACGGACTCGGACCCACCGACTGGAAGATATCTTTCGACTCGATATCGCCAACAGCAACATTTGTTGTCGGCATTTCAGCATTTATGAGTGCAACTCACTTGGTATGGTCAGTGCTTGCTTTTATGATGCGCTCGTTCGTTCGCTCACCCGATCGGAACAAGTCAAAGTCTCAAGAACCCAACATGGCTAAATTCGATACAAAAAAAAGAAGAACAAAATCGCAACTTTGTGGCGTCGCGATAACAACAAGAATAACACCAATCATTGAAGGTTTTTTTTTTTATTATGGTATTTTTTTCGGGTTATTTATATAATGGGTGTTACTTTTTGTGGCCGTCACGTTTCCAGCCCAAAAAATGAACGAAAATTAACAGGAATTCAATTAAGTACAAACAAAAAACGAAAAAAGAAAGCTGACAAAATATCATTTGTGGTCAGTGTGATCAGTGGCAACATTGTGCTCGGTTGTGTCGCAGGTTCATCAATCTCGCTGTGGTTTGTTAACCAAATTCATTAAAGAAATTGCAAGTAATGATATGCTGGAAATAATTATGAAAACTAATAAGGGGCCAAGAATTAATCAAAACACGAGTAACAAATCAATATTTCTGAGGATCTTGTGATTCTAATACTTGTGATAATAATTACTTGCTCTTAAATAATATATGGTTAAATAAAATTCATTTATAGTTTCAAATGTGTGAACTAATCTTATCTGTGGCGTTTCAAAAACTTAACAAACATTCCGGAGAAAAGCGTGTAGTTCGTTTTTATAAGTACTCATACTTTGTGTTTTTGGGATCGTATCTTTAAGTGCGGTCTAGTTTGGTAACTCCGTGTTTCTCTTATCTCATCAATTGATCGCATAAAACATACTGTGAAATTGTCAACTTGTGTAAATTTGTTGTGCCCAGTGAATGAAAAACTACATTTAAATTTAAAATAGTGTTTATGACTTACATACAAATGAAATCAAATCGTTTTACATGGAATAGTGTTAAACGATTGCAATTAATCGATAGTAATTAATCAATAGTACAAATGTAAATGAAATTGCCAGTTTCGATCAATTTGTCAAGCATCAAATTAACTTCAAAGTTTTTCTTATCTCGAAAAGTTACATAATTATTAAATTTTTTTTAGCGTGTCAATTTATGTACATAGAATAAAATGATCATTAATGCAATTAATCGATAGTAAAAATGTAAAATGAAAATATCAACTTGTGTAAATTGTGCCAAGTGAATGCAAAAACTATCTTCAAAGTTGAAATTAGCTTCAATTCGTTAAATTACATACAAATTGAATCGATTTTAGTATATCACTTTAGGTAGAATAATTTTCATCAGTAATGTGATCGATAGTAAAAATGAAAGTGTCAACTAGGCTAAATAACATAGATAGTGACAAGAGAATGCAAAAACTATCTTCAAAGTTACATTCATCTTGAATTTGTCAAATGACTTAAAAATGAAATCAAATCATTTTATTTAGAATAATATTATGAATATGATTAGTCGATAGTATAAATAACAAATGCTGCATGATTGCAATAAATATAGCAAGTAAATTAATCATTATTGAGAATAAGAAACAACTCATTTAGTTTGTAATTAGAATGAAAAGCAATTTGCTAAATTCATTTGATCGAAATGAATACTTCAAGCAAACATTTTAATTCAAGACTTGCGACAGCAACGATTAGTCGACAGGTCAAATGAAAGAGAAGAAGTATAATTAAATCGGAAACAGCTGAATCAGTTTATTTCAGCATTTCAATGTCAACAACAACGATTGCAACAGTTCTCAATCAAGCTCCAAGCTAGCTACATTATATCGAAAATCGTATCACTCTATAATAGATGTTACATCAACGAACCAGTAAACAATTCAGTTGTTGTTTTTTTTTTGTCGTTTTATATAAATACATGTATGTATTTTAGTAGTTGAATAATTATTTACATACGAATGTGTGATATTGTTTAGTTAATATTCAGTGTCAATCTCCGGGAGAAAAAAACAACACATTGAAAGCGAAACAGTCACAATGATATGCATAATTTGTGAATGATTTTTGGGGTGTGCTGCTCATTAGCTATTTTGGATAACCTCTGTGATCTGTGAGCGAGAATTGTTAGCTACAGATTGCTTTGCGGTAATCAATCGTTGATCTGATGCTATTCATCTCTCTCTCTCTCTCTGTATTTTGTAGGCTTAAAGAGCGTACACAAAAGCCAAAGATCAGTGACCACCCAGTGTGATGCAAGCAGTAAGAATTGAAGCCCTTTAAGATGACTGATTACAAAAATGGCAACAGCAGCAACCTCAACAACAACCTTAACAACAACAACAATAACAGTGGACTAAGACTGACGGTGCCCAAGGTGCAGAACGCTGCTGCAGACCAACCGCCAAAGTATGATCAACAAAAGCCACCCAGGCAGATAACAGCAGATTCAATGCAAGCAACAGCACCGCCTCTCATCCAGCCCCAGTCCCAGTCCCAACCCCAGCCCCATCCGCATCACCAAAGGCCGCAGCAGCCAATAAAAAAGAAACGTCGGGACAAAAGCGATCTGGGCGATGATTTTGTGGCGCCCGATGGCGGTTGGGGCTGGCTGGTGGCCATTGCCAGTGGCGTTAATATTGTAAGTAGTCGATCATCATCATCATCATCATTTGACAGCCACAATTAATTGATTGATCCTCAACAAAACAATTGCACTTCCAGCTGGTGACGTTCGCGCTGGCCCAGCAATTTGGGATCATATTTCGCGATCGCATGGCCAGCTTGGGCATCAGCAGTTCAAAGCTGACGACCATTATCAACACACAGATTGCCGTTTCCGCTTTTACGGGTGAGTGGGACACCAAAAACAGTTGCTCACATTCCAAATTCCAATTCGATATATCGCTACAATTGTCCTTTATCTCAGTGTGATGTGTAGAAGTTTCTTAGCCATGATTGTACGGATGTGAACTTTGAAATAGCAGTGAGACAGAAACAAAATTACATAACGGTTTTTGTTGTTAGTTGAACGCTTGCACATTGTTCTTGTAAAATGGAGCATACTAGAAAGTAAAAATAAGAAATAAGCAACAACCTTGTTAGATTTGTCCAGTTTTTCTCTTACGTTAATATTATTACACAAGTAGGCCAGAAATGTTGCAAACGTTGCGATCACTTCGTACCATACAATCTAGTATTATATCCAATCGGTTGGTATATTTTAGTATGTTTTCTGTATATCAGTTTGGTATATTTTAACGAGTATATGTATCTCACAATTCAATATTATATATTAATATAATATATATTCACGATAATTCTATAGTCATGCGTTTATTAAAAATAACTGTAACTTTCTTACATTCTAAAATGATACAATTCAAAAATCTTAAAATTCTCATATGTCCAGGTATCTACGAGTATGTATGATCTTTAGTTTTGTCTAAATCTATAATCTTCAACTTCATCATTAACAACAAAGAAATCTGTACGATTTTTAGTAGAGTTTCAATTTGTCGCTTCGACTATTGAAATGCTTTATTTTTAAGGTTTCAATTGAAAGCGTTATCTGAACTTGGAATGCGTACAGCTTTGGCTGTCTTTCATCTTTACAAACTTCCAGCTGAGTTCTTGCTAATGTTTTGCTTATCCACCCATCAAACAGGTCTGCTCAACGGTCCACTCTTCCGCCGTTACACGTATCGGGCGGTGGCCCTCTTTGGCTCGGTGCTGACCTTTGTGGGCCTCTTCTGGATGGTGTTCGCAGACACGTTCACCGTGTACATCCTCAGCTTCTCGATTATCTATGGCTTTGGACGCGGCCTGACTGTGTCGGCCTCCTCGCTGGCAGTGAACACGTTCTTCAAGGTGAAGCGACGCACTGCGACCGCTTATCAGTTCGGTGTCGCCGGCATGGGACCCATTGTCTGTCCTTATTTCGCCACCTACATGCTGAACATGTTTGGTGTCCAGGGCACAACGCTGCTGTTTGCGGGTGCCTCGTTGCATACGATCGCCTGTTCGCTGATCTATCAGCCAGTGAAATGGCATGTGGTCAAGCGGGACAAGGATGCGGAGGCGCTGCAGCCGCCAAAGACACAGGCGCATTTGGACGACGAGGACGATGACATCATCAAGCATGTAGTTGAACCGGAGACACCAGTGTTGCCGCGCGCCAACGATGGATGGTTCGGATCACGAGCCTCGCTCAACAGCAGCGGGACTCGGAATCGCGTCAATACCTGGGACAAGCAGCAGCAGCAGCAGCGGCAGCTGGATGGAGAGAATGGTCACTTTGAGCTGAAGCGATTGAACAGTCGCGACTCAACTGGACGTCAACAGCGTAGCATTTCCATTAGTCACAGCATCAAGGAGGAGCCACACGATCACGAGGAGGTCGAGTACGAGTTCGAGAAGGAGAAGGAGCAACAGTTGCCGCTGAAGCCGCCGATCGAACTGATCGATGAGGACGAGGCGGAGCGACAGCGTCGCAAGAAGTTGCCCTTCTATCGCAAGGTCGTGATCTTCTTCGATCTGGACTTGCTGCGGGACATCACGTATGTGAATCTCGCCGTGGGCATCACACTGATCAATTTTGTGGAAATCAATTTCGCCATTTTGACGCCATTCATATTGAGCGATCTGAACTTTAAGCCCGATCAGATTGCGTTCGCCATGTCGCTGTTGGGCTTGTTCGATCTGATCGTTAGATTTCTGGTGCCGCTGATCACGGCCAAATTCAATTTCAGTAATCGCACATTCTTTGTCATCGGCATCTTGGGTATGTGCATTGGCCGTATCTTCCTCTCGATGACCTCGAATTTCTATGTGATGGCTGCCATCTTCCTTTGGCTGGGCCTCAACAAGGCCTTCCGCACCGTCTTCTGGTCCCTGATCATTCCCAGCTATGTGCCATTGAAGCGTCTACCTGCCGCCGCCGGCCTGCAGTTGCTGATGTCGGGTCTCTTCTCGATGGCCTTTGGTCCCGTGATTGGTAAGTGTCTCTGCATCTCTGCATGTCTGCATGTGGTGTGTTTGTGTGTGTGGCATACTAATACCCTAATATCGTAATATACATAGGTCTGATTAGGGACAGAACGAGCTATGCGTTCACGCTCAACTGTCTCAATGCGTTGTGCATCATTGCAATTGCATTCTGGTATCTGGAGGACATAGTTCGAGCACGCTCTCCCAAACCGAAGCCAGTCGCCAAGGTGGATGCGAAGTGAGGCCTCCAATCTGAAAGTACTGAAACTGATGTCTGCCCGCCCAGCTCCCCAACTCCCCAACTCCCCAGCTCCCAATCCAGCCACAACCCCAACCCCAACCATAATTACATCCAAGTCGACGTCCAAGTTCAACTCCCTCCCATCCCACGTTATGTGGAGTTTAGCCAAGCTTTTTGTTTCTTGTTGATTTATTATTATTTTATTACCATTAAACAATTTTTTTTTTTGTGAAACACGTTTATTATCCGTGTACATTTTGTATATATGTATAATTGAATGTAGCAAATTATTTTTATTAATTATAATAACTGTTAATAATATGCGTAAGCTGCCCAACTTGAAAAAAAATCGTATTTTCGACTCTTTATTAACTGTTGACTGACTGACTCGTGCCGCAATCAATTCTCATTTGATTTATATTCCACCGCATTTCAATTCACGCAGAGCACTCTACAATTAAACGGGTCACAACGATCAGATGATCAATTTGTACCTCTTTTTAGCTTGGTGTGATTTGAAGAAGGTATTTTTGAAATCGTGTGTAGAAACATTCTTTGGGGTTTAAAAAGAATTCATAGAGTCAGCTGGTTAAAGTGATGTAAGTCTTTTTTATATGGGAGGTTATTAACTGAAATTTAAATTGTATTGAAAGAGTAAGAACAAATTGGAATTTTGTGAAACTTGACATTCCAATAATAATGAAAGAGGCTTCAAGACATTCCTTAGAATAATATGTTTAATTTGATTTAAATTATGTTGAAAAGCTTTGAAATATATATTTTTTAGATTGTACAAAACAAAACGTGGTTTTAATGAAATATTTCTTTTGAGATCTTCAATTATTAAAGGCATATTCAAAATGAAATTAAACTAAAATATTATTTGACAAAATTTTCTACACTGAAGAAAAGTTTCTAAATCAAGATTTTGGTCTTAGCACTGTGAATATCCTTCTAAAGAGTGAAAATCTTCTTGATTTCAAGAACATTAGATATAAGACCAAGTTCATATTGTTAAAAGAAATTAATCTAATCACAAATCTGATTATGAGTTTAAAGAATATTTCATTATATTTTATTGTTTTCTCACTATTTAGGAAATATGTATTTAAGAAATAATTTTTATATTTTTATTAAACGGCTGCCGCATTCGTATTATATCTGGCTTTGCCTGTTTTTTTAGTTTATGGTATATTTTGAGTGTAATAGTATATCGAAATTTACCAAATTAATATACTCCAAAATACAAAAAATATACCGAAGGATATATTTGGCATATATATATCTTTCGGTATATTTTAGTACTTTTAGTATATTCATTTGGTATATTTTTATAATAATACTGCTCTGTTTTACTTTTATTGAGTAGTCGAGACTCTTCCTTATTTGTTTCTAACGTGATCTTATTTTGACATCCCATGAATGAATGTTTTTGATTTTAGAATCTGATGTGTTTTTTTTTTTCAGTGTCATACCTTAGGCAATTAAATATGTTGAGTTGAAGAAATTTGTGATTGTTTGACAGGCAAATCAATTTCAGATTAAATTATCCTAAACTAAACTGAATAAAATTGTCATGCTGCTGATTTGGTTAACATGATTAACAAATGCTAAAACAACTTCCGTCAATAGTTGAAGCATGCGAAATATTGATTAGAAGGCAAATAGTATATCTCATCGTCGACTTTGTCACTATTTGCTTGCTTGTGTTTGTCTCTCACTCGCTCTCGTTCGCTCTCGTCTCAGAAAGCGTCAAGTCATGCCGGGCAGCTCATCATCGAACGATGTGTCATGCAATTGCCGGGTAATTGGATAGCGTGCCGGGCATTGTCGCAACTAACTGACAATGTTGTGAAATACGTTCCGCAATGTGCGTGAGTGTGCATGAGTGTGCGTGTGTGTGTCTGTGTGTGTGTGTAGCAACAGGCTGTAAACGTTTGTGTTCGCAGCCCTTTGGCTGGACACAAAATTTGACTGATTAATGAAAAGCTTTGCAGCCAGACAAACTGATCTTAGTCCTCAGTCTGGTTAATATGCACATGTAAACCGGTTGCTGTTGCTGCTGTTGGGTTGCGGTTGGCTCTCTGCTCTGCTCTGTCTGTCTGTGAGCTTGTCAGTTGTCAGTTGCCGGCTGAACTTGGTCAATAAACTAACCGCACAAATGCGCATCCTGCGCAGTGTAGACGTCTCCGCGATTCGCAAAGTGGCTGTTAAATTAAGAATTTGCATAAAATCGCTAAAGAATTGAAGATGCAACGCTTAAACATACTATACTATATGTTGTTAAATCGGAATAAGACCGCAGTTTGAAAGCAATGAAATAGTAGGAGTTTTAATAGCTCCTCTGTCCCATTCCATGTTAGTTTAGTTAGCAGCTCCCATAAAGACCCAGATAAATTCCAATTCCGTAAACAATTCCATAAATAACAAAATAATAATTCTCATTGCCGTGAGTCAAGTAGAAAGTGACTTTTAAATACTATCATATACAAGCGACAACAGGTTGACGCATTACCTTCGGATTCGGTTCTGTTTAAAAAAGAACTTCCACTTGTTGCGTTTCTCTCTCCTGTAAATATTTGCATGCATCTTCTTTTTGTATGAGTTTCCGTTCCTATTTATAGTCGCTTTATCTTTATGGCTCCTTCGGAACTCATTCCAATCTCGTTTGGTAACTCACCTGTCTTTACGACAACTAAAACTGGAAAGCTAATCGGAAATTTGTATTCGGATTGAATTTGTGTCAAAATTAAAAAACAAATTAAACGAATTCAGCATTGAATAATTAGTAATTAGTATTATTATATATTATTATTATTCCTCTGCTAGGTGTAGCAAACTAATCCGAATATAATTGTGGACTGCTAATTGGGGTCTCCCAAGATGATAATCATGTTTCGTATGACGTAAACACAGTGTTTATCGTTCCAATATAAGGTGAGGAGTCAACAAATATATGCAAATAAATGTATGAATATATCCATGTGTGTGAGTGTGTGTGTGTAAATTAGATACATCAAAGCAGCTTAAAACAAATAACACGCGTGCACAGATACAGATACAGCTACTAACAGAGATACAGATACAGATACAAATGCAGATATTAAACAAACCTCAGGCAAAGCTACTGGAACTCTAAAGTCACGAGAGTCGTCTAAAGAGTTCTCAACACAATTTATTTACAATCAAATTTACATATTAGGCCAGTTCTCAGTCGAAAAATATCCCGTGAGAGAAAATAATGAAAAAATAAGCTTGAAACCATTTTAAAAATAAGTAAAGGTAATGTTTTAAGCTCTAGATTCGTACTCTATTTAAAGCTAAGATTGATTTAAGAAACTTTTTACGATTTGTTGTGTTTTCGTACTAATTTGTTGTCTTAAAACAGAAAGATAATTCCATAAGATTTGTATTTATTCAAAATATCTTTTGTCTTCGCTTTAAATCGTGAGAGAGAATTACTAATATATATTTTTGTAATTTTCAAAAGTCACGACACAACTTTTCAGTAAATTAAAGCAAGCTGATAAGCTGATAAATTTGTGAAGCACTAGAAATACCCAATCGACCAACAAACCATTTCACTTTGAACCTCGCAATTAATTTCGAGTAATCATTTTCAGCGATATTATGTTAACTTGTTTATGATTGGCACTAAAATGTGATTCATAATGTGTGTGAGAATGGATTGCGTTATTATTTGATTAAGCGGGCATAATTTTACAATTTCGAACTTAGATAGCGACCCTCGATCTAGTATAAGTGAGTGACACTCATTATTATCTAAAATAATAAATTCTCATGGTGAACTATAATATGTGTAGACACAATATTTATATGTAGTATTAAATTTGCGATAATTGCACACGATTTCCGCATATAGTATGCACACACACACACACTCATACATTTCTACACTTATTTGATTGTAAACAGACACACATAGTTTTAATATACAATTAAATGTTCTCTCTCTCTCTCTCGCTCTCGCTCTCTGTGTTTGCGGTGTAATCGACTTTATGACGGCGCTCTAACCACCTGTAGAGGGCGCCAGCGTCGGGCAAGGGCAGGGCCAGAATTAGAGCGAGAACGAGAGAGAGAAAGAGGGAGAGAAAGCGACAGCTTAATGTGGTAACTACGTCATTAATCAATGCATTCTATGATAGAGAGTGGAAAATTGGTTAAAATAATTGGATTGTTTGATTATTAATAAACTCGGTTCGTAGACTTCAGCATGATAAGCTTCGTAGCGGCGTTGCGTCACATTGTGATTATGATTGTAAGCTTATCATCATTCAATGAAATAGTTCAGTGCAGTTTGAACTTGGCAAAGCAGCAAACATTAAACTGACTTAAATGCCTCGATGCGTGCGGTAGAGGGTATGTGTGTGTGTGTGTGTGTGTGTGTGTGTGTGAGTGGGGTGTATCGATAACATCTGGGCAATTGCTAGTTAGAAACAATTATCCATCAATCTTTTGGGCTATCTACCTGATGTTATCTATGATTTGTGTTTGTGTGTGTGTGTGGCCGTCGTTGGTCAGTTGGCAGCAGTTGGTCAAAGTTCCATCTTCATGTCATCATTAAAATCAAAGTAACGCTGCCGCTTCCCAACCCACCAAACGGATCGAACGATCGCAATTAACATTGCTAATTTCAGCGTCACAATGATAATGTATATTCTGTGAGTCGAGTTGCTGCGAAATCATTGCAGTTCACTGCGAGAGAGAGAGAGAGAGACAGAGAGAGCGAGCGCGAGAGAGACTGCAAATGATGTGGTCAAGTGCAGGGTCGAGAGATCTTTTCACTAAAAGCCCGGTTTGTCTACTGCGGTGGCCCACGCATTTGGTTTAACATAACTGTATTTCTGCCGTCGCTTCCATTCCGTTGTGCTCTGCTCTCTTTGCTGCCTTCGAGTGTGTGTTGCGATGGTGATGCGTGCCTCTGCAAGTGCGCGCGTGAGTGTGTGTCTGTGTGTGTGTCGGTATGTGTGTTCTTCAGTGCTGCTTGCGTGTGTCAGTGTATGTGTGTGTGTATGAGTGCTTGTGGCTGTGGCTGTGCCGCCGCCTGCCTGTTGTAGATGGCGATAGTCGTTGCAGTTATGAAAGTCGACGCATCGAACACCCTGTAAACGGCGCTTCCCCAAGAGTGATAGTTGAAGCTTAAGTGAATTATTAGAGTACGGCAAATGCATATTAATATGTTACAAATAAGTAAGTAACATAAATTAAAGTCAACAACCAGCTTACGATTAATTTTTTAAATATGAACATAGCACTATGAAATTGTTTCTTCATTTTAGTACAAGCAAACTTATAAAGACAAACTATATAAACACAATATACCTAAAAGTAATATTAAGAGCTAAAATATTATTACAACACAAATGTGGTATAATATTATTTGTTAATTTAAATACTCGTATGTGTAAATTACTGGAACAAATCATTCAAAATAATCGAGCACACAAAAAATATGAATATCTAAAATATTCATAACATACTTGTTATAAATTTAGTTTGCAATAATTATCAAATAAAAAGAAAATAAATATGAAATAATAGTAATTCATTTATAGAAGTAAAATGTGTAACTGAGAATATTTTAAGTTTCTTTTTGTGGACAAATAAACCAAAAAAAAAAATCATAGTATTACAATAAATTGTTATCTTCATGATCGCTCAAATACCCAAAACAACACGCATTCACTTCAGCCAACGAAATGATCATGCTTGCAAGCAGCTGCTGCTAATAGTACAGGGTATAGAGCTATAAAGCAGACAGCTCAGGCTTGTGCCTAACAAGTCGAGTGCTGGACGCGTAGCAGTTAACAGCGAGAACGTCAACGATAGAGCTACAATATATTAGCAACCGAAAGCAGAAGACGTAGTGAACAGGCTCCTTAAATGTAATTATAGTTGTGTTAACATTAACATTATAAAAGTAACATAATATCACCACATTAACAGTGAACTCGTATAAGTCGTTTACATTTCAAGTTCTGTTCTTCTTTTTTTTTTGAGTGTGTGTGTTTTGAAATTTAAACAGCAAATGCGCCAAAACAATAATCGCAACCTGATATTCTATCATCTTTTTTTCTAAGTGTGTTGAGTGAATGAGTTTATCAATGAAGGTTTTTGATTAAAAAACAAAAAAACAAAAAAGAAAACAAATATCAACAAAAAAAGTCGAAGAAAATAAAACGTTTGAACTGAAGTGTAGCGGTTGAAGGGCGCTGTGAGAGCTGTGAGAGCTGCGAAGCAACAAGCAAAACAGCCTCAACAAGTGTTTAATAAAAACGCAAAATAAAAACAAGAGTCTCCGAGTCCTCGGTATCTATGACTGGGGCATGCGCCTTCAACGTTGCCCTCAGTCGGGACTTCCCGCGGGCCCTCAAAAAATTTAACTCAAAACCTAACGTTTTATCATGCGGCGCAAAAACGCTGCACCAAATTAAATTACCAACACTTTTTTTTTTCTTCCTATTTTTGCTGCTGCCCGTCCTTGCAATTCAATATTCTGTAATCTCAATTTGGTTCATCTTTTTCCTTTTTCGTTGTGTTGCCATGGTGAGGTGCGTAGAGTCAACATTATAAGGAAGAGTTGGAGTAATCAACAAAAAAACAAAAAGGTCACCTTTTGAGCTTTTCATAACGTTTTTTAAGCCACTCTTCCACAAAGGTATTTCCTCAATAAAAACAAATGTGGAAAAATATCGATGACACTTCTTAAATGCAATTCATATCAATTTTTATACGCTTATCGCAAGCATTTGTTAATTTCTAATGCTTCATTGCTTCGTTGCTTATCACATTAGAACATTGTGCGAATTTTAAGTGACTTGCGTTGATTGGTAGTAGAAGTAGTGAAGCTTTCGTGGTTTCATAACACAACTTTTGCCTTTTAACGTCTAATCAACAAATTTGTATTTAATCTATAACAAAGCTTAAAGCTCTACGCTCTTAACTGTTGCTCTCAACAATCTTCGATTGACTTTGTAACTCGTAGATTTTACTGCCTTTTTTATAAGTATTATGACTATTTCAATTATTTTCTATTCATGCTTATATCAAATTGAGTGTGTAATAAGTTAAAAATGTATATAAATTCAATTTGATTTACAATCTTGCTGATAATTGAATGCAATCAAGCCCCGAATACGTAAAACTTTTTTATATTATTAGAAAAATGTTCTTTTCATGCTTATAGCAAATTGAGTGTTTAAGATTCTAATGCTTCACATTAAGAATTTGTATTAAATTTGAAATTGGTTTATATTTTCGATTGGAGAATCCTTGATAGATAAAAACCACGAATTAGATCCATTTACTTTTTAGAAACATTGTAATTTATACAGAAATTGTATAAAGTTGAAATTGGAAATTAATGTAGATTTTCGATAGGAGATTCTTACTTACATAGATGAGCAGGAAAATAAAAAAAATTGTAAAAAGCGGAATATTTTGGCTTCAATTATCAGCAAGATTCTAAACACAAATTAAATAAAGTTTAAATTTAAAATCAATGTACAATTTTGATTAAAGAATTTTACTTGGGTGAGATGAAAATATTTTAAACAGTTTAAAAATATATGGAGAAGTATTTTGTTCTCACTCCAATCGAAAATCCACATTAATTTCAAATTTAATCTGTATTTAATTTCTTGTTGATAATTAATTGCAACCAAGTCAAAATGTTTTCCCCATATCGATTGATTTAATTAAAAGGAAACGCGTATACTTTTTAATTGGTACTCTGCTTCTTCAACGGGGAAACATGAAATGCAAAATATGCACCCCAATTAAACGAATCAAATTACTGCTGCACATTCTTGGCGCTTTAAAAAAATAATAATTACTGGTTGATTATCATAACTTAAGTACAATGTATGAATGACTTTGCAACGCGAATCATGAATCGCGATACACTTTGAATATTAACAGCGGAGCATTATTCTTATTATCGCCTTGGTTATCGCATAGATTGCAATCGCATTTAAATGGAATTCCGAAAACGATAAGTGTTCGATGCAAATACACATTCTTTCTCTTAAAACACAAAGAAACACACAATAAATTCCAAATTATTATTACCCATTCAGACTGATGGATATATTGCTTCGGTCTGGAGTAAAGAGAGTTTTTGTTTGCCTGCCATTTTGTTTTGGGGATATGAAAATATGAACATCTTATGTTTGTCAGCACACCCAAGTGGAATTAGCATTAGGGAATATCAATCGTGGGTGGGGGGAGTAGGAGGCCAACTTTGTTCTATGGTTAACCCTCAAGTGGCTTTGGCTGCAATTCGGATTGAATTTCAGTCGCATTCCCATTCAGAGAAACACTTAACGCTCACACTTTACCGGAGTCAAATTGAAGTACGTGAGTTTATTTGGTTGGGCATAACGCGAAGAAATACAAAAGACCAAAAATAACTGACAAACTGACTAGAAAATGACTTGAAATGCGCATTAAATGCATAAATAAGCAAACTCGCATCGGGTCCGAAATACCCAAAAACCGAAACCCAAATTCAAGGCGGCATAGAAGGGAATGGGAACGAGACGAGAACGGATCGGGGACAACGACAAAGGCGTGACACATGTGAGAATGCGCCTTTCGTTGGGATTATTCTGCGGTAGCGCGCTGCCTGTGGCAACCTTTATGCGCAGCTGCACTGAGCTGCACAATCTCGCAACATGCATACGGCAAACTACAAAGCTACAACAAAATAAAAGTCATCGAACAACAGCTAAATATAGTAACAGCATAGTGACAATCATACGTCAGTCACAGCTACTAAAACTATCAATGGAAATGAATTGAAATGAAATGCGTTTCTTTTTTAATTTTTGCCTCCCCCCCTTTTTAGTCGATGGAATAGCTAATCCATAAGGCAAAATAATCAGAGCCAGAACAGTCCTGGCACACAAACACCGCGTTCGAATTTCGAATTTCAATTAAGATCTTTAGAGCTTAGCTGGCATCAGGTTGACACAATGCAAACTATTTTCTTTCAACTAAAATATGTCAATGTCTCTGCAGCTTAACTTGTCCAACATATTCCATTTGTAACTGGAAATAACACGACTAAAGTATCTAAAAGATGTATTCCTAATATGCTATTCAATATTATGGATATTGATCAACAACTACAACTCAATCATTTATCTAAATTATATAATTACAATTTTCTGAACGAGAACAGTTAAGATTAAAGTAATTACATGTTTTAAGTTCATTTATAATAGATTAAATATTTCAATATTAATATTAATTTATTTATTTCTATTAAACTTTTAACATCAATTGACGACAGTGAAAACTTTATTATACATTCAAATTATGTTATTAAAATGTTAACAACGAGAACAGTTAAAATTAGAGTAGATGATAATAAAATTAAACCTCTATTATGAAATTACATTAGAACAGATCGTTTAGCGTTTAATACATTGTCAGCTTTCATACAATAGCTGTTGGCTTTAATAATTATTGTTCTCGCATCACTGATCAATGGATTGAACCATTGAACTGATTTGTTCAATCGATCGTTAACCACCTTCGAATCTGTTATATAGTCCACATATATGGACAAAAATTCCCACGTACACACATAGAAGCACACTTTGTAGTTTCTATTGTGAGTGCAATCAATAACGAATTGTGAATGTGTGTGGTTCTGGATATCCATGGGCTTTAATCAACACTCATTGACACAATTTAATTGTTCGGCATTCGGAGTGAAGCAAATTAAGCAACGAGCACAATTCTCGATCACATGCACTCAGAGAAATTCGTTCAACATAAAGTTCTTTTTTGGATATATATATTATATATTATAAATTTGATTGCGTAGCAAATCTTATTCAGATTGCGTTACGTTTTTCGCTCAGTGTATGGACATACACATGAGAGTATAATTGAAAAATTGCGCCGTTCGATTAATCTCAATTAAATGGCGAACAAGCTGCCAATTGATTGGCGAAATAAACACACAAAACAACAACGAAGGGAGCACGAATCGAAGACCCAACTTCCGCTTGGACAGAGTGAGAGTCAGACGTCAGACACAAGATACAAGATACAGATGTGAGATACAGATGCAGATAGTAAATGTATCTGCAGACACGCTCTCGCTCTCGCTCTCGCTCTGGCTCTGTCTCTGACATCTCTCTGACATTAGCTACACCTGTCGACATGTGCCATGTTCTGTGCTAAGTGTACAAATATGTGAACTTGAGGCACAAGTGTTTCACTGTTTGTCTTCTGGTTCCTCGCGACCCGAACTGATAACATTCAACATTCACAGAAGAGTGAGAGCTGAGCTGAGGGTGAAGGGTGACGGCAAGGGAAAGGGAAAGGGATTCCCTTCCTTCAAGCTAATCAATAGCGCCGACGACGCCGTCAACGTAAATGTATCTATGCTTTATCTTTATCTTTTGAAATGAGTCAACGGGCCAGTCTAATTACCCACTGGGCAGAGGCAGAGGCAGAGGCAGAGGCAGAGCTTGATAAGCTGCATGGGATATGTGAGCATTACGGACGGTATCTTAAGTATTTTATGTTTTCAAGTGTTTGAACTGCAGCTCTGATTTTGTTTTTCCACAACTTATCGACATTATTTGTTCCAGTTTTAATTAAAATCTCTATAACAAGTAAGATATGCACTATCTGTTTTCAATCAAAGCGAATCATTGTGGAATCATTTTTACAATATACCAAAATATTATACCGAAAAATATAAAAATATATCGAATTCATATTTGGTGTATTGATATAATATTACATTTAAAATATACCATGGAGTGCAAAATAAAATGCCGAACAAAATACTAAAATATACCGAATTCTATATTTGGCATGATGATATACTATTATATTTCAAATATACCTTAGAGTGCAAAGTACACCCGCAACCCAGTTTTTATATAAGTAAAACAATGCGAAATTATTCTTAAAATATACCGAAAATGAAAATATAAAATATACCATAGAGTGAAAATTATATCCGCTGCTAATTAAATATGCAAAAAAATACTAACATATGTATAATCTTAAAGCAATATTTAATATATATCGATATACTATTACACTTACAATAGCATAAAGTACAAAATATGATGCTGCATTCGCAAAGCTATAATACTTTTTTTTTTCCCTAGGAGTACCTTGAAAACTACATACATACAAAAACATTGATTTAGACCTTTACTGAAGGCAATTTTCGTAGAGAGAAGAGTCTGATAACAATTGATTTGAGAAATCTAACAAAAAAAGTACTAGAATTCCCCAGTTGATTGCTCATTTACACAATATATTGAAAGCATTGCGGGAACTTCTAGACGCCGATGGCCAGATAATGTGTAGGATGGATCGAGAGAGGTGGGGAACAAAAGAGCAGAAGCCAGTAGTCGGAACCACTTAACATTTTGCCCCTTTCTTCTTCGTCTTAAGAGATTTGTTATCAAACAATTAATATTTATCAGCGCATGTTGATAATTAATCATGACAAAGGTTAGAGATCTATCTGAATGAGTTGTATTTTGTATAACTAGTTTGTCGTTTGTGTATTATTTAACGGCATTATTACTCATAGCAACATATGCTAGGAAACCGCCTAGAGCAATCGTATTGAGATACTACTACAATGTGTTTGCATAAGATTTCAAATTCGATTTCAATGTTGCGTATATTTGTGAAATTCATTAATGAATTCTTCAACCAGTGACTCGCGATTTATCGCCTGGAACACACTTGCTTCTGGATCTCCCCATGCTAGACTCAGATAGTTAATGCTCCGAAGTAATATGTATGTTGATAATGGTAATCATGACAGTACGTTTTCTTAGTACTTTATTTTTTTCCAATGCTGTTGTAGTTTATTATTGTCCACTCGGCATGATTTGCAAAACAGCTAGAAGAAAACACACAAATACGTAATGATCGCAGCGACGACAAATCACAGAAATTTTGCAAACCGGTAACAATAAAGTTTTTGTTGTTGATCTTATGCATTGAGCATGTTTGTAGATAATGTATTGATATTGAGCGTTCGCTTTGAATTCGATTCAATGTTCGTTTCGTTAGGTAGCTAAGCGAAAGTTTTTTGTTTCTGCCCCCACACACACGCACTTGATGCAAAGTGCTGTTAACTCTGCTAAGTGCTGCTTCTCTGAGTGTTCGACTTGGTCATGGTTTTGCTCTCGCAGTCTGCTGTCTGCTGTCTGCAGTCTGCAGTCTACGCAGCTCTGTCTTCTGTCTTCGGTGCTGCCTCGCAGCCTGCCAAGATCTTTGACAGCGGGCGTCAATTTATGGCACGCTTCGATGGAGTTCAATGGCAAACAACAAGACTGACAACGACGACATTCACTCTTTTTTGCAATCTCAATGAAGACATCCAAGTGCCAGTCGGGCAGCATCCCAACTGGCAACGTGCACATGGCAACGAGAGAGAGACAGAGACAGAGACAGAGACAGAGACGGAGACGGAGACGGAGACGGAGACAACGACACCGGCTGCACAAGTTGAGGTCCAGGCCAGTGAGTTTGTCGCCGAATTATCGCTGCATACATAGAAGCCATGCCAAGCTATGCTATGCTATGCCTTGCCTTTGAGGGCGACTACACTGAAAAAAAATGAAAGATAGCTACAGTCAAGTGTCGTCGAATGTGGAATATCCGCTACCCACATTGATTAAAAGGAAAACAGCGCGGTATTTTTCCTTAAATCTATCATTTTCATATACCATAATACTAAAATATACCAAAGGCTTTATTTGGTACGTCAATATACTATGACTTTCAATATATATTATTGAGTACAAATTATACATATTTATTAAACCCATTTCTGAAATAACTTATTCAATTTTTATCTGATCGCAACCAAATTTTAAATCCAAATCAGAAATCATATTCATATTTACAAAGTTATAATGCATTTCAAAATTAGTACTTGGAATTTTCTTCTAAAAAGTGCGCCAAGAGTATGTTTTTCAAAAAGATTTGATATAAGACTAAGTTCTTATTAAGAAAAGAAAAAAAAAACACAAATCTCATTATAAGATAAAAACACATTACCTTATATTGTTTTTATTTTCTGGCTATGCGAATTGTGGCCGTTTACATTTTTATTATGTCGTTAGCATTAAGTTATTATGATGACTTTCCAAGACATTCTCAGACTGCAATAAAGTAAGTCTGAAAATTAGATAACAATTTTATGGGATTTAGAGGAATTCAATAATTTTGTTACCTAAATCTACTATTTATGTTCTTATTTTAATTTGTATTTTGCAGACTAATGTTTTTAGTTGTAATACACAATTTTTAATATGAATGTTCTAGATTTTGTAAACTGATCTTTTTTCTCAGTGTGCATCTCCCCATTAATATTACAGTCTCTTCATTATTTTTACAACTACAACATAGACGTTGTTTTTTTTATCCCCTTCTTTTTTTGTGCTGTAGTCTTATTTATTTTATGAAGGACCCCCTCTCACTCGCTCTGTAGAATCAAGTTTCCTTTACGACACAATTCGATGGGGGCTGCGGTTCAATTTGATGGCATCGGTCCATTAAGTCTGTTGCCTGACAGTGCCAATGCATTGATCTCCCCATTGAACCAGGCGGCACACCCGCTAAGTGATTTCCTCAGCTGTCACCATCTCTCTCTCTCTCTCTCTCTCTCTCTGTCTCTCTTTCGCTCGGTGCATCTCGAGCATCTTCTACGCTTTGCATACAAAACTCGCAAGTACTCGCGCAAAATCAAAGCTAGACTACATCCATAATAGACTTGCCCCGTCGTACAATATAATAATAATGGGACAGGCATTTGCGATAGCGCTGTCATGCCGCCAATGTCAATAGCAATAGGTATACGTACATATATATAGACTATAGGCATAGCCAATTAGCAATTAGAGCATTATCTGGCATTTGCCAATAATGACGAGGTGTGCCATGATGTGCCAAAAGGATCCAAATATCAAAAGCAATATGAGTACTATCATTAATAGCGCAATTACCTTTGAAATAGCGACAATTTCGCACTGCAACGCTTGATTTTGATAAAACCAAACCAAAAAAACACTTCACAATTGGTTTGTCGATAGTCAGACAGTTTGCCATCGATTCAGATTTTGTCTTTGATATTTTGTAGGACTATAAAAAAAATGTGGCTTAGTCATGGCTGATTAAAGTTGATATAAGAACAATGAAAAACAAAACGTGATTAAACTGCAAAGGCTTCAACATTTCTCATCGCATCTGTGGGACAAAGTCAAAGACATTATATTGAGAACTTCTAACTATTTCATTTGAAATACATTTAAGTACAATATGAAATTTAATTTGAAATAAAGCGTAATCAATGCAACTAAGCTGCAAAAACTTCATCATTGCTCGCATCTTATAATAATTATTTTAAAGTGTATTAGAGAAAGTGTAATTAAATGTTTTAAATTAATTCAAATACAAAAAAGAGTGAATTCAATAATTATGAAAAACAAAGCGTGATCAACGCAAAGGTGAAAAACGATTTTTGGTTTCTTTTCAAAATAATATGAAATATGTCAGAAGTTGTTGTGAAGATATTATCATTTACTTTAAAATCATTTGAAATACATTATTAAAATTATATTCGTACTATAACACATGATGGAAAAAAGTGCGATCAATGCAACTAAGATGTAAAAAGTTCATCATTTCTCAACACATCTTATAAAAATTATTTTAAATCTGTGGCGAACTTCTAACTATTTAATTGGAAAATTATTTAAATACAAAATAAAGTTTATTTTAAAATTTTTTTATATAGAACATAAAGTTATTTTATGAATAATGAAAAACTTCTTTTTTTGTTCTCTCAACTTATAAAAATAATTTGAAGCATTTCATGTGAAGTTAAAGATATTTTTAATATTGTCGATATTGTGGCATTTAGTTTGTAATTACATTGATAAAAGAAATAAGGCTGCCGCTTTTCAAATAATTTGTATAGAGTTCACTTAAATGTCAGGCATAGAAAACTCAAGCGCTCATTTGAGATAAACTTCAACAGGCGTCGCATCAATATAAGTAATTTATTCTCACAGACTTGTATCTAGAATATCACTTCAATACAATACTGCACTTCTCTAACCCGTCCACCAGCAACAACAATTCCACACACATATATAAAATATATATTTTGTAAATTGTCATTTCATGTTTTCTGCCACTCATCCATTACTTAATGTTGATCCTCGAGCATATCTTATCTTTGTCGAAGATATTATTACACTTGAAGTTTTCTCAATACGTTTTCGATAATATTTATTGTTTGGGTAGAGTGTATGTAATAAAATATATAGTAAAGACAGCTAGAGGTCTTCATTATTATCAACGTTATGAACTTGCTGGCGGGTTTTCTAATTAGAAATAAATTACCGAACTCGCACTCATTACTCAACCGACTTTCACTCTCGTCTTGCAGACGACGACAAGTGTTGTCATTAACACCAGCACATCGATGGAGAAATCAACGCTAACGCAGAAGAATTATGCCAGTGTCTACAATGAGACGACAAAGCCAAAGAAGCCAAAGCGACGCGACAAAAGCGATTTGGGTCCCGATTTTGTGGCGCCCGATGGCGGCTGGGGTTGGGTGATCTGTGTGGCCGCTGGCTTCAATAATGTAAGTTCGATCGAAATGATCGAATATGTTATGTACTAAACGATTCTTCTTCTTTCTTGTGGACAGTTCTTTATGTTTCCGGCACTGCAGCAATATGGATTGATCTACAGAGTTCGCATGACTTCGCTGGGCTTTGATGCCAAGGAGACCACAATTATCGTTAACGTCGTGATGACCTTGTCCTCGCTAGTGGGTAAGTACTTCCTCTTCGTCTTAACTAAATTTCCGAACTTTAATTTATTCACATTCCAGGCATCGTGAATGGCGCCATGTTCCGCAGGTTCACGTTCCGTCAGGTCGCGCTGACGGGCACAACTCTCGGCTTTCTGGGGATCTTTCTCTCGGCGTTCTGCACCACCGTCTGGCAGTACATCATCTGCCTTTCGCTGATCTATGGCGTCGGCCTTGGCCTAGCCATGGCTGCCGTTTCGCTGGCCGTCAACACCTACTTCAAGCAGAGTCGTCGACGTGCCACCGGCTTCACGTGGACCATCACCGGGCTGGGTCCCATCATATTCCCCTATGTGTCCACCTTTCTGCTGGACTTTTACGGTGCCCAGGGAACGATTCTCATCTACTCGGCCATCGCTCTCAATGCCGTGCTCTGCGCCATGACGCTGCAGCCGGTGATGCGTCACGTGCGCAAGCCGGAGAAGCCAGAGGTGATTGTCAGCGAACACAAGGAACAACCGGAGCTGCTCGAGGCCAATGGGAATCTACTGGCACCGAGCAACGATCCGTGGTCGGACTACGAGTGCAAATACTGTCAGTATCAGAAGCGCACCAAGCGCAGCATCTTCTCTTCACAGTATCTGTTCAACGACGACGATCCCGAGCACCCGGGCTATGAGATTACCGATCCCGGTACTCCGATGCTGGCGCGTGCCAACGACGGATGGTTTGGGTCGAAGCTCTCGCTAACATCTGAGCGTCGTCAGGTGCTATTGCGTCAGGCATCCGTCTCGGTCTCGGCCGCAGCCACTAAGGGTAGTCGGGACAATCTTGACAAGCTGGAGGAGGCCAGCGAGCATCATCAACAGCACGATTCATCGGCGGCGCTCTACAAGCCCAACTATTTCAATCGCGAGCGCGAGGATCTGGGTCGCTATGCCAGCAAGTCGAGTGTCTACTCGAAGCCCGGCGGAGGTGAGGAGTTGCTCCGTTGCACCTGTGCCGAGGACAAGGCGCTGCTGCAGAAGACCGCCGAGGCACTCAAGCTGGAGCAGGCGGCACCTCAGGCGGCCGAGGAGGCCGAGGAGGAGGCCAAACGCAAGATGACCTTCCGTCAGAAGGTCAGCAAATTCTTTGATCTCGATCTGTTGCGCAATCTGACCTTTGTCAATCTGGTGATCGGCATGAGCATCATGATGTTTGGCGAAATGAACTTCTCGGTGCTGACACCGTTCATCCTCCATAGCTACGGCTACACCGACAGTCAGTGCTCGATGGTGATGTCCCTGCTGGCGTGCATGGACATCTCGGTGCGTTTCCTGGCACCGCTCTGCCTCGAGAAGGTGAAGCTCGACAATCGCGTGCTGTTCGCTTTTGGCATTATCTGCATTGCCGTCGGCCGTGTCATCGTCACAATGACCTCATCCTACAACGTGGTCATAGCGGTCTTTCTGCTCATCGGTTTCGGCAAGGGATTCCGCACCATATTCTCCCCATTGATCATACCCTCGTATGTGCCATTGCGTCGTCTGCCCGCTGCCTCTGGACTGCAGCTGATCTTCAACACGTTCTTCTCGCTGGTCATGGGTCCCCTGCTGGGTGAGTGCAGCTACCTTCCTTTCTTCCTTCCTTCCGACTGTGTTATGCTAATAATAATCTCTCTTCTCTTATGCATGCATAGGCATCATCACCGATGCTTTCGGCTACAGTTCAACCATCCACTGCATCAATCTTTTGACAGCCATCGCCCTGATCATGTGGGTAGCCGAGTCGATGGTGCGACGTGCCCTTGGCAAGCCATACAATCCACCGGAGGAATAGCCTTGTGTGTCCATGCGGCACTCGAGCAATCTTAAAATAGCCTAGACAGCAGCCAAGTGTAAAGTATTACCTTAACACACACACACATACTCCAAGATATTACTGCGAGTTTGTTACACTTATGTAGTACAGATTAGCCTACACACTAATATATATTTATTTAAGTATTGCCATTAAGTTTAGTTTAGGTTATCAATTGTCATTTAATCTGTTAATGCCAATTACTTTGTACTCCTCTGTATATATGGCAGTTGCTACTTCACTTATGCGATTTTATTCATACCTATTTTTTTTCGTAATTGTAAATTATATGTTGGGCATTTTCATTTAATGTGCTACTGAACTGAATTACCATTTGCTGTTAACTTAGATCTTTTGTTCATATTGATTACGAGTATACATTAAAAACCTTACTCTAGATGCGTATGACTTTTTTATTTCTCATTATATCCGCTAATCATAGGAGATAAGGGTGTTATAAATGTATGTAACAGCCAGAAGGAGGCATCTCCGACCCCATAAAGTATATATATTCTTGATCAGCGTCAATCCGCCTGTCTGTCTGTTTGTTCGTCTGTCCGTATAAACACTTGGATTTCACAGCCTATAAGAGATAGAGCTATAGTTTAATTGTTATGTTTGTTTCAAACATATCAAGTTTGTTTCAAATGTTTGCCACGCTCACTTTCGCCCCCGCCAAGCGATCAAAATCAAATATCAAGCGTAATTTTGAAGCTATAGTCAATTTTTGGTACATACAATAATAATTATAGTCTTTTGCAGTATATTGGTTTGTATATATTTAGTATGTTTGAGGTATATTGATTTCGTATATTTTGAAATAAATACCGCATTGTTTTGCTTTCATACAAAATGGGTAGCGAGTATCTCACAGTCGAGCACACTCGACTGTAGCTTTCTTACTTGTTTCAAGTATGTTTCTGTGTGTTCACAATTTGATTCAAAGGTATGCTATTGTACATTTCTTGACATGTTTTTGCTTGTAATTATAATGCAATTTTCTACATTTCTTAGAATTAAAGTATTGTACATATAATATATCTAACGATTTCTGGATAACTGGAAATTCAAATTGTCCATAACAGTCACGTTTTTGCTTTACTTTTATTAAGTAAAACTGATAATCGTAATTAAATGTTCTAGTTTTCTTAGAATTAAGGTATTGGACATATAGAAAACTGAAAATATTATGATAGGAATCATGTTAGAATTGTGCTGACTTTCAAAAACTAAGTGCTAGCTCATACTGGATGAACAGAAATTTAAAATATCATGAAGTTTGTATTTCAATTTCAATATTCTAAATTTCTTAGAATTAAAGTATTATAAAGACATCACACAAATGTAAATATTATAAGAGTAATCAAGTTAGAAATGTGTAGAAAATTGAATTGAAATTGAAAATACCCATAGCTGTCTCTTGGAATTCTCCTTTCTTGAGTGAAGAAAGAATTCGTACAAAATAAATAAAATAGTACAAACAGTAGTAATATGTGCATAGAAATTTGTAGAAAAATATCAAACCTATTCAACTAAATAGCACTGTTGATAAATAGTAGATTAAAGCGTCGACTCGCTGCTAGTTAACAGCGCTCTAACAGCGTCCTAACAGCGCTGTTAAATGAGACCTGCACGTCAAGCAGTTGTCGTTCTCTCAATTTCATTTAGCCGTTACGTTGATTCGCCAACAGCATCGAGCATCGGGCATCGGCTATTGGGCAACGAACATTGTCGGTATTTCAGTTTGTTTGAGCAGCTAAGGGCGTCGAGTCGCCAATTAGGACACATCACTATTAAAAGAGAAAAAGAAACGGAAAAGAAATTGCAATTGAAAACGAAAACGAAATCGTCCAAGAATTTGTATTATTTTTTGTTTGTTTGTTTGCCATCGGATCATCTTGTGTTCAGTGCGTGGCGACCTTCAACTTGATTTTGAGTGCCACGAAAAGTGCAACTGAAAGATGTGACATGTGCAATTAGTGTGTGCGTGCATGTGTGTGTGTGTGTGTGTGTGCGAGTGCGCACAAAAGTAAAAATAAACTTGTTGTAAAGGCAAAGGCGACTTTTTATTAGCCATCAAAGAGATCAGGTGCCAAGTTTCGCATGTGCCAACGACAAGAACGAGGCAAAACCGATTCAAGAGCCCCCACATATCACATCGATATACTGCAATAGTAAGTATATACATACACTATATATGTACATATGTATATACGGTATGTCTGGTCTATGATTAACGATTACATGACACCAAACTACCTCTCTATGTCCGTCCACACATCGCTACACCCGTTCACACGTTCTTATCACTCGTGACACTCGTGCGGGCGCCACCACGGCAATCTCTATGAGATCAGCCACGCCGCTCACCTGGCCACTATCTGAGTCGGCTCCATTATTTTACCCGCTACCCACAAAGTAAAAGGGTATTATAACGTTGTGTCTATGGGAAACGTATATGGAACACACAGAGGAGACATTTCCGATCTACTTAATGGGATCGGAAATGTCTCCTTCCTCCTTCTCCTATGGATAATTCTATATCACTACACTATACCACTTACTAGGTACCATATCAAAACATTTTTTTATTTTGAATAGAGATTAATCTTATTTATGTATGAAATACTGGAATTCAAAGGCTATAATTTATTTATTGCACTCAGCTGTGCCCACGTCCACTTCCGCCCGACTATCGAAATCGAAAAAAAAGCATAATTTTAAATATTACATGTAGAAAATACAGATGCTGTAGTCGACTTTTAGTTTAGCTTTGATTGACAATTTGGTATATTTTGTACTCTTTGGTATATTTTGAATGTATTAGTATATCAATATGCAAATTATAGCTAACGGTATATTAATTGTTCTGCTATTGTTTTGCAAATGGATACCGGGCATCTCACAGTCGAGAATACTCGACTACAGCTTTCTTACTTGTTATACATTGAACCCGAAAATACTTCGCTAATAAAACTTATGAATTTCAATGCTTGGCGTATGAAAAATAACCAATCTTTGTTGTCAAGCAGATCGAAATGGGGATTGAGATTTGTGAAATTCACACAAAAGGATCTATGATGATGTGAAAAACGGTTTAAAGCCCTCCCCTACATAATCTTATCAATGTTATCACTGATAGCTGATCAATAGTTTCCACTCACACAAGTAACAATACTCGTTATCTCACTATCTCTATAAATTGTTTGCCTCCAAGTCAAGTGTGTTGTATGAATAGGCACAATATGGTTCATGTTCTATAATCGCCAGCAATATTAATTTTTATGGAGGGTAACTACATAACTAACAGATAAAGATAAGATCAATAAATGACTGCAGCTATTGATTTCATTCATACTAAGAAATTTTAAACGAAAACACATCTATGGCATTTGTTTTGGTAAATTTCCTTTCAATATCACCGAAAACTTTTCCCATCGTTGAAGAGGGTGAACTTAAGAACTTTCTCGCTCAAGAAATTCGAAATATTCACTCATCTAAGTAAGTTTATAATCTCTACACATCGATAATAATTCCTATAAACCTTTTAATTTTAATACAGCTCTCTCTATACTATAACTTGTAAAATAATAAATTTTCCGCAAATGATTCTATTAATATTCAATGGCAAAATAATTTGAATAAAGTTTACTCACAACATTCACTCGCAAAATCGCATGTCTAATTTATTCCACTATAAAGCCGCATGTCTTCTAGAGCGATAACTGAGAGGCAATAGATCGCATTAAATTGTGGTGTAGACAAGCGAATCATTGATCAGATCTGAACACTATAGACATATACAATAAAGCTGCTGTTTGCTGTCTCCGATCAGCGTTGATCGGAGACAGCTGTTGTTAAAGCCAGGCCCACATATCGCTGTATATATTGACCTTTAGCATGTTTCTTCAGCAAATAACATATGTAATATATAGTATATTAATATACTGTATAGCCATTGTACCTGCAATGATTCACACACGAAATTAAATTTTTGGCATCGAATTTTTGCGCACTAACTTTGTGAATTGGAGTCTAGTCATATGACGATGCTGATAAGCGAAAGAAGAGAGATTTGAGATGTGGTTGCCAAACGCCCCAGCCATGAACCCGGCTCTTCGACTCAGGTTGCGTGACAGAACAGCAACAAATGAGTCGAAAATCTAGATGCCAAACAGTTCGTTGTTGGGTCTGGTCAGCACAGGTTCTCTTCTCATTTCTAGTTTCACTTTTCATAGGCGGTGCATCAGCTTTGTGTATTGACAAGTGATCGTTAACTTGCGATTGCCAATTTCCAATGGCAGGGTTGTAAATCATTCACACAAACTGACATCGCTGTAGCTAACAATTGACGACAAGCATCGAGCCAGCATACAGTTACGCATCATCAGTACGACAATTTTCTAAACTGTTTATTTTCCTCTTGTAGTTATGGTGCCGACGGAGAAGAAGGTTTATGAGGATACAACACAACCGTTGCCTAAACGAACATGTGGCTACTACAATCGCAAGGATAAAAGCGATTTGGGCGTCGACTTTGTGGCACCTGATGGCGGATGGGCGTGGCTGGTGTGTGTTGCCGCCGGCGTATCCAATGTAGGTGAATGTTAACCACTTTACCTTTTTTGTGCTGTCTTTTTCAATATGTGTGTTTATACCCGCTATCTATAGAAGGATTTGTGGAAAGTTATTTTGTTAGTTATTAATGATAATACCATTCAGCTGTGTTACTTTTTTATACCTGCTACCTATTTGATAAAAGGGATTTATAACCTTACGTATTTATACCGATATTTACAAATCGATTGGTATATTTGAAGATTTTTTCGGTATATTCGTGTTCACATATTTTGAACTCTATGATACATTTTGAACGTAGTAATATGTCGATATACGAAATAAAGCTAACAGTATATTTTAGTTTTATTTCGGTATATTTTAACGAGAACACTGTTTTGTTACTTACTTTTATACCGCTAACCATAGAGTAAAAGGCTTTATCATGTTGATATATGAAAAATATCTTTCGGTATATTTATGTATTTTTTCAGTATATTTGTGTCTACCTATTTTGAACTCTATGGTATATTTAGAATGTAGTAATACATCGATATACTAAATATAGCTACCGGTATATTTTAATTTTGTTTCCGATATATTTTGACGATAATACCGCACTGCTTTCAGACTTATTTTAATAGCTGTTACCTATATATATATATATATATAACTTTGTGTGGCCTTCGCTGCCATTGCTTTATCAATAGCGTTAGTATTAATTTTAATTATAGCTAACCTTTAAATAAATAAATAACTTTGTGTATATTTTTACATTATTACCATACTGCTTTCTTAATTGCTTTCTCGTTTGTTTACTATGTACGTCGACAGCTTTCACTGTATCCTTGCCTGCAACAATTTGGTTTCATGTTCCGAGAACGTCTCAATTATCTGGGCATGAGCAGCTCCCAGGTTACGGCGATTATCAACACGAATCCCGCTGTCTCGGCGTGCACGGGTCTCCTAAATGGCCCCATGTTTCGACGCTTCACCTTTCGCCAGGTGGCCATGGTCGGAGCGCTGCTCTGCTTCACCGGCATCACGCTGACCGCCTTCTGCGAGACCTTTGCCGGCTACATCTTCGCCTATGCGGGACTCTACGGTGAGCTGCACTTTGAATGCTGCACTCTGACTAAACATTAGCTTTAATGACTTGTATTACTCAAAGGGTTCGGCATGGGCATCAGCGTGTCGGCCTCATCTTTGGCCATCAACACGTATTTCCAGCAGAAGCGACGACGTGCCGCAGGCTTCTCGTGGACTATCACAGGTCTGGGTCCCATCTTTCTGCCGTATCTGGTCACCTTTCTGATAAGTGTCTACGATGTACAGGGCACGGTGCTGCTCTTTGCCGCCATCTCATTGCACGCCTTTGTCAGTGCTCTGATATACCAACCTGTGCGATATCACACATCAGCAGTTGCCCCAAAAGGTACAGCAACGACAGATGCAACGCTGATGATGCTGGAGCAGCAGCCGGAGGTGTTGTGTCCACATTGTACACTGCAGCGTAAGCGGGAACCAGGCGGCATCTTCTCCAGCCAATATCTCTGCCAGGACGACGATGCTCAGCGGCCGGGCTACGAGATCATTGAGCCGGGCACACCGATGTTGTCGCGAGCCAACGATGGCTGGTATGGCTCCAAGTTGTCGCTGAGCTCGGGACGTCTACGCTTTCGCACCATCTCCAGCTCGAAGGATCTGGAGTTGACGCAGCGCCTGCATTCGCCGATTAGCGAGGATCAGCAGCCAGAGGAAGAGGACTTTCTGCGACCGAATAACTTTCGACGAGAACGCGATGAGTCCAACCTTGAGTCGAAGCTATGCTGCACTTGCTCTGAGCAGCGAGCACTCTATGCTCGCCTTCAAGCGGAGCCAGAACCAGAATCGGAGCCCAATAACAATGTGGAACAAACTGATCAAGCTGATCAAATGAGTTTCTTCCAGAAGGTGATCACGTTCTTCGATCTGGATTTGCTGCGTGACATCACGTTTGTGAATTTGGTCGCCGGCTTAACGATCATAAATTTTGGTGAACTGAATTTCTCCATTTTGACGCCCTTCATTCTCACGGACTTTGGCTTCGACACATCCCAGATTACGGTGGCCATGTCCCTGATGGCCGGCATGGACATCATTATGCGTTTCCTTGTGCCATTTCTCACCGAGAAAATACCCTGGGACAATCGAGTGTTCTTTCTGATCGGTGTCGTGGGCATCGCCATCGGACGCACCATTGTTGCCAGCACAAGATCGTATGGCGTCATTCTTAGTTGCTTTGTGTGGATCGGTCTCTGCAAGGGAGTGCGCACCATTTTCTGGCCTCTCATCATACCCGGCTATGTGCCATTGAACCGTCTTCCTGGCGCCTCTGGCCTCCAGCTGCTCATCTCAGGGCTGTTCACACTCCTGGGTGGCCCCTTTGTAGGTGAGTATTGTTCCTTTCAGTTGCCATTCCCACAAAAAGATTCTAATTTAGAGTACACTCTTCCTGCAGGTCTTGTGAGAGATTGCTACAATTATTCGGTGGCGTTGCATTGTCTGGATGCCATGACATTTATGGCAGCTGGCGCGTGGGCTCTGGAGGCGCTCTTGCATCGTCGCAGACGCAAAATGGTCAGCTAATCTTGTGATCCCTAGAATTTCACCTATATCATCTTTTTTTTGGTAGACCTAAGTTACGTAAAATAATTAATATACACACATAATGTACATATAGCCATGAAGTACAAGTACATAAGCCACGTTCCATTCACAAGTTTTTTTTTTAAGCACTAGCGAAGAATATATATATACAGGCGGGGTTTATTGATTAAACGTATTTTTTTCACTAAAAATTCAAAAATATGATGTTTAGGTTTGGGTTTGAGTAAAGGTTAAAATGAATTGTTCTTAATTCCTTCACAGAGCTAGTTTATTTTCATTTTTGGATGTCGTAATTGCGGAGATAAATCACGAAAGTAATTGAACAATTCAATTAAGCAATACGCAAATTATAGTTTAGCAAGAACAATCTTAAGATTGGGCACATATTTTTTAACCTCAACTGTTTGTGTTTATTATAAGCACTTGAATGAATAACAATGCGAAAGATTCAGGATACCTTAGGGACCCGTCTTGAAACACGGACCAAGGAGTCTAACATATGTGTAAGTTATTGGGATATAAACCTAATAGCTTAATTAACTTGACTATTAATGGGGTTAGTTTTTTAACTATTTATAGTTAATTAACGCAATCCCGGGGCGTTCTATATATGTAAGTTTGTATAATAATATTTATATTATTTGTGCCTCTAACTGAAACGTACCTTGAGCATATATGCCGTGACCCGAAACAGTTCTTACGTGCAAATCGATAGTCAGAATTGAGTATAGGGGCGAAAGACCAATCGAACCATCTAGTAGCTGGTTCCTTCCGAAGATTCCCTCAGGATAGCTGGTGCATTTAACTGTTGTATAAAATAATCTTATCTGGTAAAGCGAATGATTAGAGGCCTTCGGGTCGAAACGATCTTAACCTATTCCCAAACTTTAAATGGGTAAGAACCTTAACTTTCTTGATATGAAGTTTAAGCTTATGATGTAATGTGCCCAGTGGGCCACTTTTGGTAAGCAGAACTGACGCTGTGGGATGAACCGAACGTAATGTTACGGTTCCCAAATTAACAACTCATTCAGAAACCATGAAAGGTGTTGGTTGCTTAAAACAGCAGGACGGTGATCATGGAAGTCGAAATCCGCTAAGGAGTGTGTAACAACTCACCTGCCGAAGCAACTAGCCCTTAAAATGGATGGCGCTTAAGTTGTATACCTATACATTACCGCTAAAGTAGATGATTTATATTACATGTAATATAAATTTTGAAACTTTAGTGAGTAGGAAGGTACAATGGTGTGCTTGGAAGTGTTTGGCGTAAGCCTGCCTGGAGCCGTCATTGGTACAGATCTTGGTGGTAGTAGCAAATAATCGAATGAAACCTTGGAGGACTGAAGTAGAGAATGGTTTCGTGTGAACAGTGGTCCTAAGTTCAAGGCGAAAGCTGAAAATTTTCAAATAAAGGAAAGTAACTAAAATTAATATTTTGTCATAATTAAAAAACTTTAATAATTTTGAACGAAAGGGAATACGGTTCTAATTCCGTAAACTGTTGAGTATCCGGACATTGAAAATTTATGGTGGGGACACGCAACCTTCTCAACAGACCGTACCAATATCCGCAGCTGGTCTCCAAGGTGAAGAGTCTCTAGTCGATAGAATAATGTAGGTAAGGGAAGTCGGCAAATTAGATCCGTAACTTCGGGATAAGGATTGGCTCTGCAGATTGAGATAGTCGGGCTTGATTGGGAAACAATAATATGGTTTATGTGCTCGTTCTGGGTAAATAGAGTTTCTATCATTTATGGTAGTTTCTTGTTCCCCGGATAATTTAGTTAAGTAGCCAATTGTGGAATTTTTTTGATAAAATTTTTAAGAATACTAGTTGGGCAACCAGTTCTTTTAAATTGTAACGATTATCAATTAACAATCAATTCAGAACTGGCACGGACTTGGGGAATCCGACTGTCTAATTAAAACAAAACATTGTGATGTCCCTAGCGGGTGTTGACACAATGTGATTTCTGTCTAGTGCTCTGAATGTCAAAGTGAAGAAATTCAAGTACTTCCACTTATCGTACGAAACGATTCTTCAGGTGCGTAAAATGGGATCAATTTTGCAAAGCGTTAATTTTAAAATGAGATAACAAGAAAGTAAGCTTCAACTATGTCTTGGCCAAGACATTGCATATTTGGAAATAGCCGTAAAAAGGTTATCTTAAAATCTTTTGAGTTAGTATATTTAAATTAATAATTTATGTAAGTGTATAAGAAAGTATTTAAGCAAAGGCCATATAACGCTCTTTTTGCTGCGAATATTATTTTGCTTCAGCCCAGTGGTCGAATAAATAAATAAATAAATAACATGTACTATTGCATATTTTTCAGATCAGTTAAATTACAATTATTTTTGAAGTGTCAACTTAAGATACACGCGCTTATTGCATACTTTTAGGATTACACAAATAAAAGTAATCAAAGGTAACACCACTGCACTATGGGGCATTTTCCATTCTATCTGGCATTTAATATTACGAGTAAACCATAAGAGATTTTTTACTGCAGTTTCTGGTATTATGTTACTATATTCCCAAGGAATGTATCATATAAAAGTAGGCGTGGCATTACCGCCCACAAAAATCTGAAAAAAATTGAATACTACCATAAAATTTTTACACCAATATGTACTTACCTTTCAGAATTCGACACGCCCATTAAAAATTTCCGCCCTCAAAATTTTGAAAACATTTAATATTTTGAGCAATTGAGCCATTCTTGGCAGACATAATATAAATCCTAGCCCGGATGTGCACTGCAAATTGTGCCGATCGGATCAAAAACATGGAAGTTATTCACAAAACATTGCTTCAGACGGCCCTTCTCACTATTTCCTACAGAGCACAAATCGGTGTTGGAAAACATGAGGTTCTCTGAAAAAAAAGAAAATTGCGCCAATTGTGCAGAAAATTCAGAAAAAGACAACTATTGATGGATTAAGAATTAATAACACTGCAACATACAGTTGAAGTTATTACTAACTTATGATAACTTCATTTTCACACAATTTGATTAATTATTTACATTTTTTACGAAATTATTATCCATGACTTTTTTTTTATACCCGCTATCCATAGGGTAGAAGGGTATTATAAATTTGTGCCGGCAGAAAATGTATGTAACAGGTAGAAGGAGGCATCTCCGACCCTATAAAGTATATATTCTTGATCAGCATCAACAGCCGAGACGATCTAGCCATGTCCGTCTGTGTGTCTGTCCGTCTGTCCGTATGAACACCTAGATCTCAGAGACTATAAGAGATAGACAGCAGTTGTTATGTTTGCACGGAGATCAAGTTTGTTTCAAATTTTTACCACGCCCACTTCCGTCCCCGCAAATCAATAAATTCGAATAACAAGCGTAATTTTCAAGCTACAGCTGCGAATTTCGGTGTATACAATATAAACTATAGTATTCATGATTTCTGAAAATTTGATTGCGATCAAATTGTGGAAGTTATTAAAGAAATACTTTTGTATGGGCAAAAACGCCGACAATCTGGTATATTGTGCCGTCTATGGTATGTTTTGAATATGGTACTATAACTATATGGTACTATATACCATTTGGTATAATTTTAGTATATTTGTATTATTTGTATATTTTGAAAATCTCATATATATATCTCACAGTCGAGCACATTTGACTGTAACTTTCTTACTTGTTTATTAATAGCTTTCAACATAAATAAATGAATAACAAAGTTCACTTAAAAAAAATATGCCAACTTAGCGCGCGTGCTTTTGGATCCAACAGCTGACTTTACAGCTGTTATGCTCAAAAGAGCTGGTAGATATACATGTTTTTGGTATGAGCCATAACAGTTTTATGTTCTGTTAATGCAATGACATTAACATTCTTCTAATTGGAACATTTTTCAAAAACGCCTAAATTCCAGCTAAAATAGAAAATGCCCCATAGTGCAGTGGCTTTAAGTTTTAAGAACATGCAAGATTTCATAAAATAATTATTAAGCATATCTTAAAAATGTTTTCACAAAACATGGTCTCACAGCTCTTTACTAGAGATTAGTCTCTAAAGAGCTCTTTATACCCAATACCGTTGGGTAGCGGGGGGTCTCAGAGTTGAGCACACTTGACTGTAGCACTAACCATACAATACATAGATGCGTCACTTCATACAACCAAAAGGCATCATTAAAAACAGTATTATTGCCGCCCCAGTCGGGCCGTGCGCTGCGATTCGAACACCGAGCCTCTTCGGCTCATTCGAAAATTCGAAGTTCTAACGCAGCGCGCAGCGTTGAGTTCAGTCGCAGATCAAATGCGGAGCGATGAGCACGGGCGCATTTCGTTGCGCTCTGCTTTCGTTTCTATGTATGCGTGTATGTATCTACATGCTCGCCTATGTCAGTATGTGTATGCATGTGAAGTTTTGCAAATTTTAAAGTTCAAACTTTGTTAAATTGAGTTTTAAAAAGTGTTTGCAAAAAGGAATTACGGCTTTATTTTATTATTTAAAATTACAAAATTGTAAATCATCAAAAATCAATGCGTTATTATATTTTACTTCTATCAGTAAACTTGAAAGGGAATGAAAAAAGTTAAATCGCATTAAAATAAAAAACAAAATATGCATATGTTCTCGATCGGGAGTTGAACCCGGACCCACAACATGTTGAGCTTGCATACCACCAGCAGAGCCAACGCGGTCCTTGTGCAAGTGCCATTTAACTGCAAACATATAGAACGCGAGCAATTGTTGTTGTCCTCTTCTTCGAGACTTTCGTCGCGGCAAAACAAAATTGACGTGCGCTAGCTGCTTGTCAGTGAGGCAACTGCACGTTGCAAAACTTCACATGCATACACATACTGACATAGGCGCGCATGTAGATACATACACTCATACATAGAAACGAAAGCAGAGCGCAACGAAATGCGCCCGTGCTCATCGCTCCGCATTTGATCTGCGACTGAACTCAACGCTGCGCGCTGCGTTAGAACTTCGAATTTTCGAATGAGCCGAAGAGGCTCGGTGTTCGAATCGCAGCGCACGGCCCGACTGGGGCGGCAATAATACTGTTTTTAATGATGCCTTTTGGTTGTATGAAGTGACGCATCTATGTATTGTATGGTTAGTGACTGTAGCCTTCTTATTTTTAATGTTCTTAAAAAAAAAAAAGCTTAAAAGTATGCAATATTTCGTTCTCCAATCACAAATTTGTATGGCATAATTGCAGGTTTGTTTACATAAATTGAAAACGTAAACAGTAAATTTTATTTTTTCGCCTGTTGCAATTCTCAAGTGGTTCTGGATGGGAGCTGGACACTATCACTCTCAATGCGGGATGGCGCCGCAATCGCTTGTCCGCAGCGGTGTCATTTTCCCGTCAGATTTGGATTTTTTTGAAGTGTGATTGCGGGAAAAATATGAAAACAGCGGGCAACGAGAAATCTGGCTTTTTGACCAAATTTAAGCATCTTTTTTTTAGTTTACTTTTAAATTGAATTTAACAGCTGAAATAGTTAGCGTTTCTTATAATATTCCACATAAGATATTTCTCCATCTTTGTTACTGAATTTAGACATCGGGGATGATTCATCGGGGATGATTCTACTCGATATGTTTTATTATTGTAGTCTGTTAAAACAATCATGCCTATCACTTCACGCTTAAAGGCGCCCTGATAAGCATCATGTTCTCGAATGTTTTTCGACAAAATATGATACAAAGTATCCGTTCTCATCACTTTGTGGGAGATTTCAGCGCATAAGAGTAAATCAGATTCATGTTGACGAATTGAAGTTATATACCCCGGCCATAATTCCATTCGATTTGGATTTTCTTGAAGTGTGATTGCGGAAAAAATATGAAAACAGCGGGCAGCGGGAATTCTTTTTTTTTAGTTTACTTTTACTTAAATTTTTGAGATGTTTTAATTGAATTTAATGGCTCTGCCTCTGCAGACGGTATCGTAGCGCGTTCCCGTGAAGAGCTTAGCATATATTCGCTCTGTTCCAGCTTGCACTCGTTGATCACAAGCAGCTGATCCTCGTCCGGTCGAGTTGGTGGCATGCCTAGGGTGTTACTGACACTGCACACCGACTTTTCTTGCAGCTCAGCCATTGGCTGGCTGTTGGCTTGTTCAGACTCCTTGAGCATTTCCTCTAACTGCGCACAACGTGCAACACGCACTCTGGTTTTTGGTTGGCTGGCAACGCAAAGCCTGTTGTGGAAGATTAGCATCTTCATCAATCACGATCAACTCCGTGTGATGATATAACTGTAAATTATATGAAATAATGAATTTAGCAATTTAGTAGTACTCAGTTTTATCCACTTATCTTCGGTCATCTTATGCCTGAAGATCGTCATCAATGTCCCGACAAAGGGAGCCCAAGCACGTAGCTGCTGCACCTTTGCCCGATATGGTGAGTCCTTAATTACTTCCATAACCTCATCTTCCGTTTCACTCATAGTTGGGCCTTTTGATTACAGCTTCTAATGACATGAGACAAAATCCAAATTTCCAAATTTTTTCAGGAATCACAAATACTATAGTTAATTCTGTATATATTCGTACAAATTGTCTATTGTATATAAAATTCGCGATTCTAGCTTTAAAATTACGCTTGCTATAGCTCTATCTCTTATAGTCCCTAAGATCCAGTGTTTCATACGGACAGACAGACATAACCTGATTGTCTTGACGGGGTCCCCGTTGCAGGTTCAAGTCGCCACGAGCACCCTCGAGCGATTTGCTGAACCACATGGGGGACACTGCATTCGCATCCAAGCCACAGATAACCGGATTGCTACCAGCCAGCAGTAGCACGGAATCTAGATACGCAATGTACGGTTCCAACGCAGTGTTGTATTGGCAATATACGGAGCTCAGGAAGATTGAGCCAAATCTTCCAGTGACACTCACGCATATGCCAAAGTCCGTGATGAGCGACTCAATCGGCATACAGATGGCATCCGGGTCGTCCAAAAAGATGGCAGCCTTCGAACGTCGATTAGCAAACACACGCATCCCGGATGGAATGCCCGTAATACCGTGAGATCTGTCGACGAACGGTTCCTGCACCAAAGCGAACATGTGGCGGGAGTCTCGCACCCGAGTTGCAAACTCGATGGTAGCGGCTCGACCTCGACCACAATTAGCTTGGATGAAGCTAAACATTTTAATGTCTAGCTTGCACCCTCGCTAACACCGCACCATATATTGGGCACGTCTCCGACAGCATGTAATGCCCGGAGGAAAGCCCCTTGAAACGGCAGTTTCGGCAGTCCACCGGGCTAGCACTTTTCGACGCTACATGGCCGGTCTGCCCGCATTGGCGGCATACTTCATTCTTCAAACGGCATTGTGAGACCTTGTGGTCGAATCCCACACAGCGACGACACGCGTATGTACGGACGAGCGACCTACAGCGGAACGAAAACCACTTGATATAGACCCGCCCTGTCTTACCAAGCACCGCTTGCGCCTTTTCATCACATTCAAGTGTCAGATTGATTCTGGCACCATCAGTGACCGACCACGGTTTCGATTCCATATGCACCATCTTTCCGAAGGCCGCCGGCGAGAACTCCTCCTTGAAATGGTTTCCATAGAGTTCTTCCATGAAAACCTCCGGGATGATCGCTGTGTCCACGTCGAACACAGTGATCCTCGTTAAATTTTGCGTTGGCCACCACTTTATTAATCTCATTCCTTGACGGCGTACGAATAACGGCGCGACTCTAACGCCCAGAGCTGGAGGCAATCTCCTTGCCCGACACTGTCGGGTCCCTGCTCGTCACCACAGCCGACCACGGGCTTCTTGGCTGCAGGAGCACTTCTTGGCGCGGCCATCGGGCCAATGCCGGAGACAGCTCTGGTGGCGGCACCACCCGCACTTGGGGCCGTAAAGGGCGCAGCAGCTGGTTGGCACAACGCAACTTTCGTCTCCAAGACGGCGTTTCGCACAACTGGCGCGGTCATCAGCTCGCTAAGCCGGGCAGTTGCCTCCAAGACGGTGATGGCCGCTTCCGGCACCAGTCCAGCGCGCAGCACAGCGGACCTCACCGTCTGGTCCGCACCCGCAAATCAATAAATTCGAATAACAAGCGTAATTTTCAAGCTACAGCTGCGAATTTCGGTGTATACAATATAAACTATAGTATTTATGATTTCTAAAAAAATTTGATTGCGATCAAATTGTGGAAGTTATTAAAGAAATACTTTTGTATGGGCAAAACGCCTTCTTACTAGGGGTCTTAGGTGCTTTGGCCGACAATCTGGTATATTGTGCCGTCTATGGTATATTTTGAATATGGTATAACGATATGGTACTATATACCATTTGGTATAATTTTAGTATATTTGTATTATTTGTATATTTTGAAAATCTCATATATATATTTCACAGTCGAGCACACTCGACTGTAACTTTCTTACTTGTTTATTAATATCTTTCAACATAAATAAATGAATAACAAAGTTCACTTAAAAAAAATATACCAACTTAACGCGCGAGTTAACATGCCCCTCTCTCCGGCCACATGGAATAATGCCGATCCGGAAACTCCAAGCCTACTCTATGCAACTCTGACGATAATACACTCATACTTAGATTCTGACATACACACACACATGTTCAGGCCTTTTGTAATAAATTGCCACTGACGAAATAGTCAGTCTTATTCAGTTCTCGAAACAGCACAGTGCTTTATTTTGTGAGTATTTCTAACATATTACAGAATTCACTCGCAAATGAGACTCCCTCGGCCACTGGACTGGTAACTCGCGTGCTTTCGGATCCAACAGCTGACTTTACAGCTGTTATGCTCAAAAGAGCCATAAAAGTTTTATGTTCTGTTCATGCATTAACATTCTTCTAATTGGAACATTTTTCAAAAACGCCTAAATTCCAGCTAAAATAGAAAATGCCCCATAGTGCAGTGGCTTTATGTTTTAAGAATGTGCAAGATTCCATAAAATAATTATTAAGCATACCTTAAAAATGTTTTCACAAAACATGGTCTCACACCTCTTTACTAGAGAGTAGTCTCTAAAGAGCTCTTTATACCCAATACCGTTGGGTAGCGGGGGGTCTCAGAGTTGAGCACACTTGAATATTGCTTGTTTTTTATGTACTTGAATGATCAGCTAAAAATATGCAATATTTCGTTCTCCAATTACAAAATTATATGGCATAATTGCAGGTTTGTTTACATTAATTAAAAACGTAAACAGTAAATTTTACTTTTCGCCTGTTGCAATTCTCAAGTGGTTCTGGATGGGAACTGGACACTATCACTCTCAATGCGACATGGCGCCGCGACCGCTTGTCCGTCGTCCAATTCCAGCTGAGCAATGAGAAAACATACATAAACAAATACATATGTAAAATGTACTGTTTACGTTTTCAATTTATGTAAACAAACTTGCAATTGTGCCATACGCCTTAAAGGCGCCTAATAATCATCATGTTCTCGAATGTTTTTCGACAAAATGTGATACAAAGTATCCGTTCTCATTACTTTGTGAGCGATTTCAGCGCATAAGAGTGAATCAGATTCATGTTGACGAATTGAAGTTATATACCCCGTCCATAATTCCATTCGATGCTTACTATCCACAGCGGTGTCATTTTCGCTTTTTCCCCGTCAGATTTGCATTTTTTTTGAAGTGTGATTGCGGGAAAAATATGAAAACAGCGGGCAGCGCGAATTCTTTTTTTTTTTAGTTTACTTTTACTTAAATTTTTGAGATGTTTTAATTGAATTTAATGGCTCTGCCTCTGCAGACGGTATCGTAGCGCGTTCCCGTGAAGAGCTTAGCATATATTCGCTCTGTTCCAGCTTGCACTCGTTGATCACAAGCAGCTAATCCTCGTCCGGTCGAGTTGGTGGCATGCCTAGGGTGTTACTGACACTGCACACCGACTTTTCTTGCAGCTCAGCCATTGGCTGGCTGTTGGCTTGTTCAGACTCCTTGAGCATTTCCTCTAACTGCGCACAACGTGCAACACGCACTCTGGTTTTTTTGGTTGGCTGGCAACGCAAAGCCTGTTGTGGAAGATTAGCATCTTCATCAATCACGATCAACTCCGTGTGATGATATAACTGTAAATTATATGAATGAATAATAATAATGAATAATGAATTTAGCAATTTAGTAGTACTCAGTTTTATCCACTTATCTTCGGTCATCTTATGCCTGAAGATCGTCATCAATGTCCCGACAAAGGGAGCCCAAGCACGTAGCTGCTGCACCTTTGCCCGATATGGTGAGTCCTTAATTACTTCCATAACCTCATCTTCCGTTTCACTCATAGTTGGGCCTTTTGATTACAGCTTCTAATGACATGAGACGAAATCCAAATTTCCAAATTTTTTTCAGGAATCACAAATACTATAGTTAATTCTGTATATATTCGTACAAATTGTCTATTGTATATAAAATTCGCGATTCTAGCTTTAAAATTACGCTTGCTATAGCTCTATCTCTTATAGTCCCTAAGATCCAGTGTTTCATACGGACAGACAGACATAACCTGATTGTCTTGACGGGGTCCCCGTTGCAGGTTCAAGTCGCCACGAGCACCCTCGAGCGATTTGCTGAACCACATGGGGGACACTGCATTCGCATCCAAGCCACAGATAACCGGATTGCTACCAGCCAGCAGTAGCACGGAATCTAGATACGCAATGTACGGTTCCAACGCAGTGTTGTATTGGCAATATACGGAGCTCAGGAAGATTGAGCCAAATCTTCCAGTGACACTCACGCATATGCCAAAGTCCGTGATGAGCGACTCAATCGGCATACAGATGGCATCCGGGTCGTCCAAAAAGATGGCAGCCTTCGAACGTCGATTAGCAAACACACGCATCCCGGATGGAATGCCCGTAATACCGTGAGATCTGTCGACGAACGGTTCCTGCACCAAAGCGTACATGTGGCGGGAGTCTCGCACCCGAGTTGCAAACTCGATGGTAGCGGCTCGACCTCGACCACAATTAGCTTGGATGAAGCTAAACATTTTAATGTCTAGCTTGCACCCTCGCTAACACCGCACCATATATTGGGCACGTCTCCGACAGCATGTAATGCCCGAAGGAAAGCCCCTTGAAACGGCAGTTTCGGCAGTCCACCGGGCTAGCACTTTTCGACGCTACATGGCCGGTCTGCCCGCATTGGCGGCATACTTCATTCTTCAAACGGCATTGTGAGACCTTGTGGTCGAATCCCACACAGCGACGACACGCGTATGTACGGACGAGCGACCTACAGCGGAACGAAAACCACTTGATATAGACCCGCCCTGTCTTACCAAGCACCGCTTGCGCCTTTTCATCACATTCAAGTGTCAGATTGATTCTGGCACCATCAGTGACCGACCACGGTTTCGATTCCATATGCACCATCTTTCCGAAGGCCGCCGGCGAGAACTCCTCCTTGAAATGGTTTCCATAGAGTTCTTCCATGAAAACCTCCGGGATGATCGCTGTGTCCACGTCGAACACAGTGATCCTCGTTAAATTTTGCGTTGGCCACCACTTTATTAATCTCATTCCTTGACGGCGTACGAATAACGGCGCGACTCTAACGCCCAGAGCTGGAGGCAATCTCCTTGCCCGACACTGTCGGGTCCCTGCTCGTCACCACAGCCGACCACGGGCTTCTTGGCTGCAGGAGCACTTCTTGGCGCGGCCATCGGGCCAATGCCGGAGACAGCTCTGGTGGCGGCACCACCCGCACTTGGGGCCGTAAAGGGCGCAGCAGCTGGTTGGCACAACGCAACTTTCGTCTCCAAGACGGCGTTTCGCACAACTGGCGCGGTCATCAGCTCGCTAAGCCGGGCAGTTGCCTCCAAGACGGTGATGGCCGCTTCCGGCACCAGTCCAGCGCGCAGCACAGCGGACCTCACCGTCTGGTCCGCACCCGCAAATCAATAAATTCGAATAACAAGCGTAATTTTCAAGCTACAGCTGCGAATTTCGGTGTATACAATATAAACTATAGTATTTATGATTTCTAAAAAAATTTGATTGCGATCAAATTGTGGAAGTTATTAAAGAAATACTTTTGTATGGGCAAAAACGCCTTCTTACTAGGGGTCTTACGTGCTTTGGCCGACAATCTGGTATATTGTGCCGTCTATGGTATATTTTGAATATGGTATAACGATATGGTACTATATACCATTTGGTATAATTTTAGTATATTTGTATTATTTGTATATTTTGAAAATCTCATATATATATTTCACAGTCGAGCACACTCGACTGTAACTTTCTTACTTGTTTATTAATATCTTTCAACATAAATAAATGAATAACAAAGTTCACTTAAAAAAAATATACCAACTTAACGCGCGAGTTAACATGCCCTCTCTCCGGCCACATGGAATAATGCCGATCCGGAAACTCCAAGCCTACTCTATGCAACTCTGACGATAATACACTCATACTTAGATTCTGACATACACACACACATGTTCAGGCCTTTTGTAATAAATTGCCACTGACGAAATAGTCAGTCTTATTCAGTTCTCGAAACAGCACAGTGCTTTATTTTGTGAGTATTTCTAACATATTACAGAATTCACTCGCAAATGAGACTCCCTCGGCCACTGGACTGGTAACTCGCGTGCTTTCGGATCCAACAGCTGACTTTACAGCTGTTATGCTCAAAAGAGCCATAAAAGTTTTATGTTCTGTTCATGCATTAACATTCTTCTAATTGGAACATTTTTCAAAAACGCCTAAATTCCAGCTAAAATAGAAAATGCCCCATAGTGCAGTGGCTTTATGTTTTAAGAATGTGCAAGATTCCATAAAATAATTATTAAGCATACCTTAAAAATGTTTTCACAAAACATGGTCTCACACCTCTTTACTAGAGAGTAGTCTCTAAAGAGCTCTTTATACCCAATACCGTTGGGTAGCGGGGGGTCTCAGAGTTGAGCACACTTGAATATTGCTTGTTTTTTATGTACTTGAATGATCAGCTAAAAATATGCAATATTTCGTTCTCCAATTACAAAATTATATGGCATAATTGCAGGTTTGTTTACATTAATTAAAAACGTAAACAGTAAATTTTACTTTTTCGCCTGTTGCAATTCTCAAGTGGTTCTGGATGGGAACTGGACACTATCACTCTCAATGCGACATGGCGCCGCGACCGCTTGTCCGTCGTCCAATTCCAGCTGAGCAATGAGAAAACATACATAAACAAATACATATGTAAAATGTACTGTTTACGTTTTCAATTTATGTAAACAAACTTGCAATTGTGCCATACGCCTTAAAGGCGCCTAATAATCATCATGTTCTCGAATGTTTTCGACAAAATGTGATACAAAGTATCCGTTCTCATTACTTTGTGAGCGATTTCAGCGCATAAGAGTGAATCAGATTCATGTTGACGAATTGAAGTTATATACCCCGTCCATAATTCCATTCGATGCTTACTATCCACAGCGGTGTCATTTTCGCTTTTTCCCCGTCAGATTTGGATTTTTTTGAAGTGTGATTGCGGGAAAAATATGAAAACAGCGGGCAGCGCGAATTCTTTTTTTTTTTAGTTTACTTTTACTTAAATTTTTGAGATGTTTTAATTGAATTTAATGGCTCTGCCTCTGCAGACGGTATCGTAGCGCGTTCCCGTGAAGAGCTTAGCATATATTCGCTCTGTTCCAGCTTGCACTCGTTGATCACAAGCAGCTAATCCTCGTCCGGTCGAGTTGGTGGCATGCCTAGGGTGTTACTGACACTGCACACCGACTTTTCTTGCAGCTCAGCCATTGGCTGGCTGTTGGCTTGTTCAGACTCCTTGAGCATTTCCTCTAACTGCGCACAACGTGCAACACGCACTCTGGTTTTTGGTTGGCTGGCAACGCAAAGCCTGTTGTGGAAGATTAGCATCTTCATCAATCACGATCAACTCCGTGTGATGATATAAATGTAAATTATATGAAATAATGAATTTAGCAATTTAGTAGTACTCAGTTTTATCCACTTATCTTCGGTCATCTTATGCCTGAAGATCGTCATCAATGTCCCGACAAAGGGAGCCCAAGCACGTAGCTGCTGCACCTTTGCCCGATATGGTGAGTCCTTAATTACTTCCATAACCTCATCTTCCGTTTCACTCATAGTTGGGCCTTTTGATTACAGCTTCTAATGACATGAGACGAAATCCAAATTTCCAAATTTTTTCAGGAATCACAAATACTATAGTTAATTCTGTATATATTCGTACAAATTGTCTATTGTATATAAAATTCGCGATTCTAGCTTTAAAATTACGCTTGCTATAGCTCTATCTCTTATAGTCCCTAAGATCCAGTGTTTCATACGGACAGACAGACATAACCTGATTGTCTTGACGGGGTCCCGTTGCAGGTTCAAGTCGCCACGAGCACCCTCGAGCGATTTGCTGAACCACATGGGGACACTGCATTCGCATCAAGCCACAGATAACCGGATTGCTACCAGCCAGCAGTAGCACGGAATCTAGATACGCAATGTACGGTTCCAACGCAGTGTTGTATTGGCAATATACGGAGCTCAGGAAGATTGAGCCAAATCTTCCAGTGACACTCACGCATATGCCAAAGTCCGTGATGAGCGACTCAATCGGCATACAGATGGCATCCGGGTCGTCCAAAAAGATGGCAGCCTTCGAACGTCGATTAGCAAACACACGCATCCCGGATGGAATGCCCGTAATACCGTGAGATCTGTCGACGAACGGTTCCTGCACCAAAGCGTACATGTGGCGGGAGTCTCGCACCCGAGTTGCAAACTCGATGGTAGCGGCTCGACCTCGACCACAATTAGCTTGGATGAAGCTAAACATTTTAATGTCTAGCTTGCACCCTCGCTAACACCGCACCATATATTGGGCACGTCTCCGACAGCATGTAATGCCCGAAGGAAAGCCCCTTGAAACGGCAGTTTCGGCAGTCCACCGGGCTAGCACTTTTCGACGCTACATGGCCGGTCTGCCCGCATTGGCGGCATACTTCATTCTTCAAACGGCATTGTGAGACCTTGTGGTCGAATCCCACACAGCGACGACACGCGTATGTACGGACGAGCGACCTACAGCGGAACGAAAACCACTTGATATAGACCCGCCCTGTCTTACCAAGCACCGCTTGCGCCTTTTCATCACATTCAAGTGTCAGATTGATTCTGGCACCATCAGTGACCGACCACGGTTTCGATTCCATATGCACCATCTTTCCGAAGGCCGCCGGCGAGAACTCCTCCTTGAAATGGTTTCCATAGAGTTCTTCCATGAAAACCTCCGGGATGATCGCTGTGTCCACGTCGAACACAGTGATCCTCGTTAAATTTTGCGTTGGCCACCACTTTATTAATCTCATTCCTTGACGGCGTACGAATAACGGCGCGACTCTAACGCCCAGAGCTGGAGGCAATCTCCTTGCCCGACACTGTCGGGTCCCTGCTCGTCACCACAGCCGACCACGGACTTCTTGGCTGCAGGAGCACTTCTTGGCGCGGCCGTCGGGCCAATGCCGGAGACAGCTCTGGTGGCGGCACCACCCGCACTTGGGGCCGTAAAGGGCGCAGCAGCTGGTTGGCACAACGCAACTTTCGTCTCCAAGACGGCGTTTCGCACAACTGGCGCGGTCATCAGCTCGCTAAGCCGGGCAGTTGCCTCCAAGACGGTGATGGCCGCTTCCGGCACCAGTCCAGCGCGCAGCACAACGGACCTCACCGTCTGGTCCACACCCGCAAATCAATAAATTCGAATAACAAGCGTAATTTTCAAGCTACAGCTGCGAATTTCGGTGTATACAATATAAACTATAGTATTTATGATTTCTAAAAAAATTTGATTGCGATCAAATTGTGGAAGTTATTAAAGAAATACTTTTGTATGGGCAAAAACGCCTTCTTACTAGGGGTCTTAGGTGCTTTGGCCGACAATCTGGTATATTGTGCCGTCTATGGTATATTTTGAATATGGTATAACGATATGGTACTATATACCATTTGGTATAATTTTAGTATATTTGTATTATTTGTATATTTTGAAAATCTCATATATATATTTCACAGTCGAGCACACTCGACTGTAACTTTCTTACTTGTTTATTAATATCTTTCAACATAAATAAATGAATAACAAAGTTCACTTAAAAAAAATATACCAACTTAACGCGCGAGTTAACATGCCCCTCTCTCCGGCCACATGGAATAATGCCGATCCGGAAACTCAAGCCTACTCTATGCAACTCTGACGATAATACACTCATACTTAGATTCTGACATACACACACACATGTTCAGGCCTTTTGTAATAAATTGCCACTGACGAAATAGTCAGTCTTATTCAGTTCTCGAAACAGCACAGTGCTTTATTTTGTGAGTATTTCTAACATATTACAGAATTCACTCGCAAATGAGACTCCCTCGGCCACTGGACTGGTAACTCGCGTGCTTTCGGATCCAACAGCTGACTTTACAGCTGTTATGCTCAAAAGAGCCATAAAAGTTTTATGTTCTGTTCATGCATTAACATTCTTCTAATTGGAACATTTTTCAAAAACGCCTAAATTCCAGCTAAAATAGAAAATGCCCCATAGTGCAGTGGCTTTATGTTTTAAGAATGTGCAAGATTCCATAAAATAATTATTAAGCATACCTTAAAAATGTTTTCACAAAACATGGTCTCACACCTCTTTACTAGAGAGTAGTCTCTAAAGAGCTCTTTATACCCAATACCGTTGGGTAGCGGGGGGTCTCAGAGTTGAGCACACTTGAATATTGCTTGTTTTTTATGTACTTGAATGATCAGCTAAAATATGCAATATTTCGTTCTCCAATTACAAAATTATATGGCATAATTGCAGGTTTGTTTACATTAATTAAAAACGTAAACAGTAAATTTTACTTTTCGCCTGTTGCAATTCTCAAGTGGTTCTGGATGGGAACTGGACACTATCACTCTCAATGCGACATGGCGCCGCGACCGCTTGTCCGTCGTCCAATTCCAGCTGAGCAATGAGAAAACATACATAAACAAATACATATGTAAAATGTACTGTTTACGTTTTCAATTTATGTAAACAAACTTGCAATTGTGCCATACGCCTTAAAGGCGCCTAATAATCATCATGTTCTCGAATGTTTTTCGACAAAATGTGATACAAAGTATCCGTTCTCATTACTTTGTGAGCGATTTCAGCGCATAAGAGTGAATCAGATTCATGTTGACGAATTGAAGTTATATACCCCGTCCATAATTCCATTCGATGCTTACTATCCACAGCGGTGTCATTTTCGCTTTTTCCCCGTCAGATTTGGATTTTTTTGAAGTGTGATTGCGGGAAAAATATGAAAACAGCGGGCAGCGCGAATTCTTTTTTAGTTTACTTTTACTTAAATTTTGAGATGTTTTAATTGAATTTAATGGCTCTGCCTCTGCAGACGGTATCGTAGCGCGTTCCCGTGAAGAGCTTAGCATATATTCGCTCTGTTCCAGCTTGCACTCGTTGATCACAAGCAGCTAATCCTCGTCCGGTCGAGTTGGTGGCATGCCTAGGGTGTTACTGACACTGCACACCGACTTTTCTTGCAGCTCAGCCATTGGCTGGCTGTTGGCTTGTTCAGACTCCTTGAGCATTTCCTCTAACTGCGCACAACGTGCAACACGCACTCTGGTTTTTGGTTGGCTGGCAACGCAAAGCCTGTTGTGGAAGATTAGCATCTTCATCAATCACGATCAACTCCGTGTGATGATATAAATGTAAATTATATGAAATAATGAATTTAGCAATTTAGTAGTACTCAGTTTTATCCACTTATCTTCGGTCATCTTATGCCTGAAGATCGTCATCAATGTCCCGACAAAGGGAGCCCAAGCACGTAGCTGCTGCACCTTTGCCCGATATGGTGAGTCCTTAATTACTTCCATAACCTCATCTTCCGTTTCACTCATAGTTGGGCCTTTTGATTACAGCTTCTAATGACATGAGACGAAATCAAATTTCCAAATTTTTCAGGAATCACAAATACTATAGTTAATTCTGTATATATTCGTACAAATTGTCTATTGTATATAAAATTCGCGATTCTAGCTTTAAAATTACGCTTGCTATAGCTCTATCTCTTATAGTCCCTAAGATCCAGTGTTTCATACGGACAGACAGACATAACCTGATTGTCTTGACGGGGTCCCCGTTGCAGGTTCAAGTCGCCACGAGCACCCTCGAGCGATTTGCTGAACCACATGGGGGACACTGCATTCGCATCAAGCCACAGATAACCGGATTGCTACCAGCCAGCAGTAGCACGGAATCTAGATACGCAATGTACGGTTCCAACGCAGTGTTGTATTGGCAATATACGGAGCTCAGGAAGATTGAGCCAAATCTTCCAGTGACACTCACGCATATGCCAAAGACCGTGATGAGCGACTCAATCGGCATACAGATGGCATCCGGGTCGTCCAAAAAGATGGCAGCCTTCGAACGTCGATTAGCAAACACACGCATCCCGGATGGAATGCCCGTAATACCGTGAGATCTGTCGACGAACGGTTCCTGCACCAAAGCGTACATGTGGCGGGAGTCTCGCACCCGAGTTGCAAACTCGATGGTAGCGGCTCGACCTCGACCACAATTAGCTTGGATGAAGCTAAACATTTTAATGTCTAGCTTGCACCCTCGCTAACACCGCACCATATATTGGGCACGTCTCCGACAGCATGTAATGCCCGAAGGAAAGCCCCTTGAAACGGCAGTTTCGGCAGTCCACCGGGCTAGCACTTTTCGACGCTACATGGTCGGTCTGCCCGCATTGGCGGCATACTTCATTCTTCAAACGGCATTGTGAGACCTTGTGGTCGAATCCCACACAGCGACGACACGCGTATGTACGGACGAGCGACCTACAGCGGAACGAAAACCACTTGATATAGACCCGCCCTGTCTTACCAAGCACCGCTTGCGCCTTTTCATCACATTCAAGTGTCAGATTGATTCTGGCACCATCAGTGACCGACCACGGTTTCGATTCCATATGCACCATCTTTCCGAAGGCCGCCGGCGAGAACTCCTCCTTGAAATGGTTTCCATAGAGTTCTTCCATGAAAACCTCCGGGATGATCGCTGTGTCCACGTCGAACACAGTGATCCTCGTTAAATTTTGCGTTGGCCACCACTTTATTAATCTCATTCCTTGACGGCGTACGAATAACGGCGCGACTCTAACGCCCAGAGCTGGAGGCAATCTTCTTGCCCGACACTGTCGGGTCCCTGCTCGTCACCACAGCCGACCACGGGCTTCTTGGCTGCAGGAGCACTTCTTGGCGCGGCCGTCGGGCCAATGCCGGAGACAGCTCTGGTGGCGGCACCACCCGCACTTGGGGCCGTAAAGGGGCGCAGCAGCTGGTTGGCACAACGCAACTTTCGTCTCCAAGACGGCGTTTCGCACAACTGGCGCGGTCATCAGCTCGCTAAGCCGGGCAGTTGCCTCCAAGACGGTGATGGCCGCTTCCGGCACCAGTCCAGCGCGCAGCACAACGGACCTCACCGTTTGGTCCACACCCGCAAATCAATAAATTCGAATAACAAGCGTAATTTTCAAGCTACAGCTGCGAATTTCGGTGCATACAATATAAACTATAGTATTTATGATTTCTAAAAAAAATTTGATTGCGATCAAATTGTGGAAGTTATTAAAGAAATACTTTTGTATGGGCAAAAACGCCTTCTTACTAGGGGTCTTAGGTGCTTTGGCCGACAATCTGGTATATTGTGCCGTCTATGGTATATTTTGAATATGGTATAACGATATGGTACTATATACCATTTGGTATAATTTTAGTATATTTGTATTATTTGTATATTTTGAAAATCTCATATATATATTTTAAAGTCGAGCACACTCGACTGTAACTTTCTTACTTGTTTATTAATATCTTTCAACATAAATAAATGAATAACAAAGTTCACTTAAAAAAAAATATACCAACTTAACGCGCGAGTTAACATGCCCCTCTCTCCGGCCACATGGAATAATGCCGATCCGGAAACTCCAAGCCTACTCTATGCAACTCTGACGATAATACACTCATACTTAGATTCTGACATACACACACACATGTTCAGGCCTTTTGTAATAAATTGCCACTGACGAAATAGTCAGTCTTATTCAGTTCTCGAAACAGCACAGTGCTTTATTTTGTGAGTATTTCTAACATATTACAGAATTCACTCGCAAATGAGACTCCCTCGGCCACTGGACTGGTAACTCGCGTGCTTTCGGATCCAACAGCTGACTTTACAGCTGTTATGCTCAAAAGAGCCATAAAAGTTTTATGTTCTGTTCATGCATTAACATTCTTCTAATTGGAACATTTTTCAAAAACGCCTAAATTCCAGCTAAAATAGAAAATGCCCCATAGTGCAGTGGCTTTATGTTTTAAGAATGTGCAAGATTCCATAAAATAATTATTAAGCATACCTTAAAAATGTTTTCACAAAACATGGTCTCACACCTCTTTACTAGAGAGTAGTCTCTAAAGAGCTCTTTATACCCAATACCGTTGGGTAGCGGGGGGTCTCAGAGTTGAGCACACTTGAATATTGCTTGTTTTTTATGTACTTGAATGATCAGCTAAAAATATGCAATATTTCGTTCTCCAATTACAAAATTATATGGCATAATTGCAGGTTTGTTTACATTAATTAAAAACGTAAACAGTAAATTTTACTTTTTCGCCTGTTGCAATTCTCAAGTGGTTCTGGATGGGAACTGGACACTATCACTCAATGCGACATGGCGCCGCGACCGCTTGTCCGTCGTCCAATTCCAGCTGAGCAATGAGAAAACATACATAAACAAATACATATGTAAAATGTACTGTTTACGTTTTCAATTTATGTAAACAAACTTGCAATTGTGCCATACGCCTTAAAGGCGCCTAATAATCATCATGTTCTCGAATGTTTTTCGACAAAATGTGATACAAAGTATCCGTTCTCATTACTTTGTGAGCGATTTCAGCGCATAAGAGTGAATCAGATTCATGTTGACGAATTGAAGTTATATACCCCGTCCATAATTCCATTCGATGCTTACTATCCACAGCGGTGTCATTTTCGCTTTTTTCCCGTCAGATTTGGATTTTTTTGAAGTGTGATTGCGGGAAAAATATGAAAACAGCGGGCAGCGCGAATTCTTTTTTTTTTTAGTTTACTTTTACTTAAATTTTAGAGATGTTTTAATTGAATTTAATGGCTCTGCCTCTGCAGACGGTATCGTAGCGCGTTCCTGTGAAGAGCTTAGCATATATTCGCTCTGTTCCAGCTTGCACTCGTTGATCACAAGCAGCTAATCCTCGTCCGGTCGAGTTGGTGGCATGCCTAGGGTGTTACTGACACTGCACACCGACTTTTCTTGCAGTTCAGCCATTGGCTGGCTGTTGGCTTGTTCAGACTCCTTGAGCATTTCCTCTAACTGCGCACAACGTGCAACACGCACTCTCAGTTTTTTGGTTGGCTATCAACTCAATGCCTGTTGTTGAAGATTAGCATCGTCATCAATCACGATCAACTTCGTGTGATGATATAACTGTAAATGATATGAAATAATGAATTTAGCAAGTCTGATGAGATCGATATATCTCAACTGTATACTATCAACTTACACTGTCATATTTGATCTTGGCTTCGTTAAGCATAGTCTCCAATCTTGTCAGCCTGGACTCGGTATAGCACGCAAACATCGCCGATGACATGCTATATATAAAACAGATTTGATTAGCATTGTAATTGTGATCATTTGCATAGTGTAGTAGTACTCGCTCTCCAGGTTTTTCAGTTTTATCCACATTCGGTCATCCTTTGCATGAAGATCGTCATCAATGTCCCGACAAAGGGAGCCCAAGCACGTAGCTGCTGCACCTTTCCCCGATATGGTGAGTCCTCAATTACTTCCATAACAGTCACTTCCATCTTCCGTGTCACTCATAGTTGGGCCTTTTGATTACAGCTTCTGGTGACATGAAATGAAATCCAAATTTCCAAATCTTTTCGGGAATCACAAATACTATACTTAATTTTGTATAAACAAATTGTTTATTGTATATCAGGATTTTCACAAACGCGGAAGCCATCTTGCTGTTCTTGTTCCTTAAGATGATAAAGTAACTGTTTGCACATTTATATAATTTCTGGATTCTCATATACTTGGGATATTTGCTGCTCCAACTGATGACATATAAAATATTTTGCCTTCAACTCCTTTTGATGTTTATCAATTTAGAAATTAAGTTCTTCTTCTCCAAAGTCCTCTCTTTCATCCATTCGAGTTCGAGCTCTAGTTCATAACTGATCTTATTATCTGTAAGCACATAAATTTGTTGTGAAATAAAAAACATAGTCACGGTTGCCAGAATTGGCTCTTTTGAGCCACCTGGTCATCAATGGACATCTCCGTGTAGTCCTGCGGGAATTCCTCAAGCTTGCATACAAGCTCACCACGGAACGACTGCCAACGTGCATTGGAGAAGTTCCAGGACGGAACAGGAGCATCGCTCTCGACTGTGTCTCTGGGGCCTCGCGTCACCTCAACACAGATGATGTTGTGGTCACTGAGGTCCCACTCGTCCACTCTCCAGTCATATGTGGCCCACATAGATGCTGCTTCGTTGGCAATCGTGTCGTTGATATCACTCCGTCCGCGGTGATTATCGAACGAACAAACTGCTGACCTCATTAAGCACACCGGCTCGGGATTCTTGAATCCACTCAGTCAGCAGCTCATCCCGTTGAAGGTTCAAGTCGAGATGTCACACGAGATCGCCACACGGTGTAATCTGAAGGAGCATGAGCCGCATAGTATTTATCCAACTTTTGTTTAGTTTCCGTCGCTGTTTTGCCTCTCAAAAAATAATGTTTTATGAGGGAACGAAAATCGTTTTTTTCCATGGTCAACATGATGTCAAACACGTCAACAATTATCAGCTATCAAAATAAAACGAAGGACTTTATCGCGCTGAATTTCAACATGGATACCTAAATATGAATGGACTATAAGGAGCACCAATCTTTTTTGCGATAGCAGCGCGTTTTGGTGGTCAAGGAGGTTACTTTTCAGTCCACCTAGTATAATCGCTAAAGATAAAGGCCCAACGGGAGACCAAGGAATGTGCACAATACCTGGAACGATCATTATCTCCGTGGTACTGACAGGAGATGCCCGAATGATATTCTTAAAAGTCATTAGTGAAGACGGCATCGGTATCACTCTTATTAGGTTAGGTTAGGTTAGACCGGCTGCCCCTGCTAGGGGCGAAGCATAGACCAGTAGAGGTCCATAGCTGTACCGGGTGTCTTCGTCTCAGAAGTCGCACTGTATGGATGCGTTTTTGGCAAGGGCCAGCAGCATCCTAGGTGGTAGCCGGGAAACATCACGTTATGAAACGGCGAAACAAGGTATTTCATCCGGAGCCTGGATAACGCTGGACATCTACAGAGAAGATGCTCAAGTGCTTTCTTGACTCCGGACACTCTTATTAATGGCAGTGCTTTTCAAATCGGCTATCTCCATCACTTCCTTCTTGAGGATGTAGAGCAGATATTGAATATCGTATACAAGAATCTCTGTATTTTGTATATCCGTTTCGCTCTGAGCGCGAGAGATCTCATTCAAGAACCCATAAAACGGTTGCTCTTTGAGTCTTTTCGTAAAGAGTCAGAGAGAGACACTTCTGCCAGTGCTGCCAGAGGTTTTCCAAACCCGAAGATGGTGCACGGAGAATACTCTCAGCTATCAAAAATGCTAGCTTATGAGTATATTGACAAACTGCAGGGACTCGGCAAGTTTCAGCCCAATTGTAGTACATATGTGTCATTTTGTACGTTAGTATTTGTATCTTATCAGCATTCAGACCCATGCTGTCATGTAAAACATTGTAGTTTGTTGGAGAAACAGTACCTTGTTTTATGGCCAGTGAAACCAAATAGAAATCATAACGCTCGAGCAAAGTGACTCCATCGTGAACGAATGTTTCAGGTTCAGGATTTTGAGCTGGGATCGGAGCTGAGTGGGGTGAGAGGTCGCGAGTTGAGAATGGCCTCGACTTTTGCCAGATGAGGTCTGACCCCGCTTTCCGCCAATGACGTGTTGCCCATTTGCCGGACGAGGAGGTGATTTGCGGATTTTACCGCGGCCTCCCACAGCCCTCCGAAATGTGCGGCTCGAGGAGGGATGAAGTGTCATTCCATTTCTAGCTACGACGCGAACAATTGCAGTTTCTCCTGCTGCTTCGAGAACTCCATCTGCAGCTCCTTGAACAGGTTGTTTGTCCCGACGAAGTGGGTGACGTTGTCCGAATGCATTCAAAGTGGAATGCCACGCCTTGCGATGAAGCTTTTTAGGGTTAATAAAAAACAGTTAGTGGACAAGTCAGCAACCAGTTCTAAATGAAGAGCCTTTTATGCAAAACACACAAATACGGCTATATACATTTTTAAAGGAGGCCGTCCCCGAATTCGCAAGGAAACGTTTATGGGTCCGCAAAAATTAACGCCACAAATATGAAATGGACGTGTCGCAATCAAGCGGTCAGTTGGTAACTGGCCCATTACTTGTTCCATTAGTTTTGGCTTGTACCGAAAACAAAGAATGCAACTACGAACTGTTTGTGTGCATTATTTTCGAGCACTAATCAGCCAAATTCTTTGCCTCAAGAGCGAAATCAAAGTTTTAAGACCAGCATGACAGTTGGTCTGATGCAAGTCTCTTAAATACATTCTGACCAAGAGCGAATTCTTTGATCGGATTAGGATCGGAAACTTGGTATTGTAGTCAATCGGTGCATTTAATAGACTGCCACCTACGCGGATCAACGAAAGAGATTTTCCGGTTTCAGAGATTTTCTGAATAAATGGGGCGAGAGATTGGACATTTCGTTGAACTAATTGATTTGCTTTTAGTTTTTATACCCGCTACCCATAGGTTATAACTTTGTGCCGACAGGAAATGTATGTAACAGGTAGAACGAGGTATCTCCGACCCTATAAAGTATATACATTCTTGATCAGCGTCAACAGCCGAGACGATCTAGCCATGTCCGTCTGTCCGTATGAAACACTGGATCTCAGAGACTATAAGAGAGAGAGAGAGAGAGCTATAATTTTCTACAGCATTTGTTATGTTTGCACGCAGATCAAGTTTATTTGGTATATATATATATATATAATAACTATAATAGTTATGATTCCTCAAAATTTGGTTGCGATCAGATAAAAATTGTCGAAGTTATTAAAGAAATACTTTTGTATGGGCAAAAACGCCTACTTACTAGGGGGTCTTAGTTGCTTTGACTGACAATCTGGTGTATTGAGCCGTCTATGGTATGTTTTGAATGCGGTACTATATCCGTATACCACATATACCATTTGGTGTATTTTCATTATTTTTGCGGTATATTTGGTATATTTTGAGAATAATATCGCAAAATATATTGCTTTTATTCAAAATGGGTAGCGGGTATCTCACAGTCGAGTACACTCGACTGTAACTTTCTTACTTGTTTAAATTCCAAGTTGAATTCGGACCGCTGAACTAATTCAAATAACTTTAACGAGGCGAAATACAACTCCTGTTTACTAAGTGCTGAAGAACAATTTTTGGTTTTTGGCCAGCAAATGAATTTATACACATAGGCAATCACTCGAACCAACCTTCTGTACGAAGAAAAGCGAGCCAGTATAGATGACAGAAAATCAGAGTTGGTGGTTAATCAAACCTGAGCGGATTTTTTTGTTTCACTATTTTTCAAATCTCTTCCATTAAAAATAGTGGGCCTTCTAACCAAATCGAGTCGACTAATTCATCGATGTCACAAGCACGAGAACAACTATCGGCAGAATTTAACGCAAAAGGCACTTGTCTACATCTAACATCTGGTGTGAGGTCTTGTATACTGGATACACGATTTGCCATGAATGTTGCCAGCGAAGAAGGCGACATTCTAATCCAATGCAATGTACGACCACAACTGCGCCAGTAAATACGCTGCTTAAATCTCTCCCATCTCGTATGCATCTGCATAGGGATGGTTTCGCCAGATGATTTTGTCAGAGCTCTTGCAATAAGATTCTGGCTTTGATACTGATGGGGCTCAGCAAGCCAAGTGGGTCAAACATACGAGCTGTCACAGACAAAACGTTGCGTTTTGTTGGGCTAAGATCGGTGAATCTGGAGTCCAAATGCTGTTATCGAACCCGGTGCTTTCGTTGAGTACACCAACATTCTTCTTCTTCTTGCATTCTGCTATAAAATGGCACATCTCTCCGCAAGCATAACATGATCCAGGCTCCCTTTTTCGCTTGCGGCATTCCTTGGCAAAATGACCCCTGGAGTTACAGTTGTGTCATCGCTTGTCGTTGTTCTCTGTCATCGTCTTAGTACCTCCCATCGCATCGTGCTTCGAAAAGCATACATACATGAATGTGTGCAAAGGCTTGTAACATCTGCTCTGGATCCCTAAATCTCTGAATGCGCGCCTGGTTGCGTAAGTTCAGCGACGGCATACCTTCGATGATTTGTTCCAAAAACTCAGCGTTGTCCAATTTAATTGATTGTGCTAAAACGATTTTCTCCTCGAAGTACATTGCAAAACGCTCATTTTGCTGCCACTTCCGTTGTTCAAACTTTCATCGCAGTTCTGCCTTCGAAGCTCCAGTGCCGAATGCTAATATCAATTGATCACAAAGCGTTTGAAAATGTTCACGTAAGCGAGTTGAATTTGCATGAAGCCAATGCTGAGCGTTTCCTTTTAACTTCATGGCCAATAGCATCCGAAGCGACTCTTCGTCAAGTTTACACATGGCTGCAACGCTTTTGAGTTGGCTTACCCAAATGCGTGCATTCCAGCGTAGCTTCCTTTGCGAGTGCGAGCGAGACCGCTGATTCACATTTTACTTCGTTTAGCTCGTTCTCCAATACTGCCCGTTACATTTCCAGTGCTGCCAATAGCTTGACATACAGAACTGCTGATGTTGTTGTCGTTGCTGTCGCCCAAATTTGCCACTTCTGATGCCGAACGCTGTGCAGCTGCGCGCAAAAACTCTGTGGCGCCGTTGTTGTTGTCTATTTCTGTTGTAGACATCTGATGTGCAGCTGCGTTGTTCTGAGAATTTCGCAATTCCTCTTTGCTTAGACGCAATTCTTCTTGCAGCTTTTCAATGGTGTTTAACAATTCCTGGTGAACACTCTCTGCTATGTCAGAATTTTCGTAAACATTTTGAGTCTGATCATGACGCTCGTTGTTGTTGGGCAATTCCTTTTCTTGGCCAGACAACATATTGGCCAAACTTAATAACTCATTGCTTCCTGATGGCATTTTGTTAGACATTTCAGGTGAAACATCGAGCAACCGTGTTATTAATTCCGCTTTGCTGCCTGTCGTGGGCAAACAGAGCGCTGTTAGCCCCTTCTTTAATTGGGCCGTAGTGTATTTGTCAACTGCAGACGTGTTCATGTTTTTTTATACCCGCTACCCATAGGGTAGAAGGGTATTATAACTTTGTGCCGGCAGGAAATGTATGTAACAGGTAGAACGACGCATCTCCGACCCTATTAAGCATATACATATTATATATTCTTGATCAGTATCAATAGCCGAGACGATCTAGCCATGTCCGTCTGTCTGTCTGTCCGTCTGTCCGTATGAAACACAGGATCTCAGAGATAGACCTATAATTTTTTTCGACAGCATTTGTTATGTTTGCACCCAGATCAAGTTTGTTTCAAATTTTTGCCACGTCCACTTCCGCCCCCGCGAATCAAAAAAATTGAAAAACAAGCGTAATTTTAAAGCTAGAGTTTGGTATATACAATAATTACTATTGTAGTTATGATTCCTGAAAATTTGTTTGCGATTAGGTAAAAATTGTAGAAGTTATTAAAGAAATACTTTTGTATGGCAAAAACGCCTACTTACTAGGGGTCTTAGTTGCTTTGGCTGACAATCTGGTATATTGTGCCGTCTATGGTATATTTTGAATGGTGTACTATATCGATATACCAAACATACCATTTGGTATATTTTTAGCATTTTTGGTATATTTTGAAAATAATACCGCAATATTTTGCCTTTTCTAAAAATGGGTAGCGGGTATCTCACAGTCAAGCACACTCGACTGTAACTTTCTTACTTGTTTTTTTTATTTTAGTCGATCGCACTTCTGAAATTGTGGTAGATACACACACTTAAGAAAACAATATGAATTGCAGGGTCCATTTTATTCTGCTTCTCGATCAAGCTGACCGCGTAGCTCAATTATGTATAACAAAGAATGTGACATGTAATGAGAGAATCGATAAAAAGAGCGAATATCGAGAGAGAGTTCGGATAGCCGAGAGAGCGTCAAGTTAATATATGAGTGTAGAGTGTGTGTTTGTAGGCACACGTCTTACTACAATATATAAATATTAAATATAAATAATTTAAATAAATGCAATTAACAACAAATATTAAGGAATAATAAGAGAGTCTTTGAATTGTTAACATTACGGCGAAGTAAGAGCGAAGTTAAGCTTTCACAGCTTGCTTTGTGTGAATTCGCCCCATTTCGCCACTTCGCCATTAAAGTTAAGCTTAGGCGTCATCGAGTAATGTATTGAAGTCTAAGTTTTCGGGTTTTTACCTCTCTAATTAGGATAAATGTTTTAAAAGAGAATTTATCCAAATTGCAAATGAATTCATATTTAAATATTGATATGAATTCAAAATGTTTAAACAGTCAATAGACAAAAAAGCGATTAAAATATGTAAAATCTTGTGTATATACACACCTCTTTAAATCGTTTGAAATCCCGATACCGTTGGGTAGCGGGGGGTCTCAGAGTTGAGCACACTTGAATATTGCTTGTTTTTTATGTACTTGAATGATCAGCTAAAAATATGCAATACTTCGTTCTCCAATTACAAAATTATATGGCATAATTGCAGGTTTGTTTACATTAATTAAAAACGTAAACAGTAAATTTTACTTTTTTCGCCTGTTGCAATTCTCAAGTGGTTCTGGATGGGAACTGGACACTATCACTCTCAATGCGACATGGCGCCGCGACCGCTTGTCCGTCGTCCAATTCCAGCTGAGCAATGAGAAAACATACATAAACAAATACATATGTAAAATGTACTGTTTACGTTTTCAATTTATGTAAACAAACTTGCAATTGTGCCATACGCCTTAAAGGCGCCTAATAATCATCATGTTCTCGAATGTTTTTCGACAAAATGTGATACAAAGTATCCGTTCTCATTACTTTGTGAGCGATTTCAGCGCATAAGAGTGAATCAGATTCATGTTGACGAATTGAAGTTATATACCCCGTCCATAATTCCATTCGATGCTTACTATCCACAGCGGTGTCATTTTCGCTTTTTTCCCGTCAGATTTGGATTTTTTTGAAGTGTGATTGCGGGAAAAATATGAAAAAAGCGGGCAGCGGGAATTCTGGCTTTTTGAGCAAATTTAAGCACCTATTTTTTAAGTTTACTTTTACTCAAAGAAAGCCTTTAAGCAAGAAAGTTTGCGTATTCAACTTATCTTAAGATTAGTTTGGTCTGTTCGGGCGAGATCAAACATAGCGGTTGCAGTTGCTTCTTCTGGAATTGCAGCCTCATTGTGAGAAGAATGCCGTACGGCTCATTCAGCATTAAAATTACCGTTAAATCTTCACACTATTGAAGAACCAAAATATTAAACAACATGAAGGAGGAACACTTATCCAGCTGCAATAACTTGAATAGCAAAAGGAAACGGGAACAGCAGAAAAGTGCTACCGAAGCGATAAGAATGCAATGGCCAAAGTTGTAACAACATCGAAAATCATCTGGGACGAATGCACAACGGCGCATAAACGTGCATTAGAAGTACTTAACCGAACATTAAAAAATTTATGCAATGACTATAAATGTTTTGGAGGAGCACTGATTTTACTGTCTGGCGGTTTCCGCCAAATACTGCCAGTAATTCCAAGATCTACGGCTGCCGACGAAATAAACGCTTGCCTCAAATCGTCACTTTTTTTCATCGTTTTTCCCGTCAAAAACAGCTTTTTTTTCTCAACAAACTTTGGCAACACTGTTTGTACGTCCCCTTTTACTTGATCTACGTTACGCAGTTGATAATGGGCGGCAATTACAACTTGTAATTGTATAATACAATACACTAATCTTTTCTCTTAATATACATGAGACCCATTACGGACGCCTGCGTTGAGAAGTTGAAGACTCATTCAGAAACATGCAGCTTGCGCGAACTTCTTGCTATATATCAGTGCTCGCACATACTTTCGATTAACTCATTACTTTCTAAGGTCTCTTCATATATTCGAGAGGAAGAAGCATGGAATATAATCAAGCAAGCAAACATTTTTCATTTTCAATTGCCCACATTTAAGAGCTTAATTCGTCTTATATTAATTAGTGAATGGTTACGTTTTAAACTTATTGAAAAATACTTTCATGTAAATGACTTGGATGCAATCAATAATAATGATAACAAAGATACTTCAGATGTCAAACCCGAAATCCAATCCTATAAGGAAGAATTTGTTCGTAGTACTCCTCTTTACCTAGCTGACAATTTCAACTTTCTTAATATTATTTCAATAATCGCAGTTGAAGAAAAAGTTTTCAGAATACAAACATTTCATCTATTCACCGTACTACAATAAACTGCTGTAATCAAGGAAACTTTCTAAACTCAATTTAGAGGAACAGCTTTTAAAATGGACATGATTGAAACCAATCCACAATACCACTTGTCCTTTGACAATCAAAGCATTCGCAGCGGATTCATATGCAAAGTGTACCTCATTCAGCATTAAAATTACCGTTAAATCTTCACACTATTGAAGAACCAAAATATTAAACAACATGAAGGAGGAACACTTATCCAGCAGCAATAACTTGAATAGCAAGAGGAAACGGGAACAGCAGAAAAGTGCTACCAAAGCGATAAGAATGAGCATTCGACCTGTTGTCTATCAGTCGGTTAATTCGCCGCCGTGCAAAAATCAGGTGAATGATTCGACTTCTGATGAGAGTGATAGATATACCGAAAATAACGTAAATATTCTCTCATTTTTGAACAAAAATAAATATTTAATTTGATCTCAAAAGATCCTTAAATGAAAATTTAGTTTATAAGAAAAAATGAATTGTTAGTTTGTAAGAAACTGAAAATAGTGTTCTGTTATATTCATTTTAAGTTGTTGCGCTTTCATATTTTGGGGAAAGTTAGCGCCCTTGTCAATTGCTTTAAAATTCTACTTAGGTAAACTAATTTCCTTGAGTTTTTCTTGTAAACTTCGTGTCACTAAAGTGTTGATTTGTAAAAAGATTTACATAGTTGAAAATTGCCCCAAAAAAGAATGGTTTCATGACATTCGTTCAGGATTGGCGCAACACCGAAGAAGGACATAGCCTGACATTGCCCCAAGCTGTGTCACGATGCGGAGGCATTTGGAGTAATATGAATGCGCAGCAGCGCGGTCCGTACATTTCACGTGCCAAAGACGCTGAGATTGCAGAACGCGGAGCCAGAGAGCGCATGACGTCCACTGGACAGCTAGTCTCCACTGTGGGAGTCAGCAACGTGAAGCCGTTCAGCAACACACACAGATGAAATGCAATATTGAGCGCACAGTTATGAAGGGCAAGGCACAGTATGATTTGGAAAATACCAAGTTCGTTTTTGCCGCTTTCAATTACTTTGACAAAACGATGAAGGACGGCAGTTATACACCAGCTGAGTTTGCTGCTTGTTTGTTCTCTATAAAGTCGGGTAAAATATCCGTCTATAGTCCGCTCATAAATCCAGGTCAGATTATCTTTGGTCAGAGCAACGATGCGAAACATTCCACGCATGCATTGGGTGAAACTGAGCAGCAAATATCCCAAGTATATGAGAATCCAGAATATATAGAAATGCGCAAACAGTTACTTGGTCAAGAAGAGCTACATTTGCAAGAAATGAATTAGCATCGAAAGGAACTGAAGGCTCAGGATGTTATATACCATAATTTGCAGCAAGATGTCTTCCGCGTTTGTGAAAATCGTGATTACATTCAAATGCGACAGCAATTACAGGACACTATTAAATGCCAAGAAGAAATTCATTTACGAGAGATAAATGAGATGTGCCAGAAGCTGGATCTTGGAGACAACATATGCTTGCAGAAGGAGCGGCAAATAAAGGTTCTCGAGGAGCGTGTGGAATTGAGTGGTTGTTGTTCCATATGCATGGATTCTTTGAATACTTCAAATCATCGCTCAGTAGCGTTGTTGTGTGATCATCTCTTTGGTGATCCTTGCGTTCGAGAATGTTTGCTCAGAAATCCAGAATATATTCAATATTGTGCAGTACTTGCGTGGCTGCCAAGTCACTCATAATCCTAATGATCCCTTGAACGTGTTCACCAGCACCGAACTAATGCCAGTGGTCAAAGGCTGCTTCCGCTATTTGGTCAGCGACTCGGATATACAAGATACAGAGATTCTTGTATACGATATTCAATATCTACTCTATATCCTCAAAAAGGAAGTGATGGAGATAGCCGATTTGAAAAGCACTGGAAAGCATTAATAAGAGTGTCCGGAGTCAAGGAAGCACTTGAGCATCTTCTCTGTAGATGTCCAGCGTTATCCAGGCTCCGGATGAAATACCTTGTTTCGCCGTTTCATAACGAACTTCGTGATGTTTCCCGGCTACCACCTAGGATGCTGCTGGCCTTTGCCAAAAACGCATCCATACTGTGCGACTCTACTGGTCTATGCTTCGCCCATAGCAGGGGCAGCCGGTCTAACCTAACCTAACCTAACCTATTAAGAGTGTTACCAATGCCGTCTTCACTAATGACTTTTAAGAATATCATTCGGGCTCCTGTCAGTTCCACGAAGATAATGATCGTTCCAGGTATTGTGCACATTCCTTGGTCTCCCGTTGGGCCTTTATCGTTAGCGATTATATGTGTGGCGATCTCGCCATCAATCCAATACCCGGCAAACATTTGCCACCGAAGGAAGAGCGAAAGTTCCAGGTGATAAGGGATCAACCTGAAGCTGATATCACAAGCTCTTCTTTTGTCCCGTGTCAATCGTCAGAGAAGCTGGAGAATAAGAACAAGTACTCGCCGACCGTTTTTCGTTGTCTGCAAATAAGTGTCTCTCTCTCGACTCTTTACGAAAAGGCTCAGAGAACAACCGTTTTATGGGTTCTTGAATGAGATCTCTCGCGCTCAGACCGAAATCCTTTTTTCTATTCTGTTATCCTTAATTGGCAATCTAGAACCGCTTGAGAATTGCAATATACAATTTAATAAATTTGCTGTTTACGCATTTCATTTATGCAAACAAACCTGCAATTATGCCACAGAAATTTCTCATTGAAGTACAAAAGAACATTGCATACATAAAGGAAACAGGCAAGAAAACTACAATCGAGTGTGCTCGACTGTGAGATACCTGAAACCCATTTTGAATAAAACCAAAATATTGCGGTATTATATATACTATTGGTATATTTATATAGTAATTCTATAGAGTACAAAATATACCAGTTTGTCAGTAAAGCAACTAAGAGCCCTAGTAAGTGGGTGTTGATCTGTGTGCAAACATAACAAATGCTGTCGAAAACAAGTAAGAAAGTTATAGTTACAGTGTAGTTATAGTTAGTTGCTTTGGCTGACAATCTGGTATATTGTGCCGTCTATGGTATATTTTGAATGGTGTACTATATCGACATACCAAACATACCATTTGGTATATTTATAGTATTTTTGGTATATTTTAAAAATAATACCGCAATATTTTGCCTTTTTTAAAAATGGGTAGCGGGTATCTCACAGTCGAGCACAGTCGACTGTAACTTTCTTACTTGTTTTTTTTATTTTAGTCGATCGCACTTATGAAATTGTGGTAGTTACACACACTTAAGAAAACAATATGAATTGCAGGGTCCATTTTATTCTGCTTCTCGATCAAGCTGACCGCGTAGCTCAATTATGTATAACAAAGAATGTGACATGTAATGAGAGAATCGATAAAAAGAGCGAATATCGAGAGAGAGTTCGGATAGCCGAGAGAGCGTCAAGTTAATATATGAGTGTAGAGTGTGTGTTTGTAGGCACACGTCTTACTACAATATATAAATATTAAATATAAATAATTTAAATAAATGCAATTAACAACAAATATTAAGGAATAATAAGAGAGTCTTTGAATTGTTAACATTACGGCGAAGTAAGAGCGAAGTTAAGCTTTCACAGCTTGCTTTGTGTGAATTCGCCCCATTTCGCCACTTCGCCATTAAAGTTAAGCTTAGGCGTCATCGAGAAATGTATTGAAGTCTAAGTTTTCGGGTTTTTACCTCTCTAATTAGGATAAATGTTTTAAAAGAGAATTTATCCAAATTGCAAATGAATTCATATTTAAATATTGATATGAATTCAAAATGTTTAAACAGTCAATAGACAAAAAGCGATTAAAATATGTAAAATCTTGTGTATATACACACCTCTTTAAATCGTTTGAAATCCCGATACCGTTGGGTAGCGGGGGGTCTCAGAGTTGAGCACACTTGAATATTGCTTGTTTTTTATGTACTTGAATGATCAGCTTAAAATATGCAATATTTCGTTCTCCAATTACAAAATTATATGGCATAATTGCAGGTTTGTTTACATTAATTAAAAACGTAAACAGTAAATTTTACTTTTTCGCCTGTTGCAATTCTCAAGTGGTTCTGGATGGGAACTGGACACTATCACTCTCAATGCGACATGGCGCCGCGACCGCTTGTCCGTCGTCCAATTCCAGCTGAGCAATGAGAAAACATACATAAACAAATACATATGTAAAATGTACTGTTTACGTTTTCAATTTATGTAAACAAACTTGCAATTGTGCCATACGCCTTAAAGGCGCCTGATAATCATCATGTTCTCGAATGTTTTTCTACAAAATGTGATACAAAGTATCCGTTCTCATTACTTTGTGAGCGATTTCAGCGCATAAGAGTGAATCAGATTCATGTTGACGAATTGAAGTTATATACCCCGTCCATAATTCCATTCGATGCTTACTATCCACAGCGGTGTCATTTTCGCTTTTTTTCCCGTCAGATTTGGATTTTTTTGAAGTGTGATTGCGGGAAAAATATGAAAACAGCGGGCAGCGCGAATTCTTTTTTTTTTTTAGTTTACTTTTACTTAAATTTTTGACATGTTTTAATTGAATTTAATGGCTCTGCCTCTGCAGACGGTATCGTAGCGCGTTCCTGTGAAGAGCTTAGCATATATTCGCACTGTTCCAGCTTGCACTCGTTGATCACAAGCAGCTGATCGTCGTCCGGTCGAGTTGGTGGCATGCCTAGGGTGTCACTGAAACTGCACACCGACTCTTCTTGCAGCTCAGCCACTGGCTGGCTGTTGGCTTGTTCAGACTCCTTGAGCATTTCCTCTAACTGCGCGCAACGTGCAACACGCACTCTGAGTTTTTTTGGTTGGCTATCAACTCAATGCCTGTTGTTGAAGATTAGCATCGTCATCAATCACGATCAACTCCGTGTGATGATATAACTGTAAATGATATGAAATAATGAATTTAGCAAGTCTGATGAGATCGATATATCTCGACTGTATACTATCAACTTACACTGTCATATTTGATCTTGGCTTCGTTAAGCATAGTCTCCAATCTTGTCAGCCTGGACTCGGTATAGCACGCAAACATCGCCGATGACATGCTATATATAAAAGAGATTTGACTAGCATTGTAATTATCATCATCATTTGCATAGTGTAGAAGTACTCGCTCTCCATGTTTTTCAGTTTTATCCACTTATCTTCGGTCATCTTATGCCTGAAGATCGTCATCAATGTCCCGACAAAGGGAGCCCAAGCACGTAGCTGCTGCACCTTTGCCCGATATGGTGAGTCCTCAATTACTTCCATAACCTCATCTTCCGTTTCACTCATAGTTGGGCTTTTTGATTACAGCTTCTAATTTTTGTATATTCTTTATTTATTTACAATCTATCTATCTAAAGATAATAAGTAAATTATATAAACAGCTTCTAATGACATGAAATGAAATCCAAATTTCCAAATTTTTTCAGAAATCACATACGAGCACGCTCGAGCGATTTGCTGAACCACATGGGGGACACTGCATTCGCATCTAAGCCACAGATAACCGGATTGCTACCAGCAAGTAGTAGTACGAGTATGGAATTTAAATACGCAATGTACGGCTCCAACGCAGTGTTGTATTGGCGATACACGGAGCTCAGGAGGATTGAGTCAAATCTTCCAGTGACACTCACGCATACGCCAAAGTCCGTGATGAGCGACTCAATCGGCATACAGATGGCATCCGGGTCGTCCAAAAAGATGGCAGCCTTCGAACTTCGATTAGCAAACACACGCATCCCGGACAGAATGCCCGTGATGCCGTGAGTTCTGTCGACGAACGGTTCCTGCACCAAAGCGAACATGTGGCGGGAGTCTCGCACCCGAGTTGCAAACACGATGGTAGCGCCTCGACCTCGACCACAATTAGCTTGGATGAAGCTAAATATTTTAATGTCTAGCTTGCACCCTCGCTAACACCGCACCATATATTGGGCACGTCTCCGACAGCATGTAATGCCCGGAGGGAAGCCCCTTGAAACGGCAGTTTCGGCAGTCCACCGGGCTAGCACTTTTCGACGCTATAGTGCAGTGGCTTTAAGTTTTAAGAACATGCAAGATTTCATAAAATAATTATTAAGCATATCTTAAAAATGTTTTCACAAAACATGGTCTCACAGCTCTTTACTAGAGATTAGTCGCTAAAGAGCTCTTTATATCCAATACCGTTGGGTAGCGGGGGGTCTCAGAGTTGAGCACACTTGACTGTATTTTTTATGTTCTTAAAAAAGCTTAAAAGTATGCAATATTTCGTTCTCCAATCACAAATTTGGCAGTAAATTTTATATTTTCGCCTGTTGCAATTCTCAAGTGGTTCTGGATGGATTGCTACCAGCCAGCAGTAGCACGGAATCTAGATACGCAATATACGCTTCCAACGCAGTGTTGTATTGGCAATATACGGAGCTCAGGAGGATTGAGCCAAATCTTCCAGTGACACTCACGCCTATGCCAAAGTCCGTGATGAGCGACTCAATCGGCATACAGATGGCATCCGGGTCGTCCAAAAAGATGGCAGCCTTCGAACGCCGATCAGCAAACACACGCATTCCGGATGGAATGCCCGTAATGCCGTGAGATCTGTCGACGAACGGTGCCTGCACCACAGCGAACATGTGGCGGGAGTCCCGAGTTGCAAACACGATGGTAGCGCCTCGACCACAATTAGCTTGGATGAAGCTAAATATTTTAATGTATTTCTTGCACCCTCGCTAACACCGCACCATATATTGGGCACGTCTCCGACAGCATGTAATGCCCGGAGGGAAGCCCCTTGAAACGGCAGTTTCGGCAGTCCACCGGGCTAGCACTTTTCGACGCTACATGGCCGGTCTGCCCGCATTGGCGGCATACTTCATTCTTCAAACGGCATTGTGAGACCTTGTGGTCGAATCCCACACAGCGATGACACTCGTATGTACGGACGAGCGACCTACAGCGGAACGAAAACCACTTGATATAGACCCTCCCGGTCTTATCAAGCACCGCTTGCGCCTTTTCATCACATTCAAGTGTCAGATTGATTCTGGCACCATCAGTGACCGACCACGGTTTCGATTCCATATGCACCATCTTTCCGAAGGCCGCCGGCGAGAACTCCTCCTTGAAATGGTTTTCATAGAGTTCTTCCATGAAAACCTCAGGGATGATCGCTGTGTCCACGTCGAACAGTGATCCTCGTTAAATTTTGCGTTGGCCACCACTTTATTAATCTCATTCCTTGACGGCGTACGAATAACGGCGCGACTCTAACGCCCAGAGCTGGAGGCAATCTCCTTGCCCCACACTGTCGGGTCCCTGCTCGTCACCACTGCCGACCACGTTTCCACGGGCTTCTTGGCTGCAGGAGCACTTCTTGGCGCGGCCATCGGGCCAATGCCGGAGACAGCTCTGGTGGCGGCACCACCCGTACTTGGGGCCGTAAAGGGCGCAGCAGCTGGTTGGCACAACGCAACTTTCGACTCCACGACGGCGTTTCGCACAACTGGCGCGGTCATCAGCTCGCTAAGCCGGGCAGTTGCCTCCAAGACGGTGATGGCCGCTTCCGGCACCAGTCCAGCGCGCAGCACAGAGGACCTCACCGTCTGGTCCACACCCGCAAATCAATAAATTCGAATAACAAGCGTAATTATCAAGCTACAACTGCGAATTTCGGTGTATACAATATAAACTATAGTATTTATGATTTCTGAAAATTTGATTGCGATCAAATTGTGGAAGTTATTAAAGAAATACTTTTGTTTATGCAAAAACGCCTTCTTACTAGGGGTCTTAGGTGCTTTGGCCGACAATCTGATATATTGTGCCGTCTATGGTATATTTTGAATATGGTATTATAACGATATGGTACTATATACCATTTGGTATAATTTTAGTATATTTGTATTATTTGTATATTTTGAAAATCTCATATATATATCTCACAGTCGAGCACACGACTGTAACTTTCTTACTTGTTTATTAATAGCTTTCAACATAAATAAATGAATAACAAAGTTCACTTAAAAACAAGTAAGAAAGCTACAGTCGAGTGAGCTCGCCTGTGAGATACCCGCTACCCATAGTAAAAAAAAAGAAATCTGGAAAATGTGCCCAAAATTGATACTGTAAATTAAAGTCTATTTAATTCTTGCGTATTATAAGTATACTTATTTTATGATACAAAATTAATGTTATTGAATACAAAATTGGTTTTTTGAAATATGTCGCCGCTCGAATCAGCTCCTGCTTCAATAAAATACTTTTAATTTATTAAAGCAAGACCCAGGGAACACCACGAGGAGGCCATTAAATATAATGGGGTCTTTTCCGAAATCTAATTTCGGCAGACCTACGAGTCGACTTGTGCTGTGTATAAACAACACCATTATTCCCCAACAAATTGTTGTATATATAAAATCATAATTAATATAAATTAAATTTATAATAATAATAAACAAAAAATTTTGATTTCAAGGACTAAAATTAACATATTTAAATTAAATTAAATTAAATTAGGTGCAAATACTTTTAGAAATACAAAAAAAAAATCTAAACCTGATCATCAATGCTAACTAAAATACCACTATGATAGCTATAAATTGTCTCATATGTGCGTGCTGTGGCTCTGTTATCCCTAATATTTGAGCACGCCCAATCAATATGTGTATCATAATTGGTTGTGGACGTGTTCAAATCTAACAAAAACCTAAAACTATTAGCTGCCAAAAAATCGAAAACCCTTCTACATCCAGCAGATAGCTCCCGTAAACAAAAATTAAAATCTCCTAGCACTACACTACTGCTATTCAAAAATGGAAATCCCTGAAATAAATTTTCAAATTCAGTTTCGAACTTATCCGGAGGATATGTTGGACTTCTATATATAATGAGGAATCCTAAAGACTTATATTTAAACACTGCATACTCGAACACTGCGGAAGCTAAATTATTGGGGTCAGAATAATATCGTCCGCTTGAGCAGAGACTAACATTCTCAAAAACTTGATTTTTGGCGAATATAAGAATGAGCATTAACTGATCGGAGCAAATATCAGTAATGTGGCAATGTAAACTTTGTGTATTATGGAATACAGCATTGATTTTAGAATTGTCAAAGAGACAGCTGAAATGGGAATTTAACAATTTTGTGGATCTTAAACTGGCAAGCTCTTGCTCTACCACTGACTGACGGTCAGCTTTCGGGGGCACAAATTGCCCAACAATAAAGAGGCCAGCCGCACTTGTGGCTCTACTACAAGCTACATACAAAGCTTCCCTTTGCATACCAGGAGTTGTGTGGACCACCACGTTGGTATATGTAGCACCCTGACTTTTATGAATAGTTATACCTTCTGCAGGTACAACTGGAAATTGTTTGCGGTCAATAGAAACTTGCTCATTTGAATGGTATTGAAAACTTTTCACAGTTTTCTGAACAGGGGTCCAAGAGGGTTCAGCACGATGAGTGCACCTAGATCGAGCATTAGTTCCAACACTTTCATCTAAGAATTTAATCCAAAGAACATGCGGGGAGTTGGATGTGTTAAAACCTATTTCCATAAGAATACCTGAAGCTCCATTAACAAGACCATCTGCAGTATCTATATTGACCGTCATCATGTATTTAGCAGTGGTTTTCAAAATAAGGGTTGTGCAAAGCCCTTGAGTTTGAGATGTTTTGAAATCCTTTACGGATTCCAAGCATCTGGACTTAGCTTCTGAGTTAAGATGTGCAGCTTTAATTGAATCAAGAGCAGTGGAAATGAACTGCTCCGTAGGTATCGAGTTTAATTTAGCAGTGTTAAAAATATTTGTATCCTCATTACGCAAAAACAAATGAATGGCATCATTAGGAAATTGGTCTAAGACCGAAACTCTAGCTCTAAGTAAATTAATGTCATTTATTGTCATTTGACCGGATGCCATGTTATTAAGCGCTAGCGCAAATGCTTGATTGTCTCGTTGTCGCATAATCTCTGTGAGCTCAAAAAACTTAAAAATATCCCACAAAGCAGACCCAAATATAGCACTGTATGGATCATGCGACGATGTAGTGGATTGGAAAATCCATCGATCTCCTACGGGACGTAGTTGTCTGAGATCGCCAAAAACAATTACTGAAATTCCTCCAAATGAGGTTTCCCTGTTAGCAAAAATTTGCTTAAGACGAGCATCTAAGTGAGATAACATTTTGGCACCGACCATTGAGATTTCATCAATAATTAAAAGCTTAAGATCTATAAACCTTGAGCGAAGTGTATTCAGTAAATCTGACTGGAAGTGAGAACATGGAATGCAGGGTTGAACCTCCAATTCCAAAAGCTGCTTTACCCGTGGGAGCACACAAAAGTATTTTAGCAGAGGTTGGGTCACAACCTGGCCTACTATTATATAGTTGCGAAAGGGAATGGAAAATAGCTGAAATTAATCTACTCTTGCCAACACCTGCTCCGCCTCCTACAAACTCATAAAATATTTTATTTTTTTTAGCATTATGCATTACATGCGTGAAATAAGTTTTTTGCTTAAGATTTAAAGATTTAACTATGCTTGCTAAGTCAGTACGTGATATAATTGGCGGGAGCTTAATAAGTCGGATGACATTGTCCGAATCTTCGGGAACATTAACGGCATTTAAGTTCAAAACATTTACTTGAGAATTTATTTCAGGGATCGCCAAAGCCCTAAAATGATTATCTAAACTATCTGCCTGATCCCGTTCTTCAAAATTTCCCTCAGCTTCTATGGCCCTTCTAAGCACGTCTTCTAAATCCTCTAAAACATTATATTTCCTATACCTAAATCCAATAGATTCTAAGTTCGCTGCATACACGCTTTCACAATTAATACTAAGCAAATCTACCTGTTCATCCCTCCACGGAAAATATAACATTAAAAATTCCCTAAAATAGTTCTCTGTCGGCATTCAGATTAAACTTCCTAAACCTAATAATTGCTGGTTTGGTCCGTTCCCTAATGAAGCCACTACCATCACGAAGAGCCTGAACTGAATTTCCTAGGACCTCGTTTTCTCCATCACCACCGTCATCTGCATCTTGACGCGCTGACCGACAGGATTTCGCAAAATTATAATTTGCAGCAAAATCGGCTAAACACAGGCCTTCGAGACTATCTGGCCGCTGAATATAATGATCCAGCATTCCCAAAACATAAATATCGGTGGAATCTTCATTCATATTTTGGAGCTGTTGTCTAGATTTGAGCATTCGAACTCTGTGCTCTGGTCGTGACGTATTTATATAAACTTCTGCGTTGCTAGTCTCAGACAAACGCATTCCTAGACAACAGTAGGCGGCTTCCTGAGCAGAAATCTCAGTGCCGGAGATAAATTTGTGGCCAATATGTTGCAGCTTTTGTTTAATGCTGAAGTTGCCTCTGTGAATCTCGTTCACTGCTTCACGCATTAATTTGGAGATTCCTCTTTGGGATTTGTTGATATAATTAATTATATAACTGCAACAGGCATAGGGATCCAATATGAACTGAATATCCATATTGGCCCTTTGCATTGAGAGAATATGTTTATTGTAAGCGTTAACTTTAATGGCTGCAAATGTTCTCTTCAGAAATATTTGGGGCTTTTTCAAACCAGATCTCAATGCATATTTATAGTCCTCGTAGCTGAGGTTTAATTGTTGATGAGATAGGAAATTCTCAAATATGCTTAATTGACTTATTGAGTCAGAATCAAATGGGAAATTTAATAGAGATTGAACTTTTTTCAAAGTTTCTTGATGAAGAGAAATGTTTTCAGAGTCTTCAGCCAATGGCTGAAGAATTTCTGTTTGTGGCATGGGAAAATATGGAATACCGAAGCGACAAATAGAGTTACCCCTCACTTCACGCATACAAGAATGTCCGTGATTGTGCTTCTGATATTCAATATACTGAGCTAACTCAGTATCAGTTACATCTGTGGTAATGAATTGGTCAATAAATGAAATGACTGAGGCTATAGACAATTCATTTTCAAAGTCCACAGAGGGGGCATCTTTCAGCCAAAACATGCCATGAATATGAGGCGAACCTCGCTGTTGGAATTCAACACGCCAATAATACTTGACAACGGGATGATTTTCGAAAACGCCCCCCTCCCTCTTCATAATTGTTAAAACCTGACGATATCTATAATCAAAATACCTTGCACAAGTTACAGGATCTGACCTAATCAAACGAGTCTTTTCACTAAAACTAAAATTGGAAGCTTCTTCTTCTGTAACTTGCTGCCTATCTATATTCCCCTTCAATAAAACTAATAATTCCGCCCACCGTGTCTCAGCAGCTGACAGAGTGATGAAAAAGGTTGGTAGACCGAATTGTCGAATCATCGCCATTACCTTTTTCTTTTCTGCTTCCCAGTGAGCAGGAGACGTGCGAACACCCTTCAGGACCCTATAGCCTTTATCGTGGCGAATAATACTATCTATATGCTCATCGTTGAGAGCGTTAGAGGCTGTAATGGCACGTGAGGCGCTTTGTTTTCTTAAGCAAATTGTAATATTACTACGAATTTGGATCAGCTCTAACTTCTTATAATTGAATAATAATTTGTCAATACGACAACCTCTCCTATCTACATTTCGAAGCTCAGATTTTATAATTGCGGAAAAGCTAAGGGGACAAGTTCTTTTTATGCCAGCATAAATTGTAGGGAATGCCAACTCTTCCGAGTCAGCATCGAGAATCATATCTAGGGGTCGTTGGCCCTCGCCTGGAGCCAGGGTGATTCTCTGCATGGCAGCGGTGTCTATCTGATTATTCTCAAGCAGTGTTTCTTGACCCCCAGGATTGAGCTCCTCTATCTCAGCATCATCCTGATGTGCTGGATTTTCAATTCTTCGCTCAAGTCCTCCACAAATTCTGCGTCTGCTTGAGATGCTATGAAGGGAACAGTTTCAGTTGTATAAGTAGACAACCACTGTTCATTTAAAACTACACTATGTTTTCTATAAAGTTCTGTATTCGCTAAATACCTAATTGCGTCAGCTATTCTTAAGGGTCTTATGGTTTCGGCCATGAAATCATGGCTATATTCCATTCTACGCTTGAGGTGGAGCTGTACGACCTCGGCTTCATGAAAAGCCCGTGGGAGGGATGTTACGATGTTACTTATGGGTATTGGAACATTAACTACAGCTCCTTTAATTGCACTCTGACGCTCATGACCTAAAGACTTTATAATCATAAATGGAAGACGAGGAGAAATTAGGCGTTCCTCTAATGGAGTGAGGCCTTTAAGGCAATCAGGTAATTGGGGGAAATCTAGTCCATTTGAAATGGAAGTTTTTGGTTTAACACCAGATCTAATTTTGCGGCAACATGTTTTGCAAAAAGTTAAGCAACCGTCAGATGAAGGGAACTGACGCTCAACATCGAAAATCTCCGCAGAAAACTCATAATTGTCTTCAATTATGGTTTTAGGTATCCTACTTACTTGATGAGGAAACCAGAGACCTTTACAAGAAAGGCAAATTTTGTTGGGGCCCAGCTTGACAACTCTATTAAAATTCTCAATCAGAGCTTCTATTGTTGTCTATCTATTATAGTTGTTCTGGGTGAATTCTCTTCCTGAAGACTATTCGCACGTTCCTCTCTATTATGGGCAGCATTTCGACGGTTTTCTGCTAATCTATTTTCAATATTTTCCCTATATTGGCTAACTCTTTGGCTAAGTCGTCTTGAGGCGTCAAATGCTGCTTGTCGCGCTAATAACCGGGCACTTCGACGCGCACCGGTGTTGCGCACCTGTTCAATAATCCTCCTAGTAAGATTATTTCTAGCCTGTGACCTATTAACCCGATCTAACATAGTTCCCTCTCTAATAGACGCCATTCAAGATCTGTCCGTCTCGCTGCCCTTAATGCCGAGTTTCGTCTTTGTTCGTTGGTCCTGTACATTGTATCCCGTCTACGTATATGTCTTGTTAAAGTGTCAGCCTGCTGTTCAGGCTCTCTAAATGCTACGTCCGCCCGTCGCTCTCTCATAGATTCAGAGTTCTGAATCCGTTCTACTGTCCTGTACTCTACGTTCTGCCTCCGTCTCGATCTTCTTAAAGTATCAGCCTGCTGTTCAGGCCCTCTAAATGTTACGTCTGCCCGTCGCTCTCTCATAGATTCAGAGTTCTGAATCCGTTCTGCTGTCCTGTACTCTACGTTCTGCCTACGTCTCGATCTTCTTAAAGTATCAGCCTGCTGTTCAGGCTCTCTAAATGTTACGTCCGCCCGTCGCTGTCTCATAGATTCAGAGTTCTGAATCCGTTCTACTGTCCTGTACTCTACGTTCTGCCTACGTCTCGATCTTCTTAAAGTATCAGCCTGCTGTTCAGGCTCTCTAAATGTTACGTCCGCCCGTCGCTCTCTCATAGATTCAGAGTTCTGAATCCGTTCTACTGTCCTGTACTCTATGTTCTGCCTACGTCTCGATCTTCTTAAAGTATCAGCCTGCTGTTCAGGCTCTCTAAATGCTACGTCCGCCCGTCGCTCTCTCATAGATTCAGAGTTCTGAATCCGTTCTACTGTCCTGTACTCTATGTTCTGCCTACGTCTCAATCGTCTTAAAGTATCAGCCTGCTGTTCAGGCTCTCTAAATGCTACGTCCGCCCGTCGCTCTCTCATAGATTCAGAGTTCTGAATCCGTTCTACTGTCCTGTACTCTACGTTCTGCCTCCGTCTCGATCTTCTTAAAGTATCAGCCTGCTGTTCAGGCCCTCTAAATGTTACGTCTGCCCGTCGCTCTCTCATAGATTCAGAGTTCTGAATCCGTTCTGCTGTCCTGTACTCTACGTTCTGCCTACGTCTCGATCTTCTTAAAGTATCAGCCTGCTGTTCAGGCTCTCTAAATGTTACGTCCGCCCGTCGCTGTCTCATAGATTCAGAGTTCTGAATCCGTTCTACTGTCCTGTACTCTACGTTCTGCCTACGTCTCGATCTTCTTAAAGTATCAGCCTGCTGTTCAGGCTCTCTAAATGTTACGTCCGCCCGTCGCTCTCTCATAGATTCAGAGTTCTGAATCCGTTCTACTGTCCTGTACTCTATGTTCTGCCTACGTCTCGATCTTCTTAAAGTATCAGCCTGCTGTTCAGGCTCTCTAAATGCTACGTCCGCCCGTCGCTCTCTCATAGATTCAGAGTTCTGAATCCGTTCTACTGTCCTGTACTCTACGTTCTGCCTCCGTCTCGATCTTCTTAAAGTATCAGCCTGCTGTTCAGGCCCTCTAAATGTTACGTCTGCCCGTCGGTTTCTCATAGATTCAGAGTTCTGAATCCGTTCTGCTGTCCTGTACTCTACGTTCTGCCTACGTCTCGATCTTCTTAAAGTATCAGCCTGCTGTTCAGGCTCTCTAAATGTTACGTCCGCCCGTCGCTGTCTCATAGATTCAGAGTTCTGAATCCGTTCTACTGTCCTGTACTCTACGTTCTGCCTACGTCTCGATCTTCTTAAAGTATCAGCCTGCTGTTCAGGCTCTCTAAATGTTACGTCCGCCCGTCGCTCTCTCATAGATTCAGAGTTCTGAATCCGTTCTACTGTCCTGTACTCTATGTTCTGCCTACGTCTCAATCGTCTTAAAGTATCAGCCTGCTGTTCAGGCTCTCTAAAAGCTACTGTTGTTCGTCGTAGTCTCCTAAATTCTGAGTTTTCTGTTTGTTCGATTCGTCGATAGTCAGAGTCCTGCCTACGGTTCGATCGTCGCAGAGTATCAGCCGCCTGTTCTGGCTGCCGATAAACTGCATTCGTCCGTCGTTGTCTTCTATTTTCTGTATTGTCCGATTGTTCGTTTTGTCGATAGTCGGCGTCTGTGCGTCTCAATCTTCTATGGTCTGTATTTTCCGTTTGCTCATGCTGCCTAATTCGCGCTGATCGTCTCCTTACTGAACGTCGCTAACTATTTCCAATCTGTTCGCTTTCCCTATACTCCTGATCAGCTCTACGAATCCTCTGCGAACTTGCATTACTTTCCCTCTCTTCTACAACATAATCGTTATTTTCCCTATTTCTTCTATTTCTTAACTGTCTAGAGCGTGCTCTCTGTGATGCAGACTGTCTACTAACTCGTGGCATTTCTACAAAATATCTGCACTTAAATATTATAATTAATAACTATTAGTAATTGTTATATGCTAATTATATATATTAATTAAATCAAATTGGAAGAAAATTGAAAAATTTTGCAAATTATTAATTATGAATTTTTACATACGGTGTTTCTCCTAGGGAGGGCACGATGCAAAAGAGATAGCATCGATACACGATACCCAATGAACGATTATTTCCCTAAAATATTTTTATGTATATCGGTATTTGAAAAATAAAACATCGATGCATTCCTTAGCATCGGTGTCAATAAGAATATCGGAAAACGTCGCTCAAAAAATCAATGCTAGGTACATCATTGAGTTTTGTAATAAATTGTAATAAATTTAAAAAAATGAATAAAACGTTTCTAGTTACTATATTTTCAAACAAAGAGATAATTATTTATTTCCATATCCGATATATATTCTTGGTTTGACACTCCAATACAATCTGTGTAATTTAACACAAATCTAATACTAAATACACATACAATATTACAATATTGTAAAATTATGGGACTGATTTATTATCAAGCATCGATATATCGCGTAAAATCGATATCGATAAGACCATCGTAAAATATACCTACAAAAATCGATGTATCGGTGCACGATCTATCGATGCTTTCAGCAGCATTATTGCGTACACAACGGCGACACAGAATAAAAAGCTAATAATCTGCACCAGCACAAAGTTGAAATGTCATTATGTTCACTTATCTTAATATCCCCTGGCAATGCCCAAAATCGAAATACCGTTCAGTCAAACATTTGCACTGAAAAATGCGTTCTTTTCGTTTTGACTTTTACCGCAAAAAAACCGTTACTGCACCGTTAGCATTTTTGAACATAACGGACAAATGCAAACATATATGTACATGTATACGTACGCGTGCATTCACATGCATACATAAATTCACACACATGTATCTATGTGTGTAAATACGCGTTATTGTTGCATTAAAGCGGCTAATAATTATTACCATTTATTAAAATTGCTTCTCGAATATCTAATAAGATTATTTTCCGATCACAATCAAGAACTGTTAAGAATATTTAGTTGGTCTAGTTGGTCAACCAAATGAGGCAGCCGTTTGTCGCCATAATAACTTTGACAGGGGCGGAAGTGGGCGTGGTAAAAATTTGAAACCAACTTGATCTGAATTATTGTATATAGCATTAAAAAAAAAAAAAAATTTATGAGTCCCGACCGGGACTCGAACCGGCGCACCACCAAATGTTGGGCTTGTACACTACCAACACCAATATAGGCGAGCATGTAGATATATAAACGCATACATACATACAAACGAAAGCATAGCAGGCGTTTTTGCCCATACAAAAGTATTTCTTTAATAACATCCACAATTTTTATTTACAATTGTTGTAAATACGATTAAAAAAGATTTGTACCCTGAGCGGGTTCGAACCCGAGAACCACAACATGCCCGGCTTGCACTCTACCACCTGAGCGCTATCGTATTGCTTCCAATCTCTCTATGCATACAGACATTAATATAGGCGAGCATGTATATACGGATACGCATACATACAATACATACATAGCAGGCGTCTTTGCCCATACAAAAGTATTTCTTTATAGTTATTATTATTTATAATTATTTATTTATAATTATTATTTATAATTATTAATTTATAATTATTGAAAATACGATTAAAAAAACAAAAGTTTGTACCCCGAGCGGGTCGAACCCGAGTACCCTGAGATGCAAATATAGAGGCGAACATGTATAGACGTATACGCATACATACAACACACACATAGAAGGCGTTTTTGCCCATAAAAAAGTATTTCTTTAATAACTTAAACAATTTTGATCTGATCGCAACCAAATTTTCAGATATCACAAATACCATTGTTATTATTGTATATACCCAAATTCGCAGCTCTAGCTCTAAAGTTACGCTTGTTATTCGATTTTTTTGATTTGCGAGGGCAGAAGTGGGCGTGGCAAAAATTTGAAACAAACTTGATCTGCGTGCATGCATAACAAATGCTGTCGAAAAATTATACCTCTATCTCTCATAGTCTCTGAGATCTAGGTGTTCATACGGACGGACGGACAGACGGACAGACACACAGACGGACATGGCTAGATCGTCTCGGCTGTTAACGCTGATCAAGAATATATATACTTTATAGGGTCGGAGATGCCTCCTTCTACCTGTTACATACATTTCCTGCCGGCACAAAGTTATAATACCCTTCTACCCTATGGGTAGCGGGTATAAAAATATGCCAACTTAGCGCGCGTGCTTTTGGATCCAACAGCTGACTTTACAGCTGTTATGCTCAAAAGAGCTGGTAGATATACATGTTTTTGGTATGAGCCATAACAGTTTTATGTTCTGTTAATGCATTGACATTAACATTCTTCTAATTGGAACATTTTTCAAAAACGCCTAAATTCCAGCTAAAATAGAAAATCCCCATAGTGCAGTGTCTTTAAGTTTTAAGAACATGCAAGATTTCATAAAATAATTATTAAGCATATCTTAAAAATGTTTTCACAAAACATGGTCTCACAGCTCTTTACTAGAGATAAGTCTCTAAAGAGCTCTTTATACCCAATACCGTTGGGTAGCGGGGGTCTCACAGTTGAGCACACTTGACTGTATTTTTTATGTTCTTAAAAAAAAAGCTTAAAAGTATGCAATATTTCGTTCTCCAATCACAAATTTGTATGGCAGTAAATTTTATATAATTTCGCCTGTTGCAATTCTCAAGTGGTTCTGGATGGATTGCTACCAGCCAGCAGTAGCACGGAATCTAGATACGCAATATACGCTTCCAACGCTGTGTTGTATTGGCAATATACGGAGCTCAGGAAGATTGAGCCAAATCTTCCAGTGACACTCACGCATATGCCAAAGTCCGTGATGAGCGACTCAATCGGCATACAGATGGCATCCGGGTCGTCCAAAATGATGGCAGCCTTCGAACTTCGCTTAGCAAACACACGCATCCCGGACAGAATGCCCGTGATGCCGTGAAATCTGTCGACGAACGGTTCCTGCACCAAAGCGAACATGTGGCGGGAGTCTTGCACTTGAGTTGCAAACACGATGGTAGCGCCTCGACCTCGACCACAATTAGCTTGGATGAAGCTAAATATTTTAATGTCTAGCTTGCACCCTCGCTAACACCGCACCATATATTGGGCACGTCTCCGACAGCATGTAATGCCCGGAGGGAAGCCCCTTGAAACGGCAGTTTCGGCAGTCCACCGGGCTAGCACTTTTCGACCCTACATGGCCGGTCTGCCTGCATTGGCGGCATACTTCATTCTTCAAACGGCATTGTGAGACCTTGTGGTCGAATCCCACACAGCGATGACACGCGTATGTACGGACGAGCGACCTACAGCGGAACGAAAACCACTTGATATAGACCCTCCCGGTCTTATCAAGCACCGCTTGCGCCTTTTCATCACATTCAAGTGTCAGATTGATTCTGGCACCATCAGTAACCGACCACGGTTTCGATTCCATATGCACCATCTTTCCGAAGGCCGCCGGCGAGAACTCCTCCTTGAAATGGTTTTCATAGAGTTCTTCCATGAAAACCTCCGGGATGATCGCTGTGTCCACGTCGAACACAGTGATCCTCGTTAAATTTTGCGTTGGCCACCACTTTATTAATCTCATTCCTTGACGGCGTACGAATAACGGCGCGACTCTAACGCCCAGAGCTGGAGGCAATCTCCTTGCCCCACACTGTCGGGTCCCTGCTCGTCACCACTGCCGACCACGTTTCCACGGGCTTCTTGGCTGCAGGAGCACTTCTTGGCGCGGTCATCGGGCCAATGCCGGAGACAGCTCTGGTGGCGGCACCACCCGCACTTGGGGCCGTAAAGGGCGCAGCAGCTGGTTGGCACAACGCAACTTTCGACTCCACGACGGCGTTTCGCACAACTGGCGCGGTCATCAGCTCGCTAAGCCGGGCAGTTGCCTCCAAGACGGTGATGGCCGCTTCCGGCACCAGTCCAGCGCGCAGCACAGAGGACCTCACCGTCTGGTCCACACCCGCAAATCAATAAATTCGAATAACAAGCGTAATTATCAAGCTACAACTGCGAATTTCGGTGTATACAATATAAACTATAGTATTTATGATTTCTGAAAATTTGATTGCGATCAAATTGTGGAAGTTATTAAAGAAATACTTTTGTATATGCAAAAACGCCTTCTTACTAGGGGTCTTAGGTGCTTTGGCCGACAATCTGATATATTGTGCCGTCTATGGTATATTTTGAATATGGTATTATAACGATATGGTACTATATACCATTTGGTATAATTTTAGTATATTTGTATTATTTGTATATTTTGAAAATCTCATATATATATCTCACAGTCGAGCATACTCGACTGTAACTTTCTTACTTGTTTATTAATAGCTTTCAACATAAATAAATGAATAACAAAGTTCACTTAAAAAAAATATGCCAACTTAGCGCGCGTGCTTTTGGATCCAACAGCTGACTTTACAGCTGTTATGCTCAAAAGAGCTGGTAGATATACATGTTTTTGGTATGAGCCATAACAGTTTTATGTTAACATTCTTCTAATTGGAACATTTTTCAAAAACGCCTAAATTCCAGCTAAAATAGAAAATGCCCCATAGTGCAGTGGCTTTAAGTTTTAAGAACATGCAAGATTTCATAAAATAATTATTAAGCATATCTTAAAAATGTTTTCACAAAACATGGTCTCACAGCTCTTTACTACAGATAAGTCTCTATAGAGCTCTTTATACCCAATACCGTTGGGTAGCGGGGGTCTCAGAGTTGAGCACACTTGACTGTATTTTTTATGTTCTTAAAAAAAAAGCTTAAAAGTATGCAATATTTCGTTCTCCAATCACAAATTTGTATGGCAGTAAATTTTATATAATTTCGCCTGTTGCAATTCTCAAGTGGTTCTGGATGGATTGCTACCAGCCAGCAGTAGCACGGAATCTAGATACGCAATATACGCTTCCAACGCTGTGTTGTATTGGCAATATACGGAGCTCAGGAAGATTGAGCCAAATCTTCCAGTGACACTCACGCATATGCCAAAGTCCGTGATGAGCGACTCAATCGGCATACAGATGGCATCCGGGTCGTCCAAAAAGATGGCAGCCTTCGAACTTCGATTAGCAAACACACGCATCCCGTACAGAATGCCCGTGATGCCGTGAGATCTGTCGACGAACGGTTCCTGCACCAAAGCGAACATGTGGCGGGAGTCTCGCACTTGAGTTGCAAACACGATGGTAGCGCCTCGACCTCGACCACAATTAGCTTGGATGAAGCTAAATATTTTAATGTCTAGCTTGCACCCTCGCTAACACCGCACCATATAATGGGCACGTCTCCGACAGCATGTAATGCCCGGAGGGAAGCCTCTTGAAACGGCAGTTTCGGCAGTCCACCGGGCTAGCACTTTTCGACGCTATAGTGCAGTGCTTTAAGTTTTAAGAACATGCAAGATTTCATAAAATAATTATTAAGCATATCTTAAAAATGTTTTCACAAAACATGGTCTCACAGCTCTTTACTAGAGATTAGTCTCTAAAGAGCTCTTTATACCCAATACCGTTGGGTAGCGGGGGGTCTCAGAGTTGAGCACACTTGACTGTATTTTTTATGTTCTTATAAAAAAAGCTTAAAAGAATGCAATATTTCGTTCTCCAATCATAAATTTGTATGGCAGTAAATTTTATATTTTCGCCTGTTGCAATTCTCAAGTGGTTCTGGATGGATTGCTACCAGCCAGCAGTAGCACGGAATCTAGATACGCAATATACGCTTCCAACGCAGTGTTGTATTGGCAATATACGGAGCTCAGGAAGATTGAGCCAAATCTTCCAGTGACACTCACGCATATACCAAAGTCCGTGATGAGCGACTCAATCGGCATACAGATGGCATCCGGGTCGTCCAAAAAGATGGCAGCCTTCGAACTTCGATTAGCAAACACACGCATCCCGGACAGAATGCCCGTGATGCCGTGAGTTCTGTCGACGAACGGTTCCTGCACCAAAGCGAACATGTGGCGGGAGTCTCGCACCCGAGTTGCAAACACGATGGTAGCGCCTCGACCTCGACCACAATTAGCTTGGATGAAGCTAAATATTTTAATGTCTAGCTTGCACCCTCGCTAACACCGCACCATATATTGGGCACGTCTCCGACAGCATGTAATGCCCGGAGGGAAGCCTCTTGAAACGGCAGTTTCGGCAGTCCACCGGGCTAGCACTTTTCGACGCTAGAGTGCAGTGCTTTAAGTTTTAAGAACATGCAAGATTTCATAAAATAATTATTAAGCATATCTTAAAAATGTTTTCACAAAACATGGTCTCACAGCTCTTTACTAGAGATTAGTCTCTAAAGAGCTCTTTATACCCAATACCGTTGGGTAGCGGGGGGTCTCAGAGTTGAGCACACTTGACTGTATTTTTTATGTTCTTATAAAAAAAGCTTAAAAGAATGCAATATTTCGTTCTCCAATCATAAATTTGTATGGCAGTAAATTTTATATTTTCGCCTGTTGCAATTCTCAAGTGGTTCTGGATGGATTGCTACCAGCCAGCAGTAGCACGGAATCTAGATACGCAATATACGCTTCCAACGCAGTGTTGTATTGGCAATATACGGAGCTCAGGAAGATTGAGCCAAATCTTCCAGTGACACTCACGCATATACCAAAGTCCGTGATGAGCGACTCAATCGGCATACAGATGGCATCCGGGTCGTCCAAAAAGATGGCAGCCTTCGAACTTCGATTAGCAAACACACGCATCCCGGACAGAATGCCCGTGATGCCGTGAGTTCTGTCGACGAACGGTTCCTGCACCAAAGCGAACATGTGGCGGGAGTCTCGCACCCGAGTTGCAAACACGATGGTAGCGCCTCGACCTCGACCACAATTAGCTTGGATGAAGCTAAATATTTTAATGTCTAGCTTGCACCCTCGCTAACACCGCACCATATATTGGGCACGTCTCCGACAGCATGTAATGCCCGGAGGGAAGCCTCTTGAAACGGCAGTTTCGGCAGTCCACCGGGCTAGCACTTTTCGACGCTATAGTGCAGTGCTTTAAGTTTTAAGAACATGCAAGATTTCATAAAATAATTATTAAGCATATCTTAAAAATGTTTTCACAAAACATGGTCTCACAGCTCTTTACTAGAGATTAGTCTCTAAAGAGCTCTTTATACCCAATACCGTTGGGTAGCGGGGGGTCTCAGAGTTGAGCACACTTGACTGTATTTTTTATGTTCTTATAAAAAAAGCTTAAAAGAATGCAATATTTCGTTCTCCAATCATAAATTTGTATGGCAGTAAATTTTATATTTTCGCCTGTTGCAATTCTCAAGTGGTTCTGGATGGATTGCTACCAGCCAGCAGTAGCACGGAATCTAGATACGCAATATACGCTTCCAACGCAGTGTTGTATTGTCAATATACGGAGCTCAGGAAGATTGAGCCAAATCTTCCAGTGACACTCACGCATATACCAAAGTCCGTGATGAGCGACTCAATCGGCATACAGATGGCATCCGGGTCGTCCAAAAAGATGGCAGACTTCGAACTTCGATTAGCAAACACACGCATCCCGGACAGAATGCCCGTGATGCCGTGAGTTCTGTCGACGAACGGTTCCTGCACCAAAGCGAACATGTGGCGGGAGTCTCGCACCCGAGTTGCAAACACGATGGTAGCGCCTCGACCTCGACCACAATTAGCTTGGATGAAGCTAAATATTTTAATGTCTAGCTTGCACCCTCGCTAACACCGCACCATATATTGGGCACGTCTCCGACAGCATGTAATGCCCGGAGGGAAGCCCCTTGAAACGGCAGTTTCGGCAGTCCACCGGGCTAGCACTTTTCGACGCTATAGTGCAGTGGCTTTAAGTTTTAAGAACATGCAAGATTTCATAAAATAATTATTAAGCATATCTTAAAAATGTTTTCACAAAACATGGTCTCACAGCTCTTTACTAGAGATTAGTCTCTAAAGAGCTCTTTATATCCAATACCGTTGCACTATGGTCCAGCCGACCACTTTTGTTGGCATTAATCCAATTTTTCAAAGTTAATATATCATCGAGGTTTTGATCGCAATCTACAAGAAACAGTCTGACCATCAATGTTGCATACCAAGAATTTGCATAGATGGCGCCACTTTCGCGAAATCAGCTGTTAAAGTAAGCTGTTTGTAAACAAAAGCACATGGTGTGTAAAAGTGCATTTCAACGTGCAGTTTGCAATATTCAATAATTTAAAAAAAAAACATTAATTTGACTAAAATTTGTGATGAATTCAAATAATTGGGGTTTGTACTACGTGTTTTGTAATGTGAAATGTCTCAAGTCGTTGTGATGTCTTAGTAGTGATGTGTAAAAGTTTGTCTTCATGCAAGTAAAAATTTGCACTTAAGTCTCAATTTTCAGAAGCTGTACAAAGTGTCTTTGACCTCCTTTGACCTTGAAACGTATTGTGTGTCGTAGATAAATTAATTCTTGATCAATTGTATATAGTCTCCACCTCCACAAATGACCACAATTTTTTTTTAATTTGCGTTTTTAGAACATAACCTCAAATTCAAGAACTCAGAGTTGTTTGCCGTTTGGAAATCGATGAGTACACAGGAGTCTAAATTTTTATGCTATTGTACAATTTTTTAAATGTGCAATTAGTGGCAATATTTCTGACGGATAATACGTGCTTTTGAGAATACAAGTACACGATGTTGTTATCGCTTAGCCGCAAAATGGAAGACTTGCAGATCTAATGAGCAGATGTTTAAAAGGAGATATACCAATTGGCTAAATACAGAAACATGTATACCGATTGTAAGGAAGAAAAATTTGGTGGGACGCCCAGTATTAGCATACAGTCGGAAAACGCGTAGGGCGCAACGAAAACAGGTTGCACATCTTGTGGTGTCTGAAGGAGGAAATACAAGCTTATTAATTCATGCGGCAAGCATGGCCGCACGCAAGCAAGGTAAACACGACCTTGCGTTTGTGCTAAAAATTGTTATCCCTATGCCCAGAAAAGGCCAAATTATTTCGCAGGCATATTTCTACTCCAGTTGTGAATCCAACACCAATTTCGCCAAATGAAGCCTTGGCTTTGCTCCTAGACAAAAATCTTAGCAAGGATCAGTATTGTGCAATAAGAGAGGAAAGCAAGAAGAACAATTTGGACATATTCCCCGCCTATAATAGAATTGTGGAGGAAAAAAAACACAGCCGGCCGAACAATATTTCCATATCGGAAACAAAAGTTGAAGTTCCGCTGCAATGTCTCTTAGCCCACACTGCAAGTCGCATTGTTTCTTTGCAACAAAATGTGATTTTAAGTGTAATGGAGGAGCAGGGAGTAAACTTTTTATCTGCCAATTTAGCACTAAGCTATGGATTCGATGGAAGTTCTGGGCAATCCAATTATAATCAAGTTAATTGTGAAAATCAAAATTTTGATATTGACTCCAGTATTTTTGCAACGACTGTAACACCGTTGAGGCTAGTAGATACCTCAGGAAACGTAATATGGAACAATCGAGCACCACAATCAATTAGATTTTGTAGGCCTTTAAAGCTGGCTTTTATAAAAGAGTCTAAGGAAGTAATATTACAGGAAAACTCCGATTTAAAGGAACAAATTAATCAATTGCGACCATGCAAAATGATTATGGAGGACGGAAAAATTGTTTATATAAACTTTAATCTTCATCTTACTGTAATTGATGGTAAAATACTAAACGCCTTAACTGGAACAAAGTCTACACACGCCTGTCCAATTTGTGGCGCAACACCTTCAGACTTTCTGAATAATAAAAATTTTTCATGCGAGAAGTTTTTACCAGTCTTGGAAAATTTAAATTATGGTTTAAGCCCTTTACATTGCTGGATTCGCATGTTTGAGTTCATTTTGCACGCCGGATATAAGTGCAATATAAAAAAGTGGAGAATATGCAGCACAAATGATAAAAAAGAGGTATTGGAAAGGAAGAGACATATTCAAAATTTGTTTTGGCAGAAACTTTCCTTGAAGGTTGATAGGCCGAAATGTGGAGGTTTTGGCAGCACGAATGATGGAAATACAGCACGTCGATCATTTAGTGAGCCAAAAATATTTTCAGAAATTACTGGAATTGACGAGCAGCTCATAAGTAACCTCAGAACAATTTTGATATGCCTCTCATGTCAATTGCCAATAAACGTCGTTAAATTTAAGCATTATTGTCACAACACTGCAGCACTGATAGTTGATAAATATCCATGACTACCAATGACAGCTACTGTGCACAAAATATTGGTCCACTCAAGCGATATTATAGAAAGTACTGTTCTTCCCGTGGGATATTTTGGAGAAGAAGGAGCTGAAGCGCGAAATAAATTCTACAAATCGGATCGCTTGTATCATGCTCGAAAGTGCAGCCGAATTGATAATTTTGGTGATGTATTTCATCGAGCAATGGATACATCTGATCCCATTATTTCATCGGTCAACCTTGAGAGACGGATTCGGAGACAAAAAAGTATTCAACTTCCTACTGAAGTTTTGGAAATGTTAAGGTGCGAAGGCGGCTCATCAGAAGATTACAACAGTGAAGACACTTCTGATAACATTTTTGAACAGCAATTAAATTTTGAACTGGACAACGAGGAGCAAGAGGATTGAACACATTTAGGTTGGTCAATAAACCAATTCAAGTTACTAAAGCTCAAACATTAATCATTAACATTTCAGATCTCCTAACTAAAGTGATTTTGGCTATGCGCAACCTCTTCGTCCATTTATCTGTTAACTAAATTAAATTTTTTTTTTGTTTTTTGGCATTGTACTTATTTTTTTTATAACTAATGATGAAATTCTTGTTGATCACAAATGTCACAAATTTAGAAAAAATGGGCGGTGTCACACCCATTTTTTTTTATAATTACATTTTCTATGGATTATATTAATCCAATAAAAAAAACAGAATCGAAAAATCTTGTTCCATTCCTGAGTTATTAATTAATGCCAACAAAAGTGGTCGGCTGGACCATAGTGCGTTGGGTAGCGGGGGGTCTCAGAGTTGAGCACACTTGACTGTATTTTTTATGTTCTTAAAAAAAAAAGCTTAAAAGTATGCAATATTTCGTTCTCCAATCACAAATTTGGCAGTAAATTTTATATTTTCGCCTGTTGCAATTCTCAAGTGGTTCTGGATGGATTGCTACCAGCCAGCAGTTGCACGGAATCTAGATACGCAATATACGCTTCCAACGCAGTGTTGTATTGTCAATATACGGAGCTCAGGAAGATTGAGCCAAATCTTCCAGTGACACTCACGCCTATGCCAAAGTCCGTGATGAGCGACTCAATCGGCATACAGATGGCATCCGGGTCGTCCAAAAAGATGGCAGCCTTCGAACTTCGATTAGCAAACACACGCATCCCGGACAGAATGCCCGTGATGCCGTGAGTTCTGTCGACGAACGGTTCCTGCACCAAAGCGAACATGTGGCGGGAGTCTCGCACCCGAGTTGCAAAAACGATGGTAGCGCCTCGACCTCGACCAGAATTAGCTTGGATGAAGCTAAATATTTTAATGTCTAGCTTGCACCCTCGCTAACACCGCACCATATATTGGGCACGTCTCCGACAGCATGTAATGCCCGGAGGGAAGCCCCTTGAAACGGCAGTTTCGGCAGTCCACCGGGCTAGCACTTTTCGACGCTATAGTGCAGTGGCTTTAAGTTTTAAGAACATGCAAGATTTCATAAAATAATTATTAAGCATATCTTAAAAATGTTTTCACAAAACATGGTCTCACAGCTCTTTACTAGAGATTAGTCTCTAAAGAGCTCTTTATACCCAATACCGTTGGGTAGCGGGGGGTCTCAGAGTTGAGCACACTTGACTGTATTTTTTATGTTCTTATAAAAAAAGCTTAAAAGAATGCAATATTTCGTTCTCCAATCATAAATTTGTATGGCAGTAAATTTTATATTTTCGCCTGTTGCAATTCTCAAGTGGTTCTGGATGGATTGCTACCAGCCAGCAGTAGCACGGAATCTAGATACGCAATATACGCTTCCAACGCAGTGTTGTATTGGCAATATACGGAGCTCAGGAAGATTGAGCCAAATCTTCCAGTGACACTCACGCCTATGCCAAAGTCCGTGATGAGCGACTCAATCGGCATACAGATGGCATCCGGGTCGTCCAAAAAGATGGCAGCCTTCGAACTTCGATTAGCAAACACACGCATCCCGGACAGAATGCCCGTGATGCCGTGAGTTCTGTCGACGAACGGTTCCTGCACCAAAGCGAACATGTGGCGGGAGTCTCGCACCCGAGTTGCAAACACGATGGTAGCGCCTCGACCTCGACCACAATTAGCTTGGATGAAGCTAAATATTTTAATGTCTAGCTTGCACCCTCGCTAACACTGCACCATATATTGGGCACGTCTCCGACAGCATGTAATGCCCGGAGGGAAGCCTCTTGAAACGGCAGTTTCGGCAGTCCACCGGGCTAGCACTTTTCGACGCTATAGTGCAGTGGCTTTAAGTTTTAAGAACATGCAAGATTTCATAAAATAATTATTAAGCATATCTTAAAAATGTTTTCACAAAACATGGTCTCACAGCTCTTTACTAGAGATTAGTCTCTAAAGAGCTCTTTATACCCAATACCGTTGGGTAGCGGGGGTCTCAGAGTTGAGCACACTTGACTGTATTTTTTATGTTCTTATAAAAAAAAAGCTTAAAAGAATGCAATATTTCGTTCTCCAATCACAAATTTGGCAGTAAATTTTATATTTTCGCCTGTTGCAATTCTCAAGTGGTTCTGGATGGATTGCTACCAGCCAGCAGTAGCACGGAATCTAGATACGCAATATACGCTTCCAACGCAGTGTTGTATTGGCAATATACGGAGCTCAGGAAGATTGAGCCAAATCTTCCAGTGACACTCACGCCTATGCCAAAGTCCGTGATGAGCGACTCAATCGGCATACAGATGGCATCCGGGTCGTCCAAAAAGATGGCAGCCTTCGAACTTCGATTAGCAAACACACGCATCCCGGACAGAATGCCCGTGATGCCGTGAGTTCTGTCGACGAACGGTTCCTGCACCAAAGCGAACATGTGGCGGGAGTCTCGCACCCGAGTTGCAAACACGATGGTAACGCCTCGACCTCGACCACAATTAGCTTGGATGAAGCTAAATATTTTAATGTCTAGCTTGCACCCTCGCTAACACCGCACCATATATTGGGCACGTCTCCGACAGCATGTAATGCCCGGAGGGAAGCCTCTTGAAACGGCAGTTTCGGCAGTCCACCGGGCTAGCACTTTTCGACGCTATAGTGCAGTGGCTTTAAGTTTTAAGAGCATGCAAGATTTCATAAAATAATTATTAAGCATATCTTAAAAATGTTTTCACAAAACATGGTCTCACAGCTCTTTACTAGAGATTAGTCTCTAAAGAGCTCTTTATACCCAATACCGTTGGGTAGCGGGGGTCTCAGAGTTGAGCACACTTGACTGTATTTTTTATGTTCTTATAAAAAAAAGCTTAAAAGAATGCAATATTTCGTTCTCCAATCACAAATTTGGCAGTAAATTTTATATTTTCGCCTGTTGCAATTCTCAAGTGGTTCTGGATGGATTGCTACCAGCCAGCAGTAGCACGGAATCTAGATACGCAATATACGCTTCCAACGCAGTGTTGTATTGGCAATATACGGAGCTCAGGAAGATTGAGCCAAATCTTCCAGTGACACTCACGCCTATGCCAAAGTCCGTGATGAGCGACTCAATCGGCATACAGATGGCATCCGGGTCGTCCAAAAAGATGGCAGCCTTCGAACTTCGATTAGCAAACACACGCATCCCGGACAGAATGCCCGTGATGCCGTGAGTTCTGTCGACGAACGGTTCCTGCACCAAAGCGAACATGTGGCGGGAGTCTCGCACCCGAGTTGCAAACACGATGGTAGCGCCTCGACCTCGACCACAATTAGCTTGGATGAAGCTAAATATTTTAATGTCTAGCTTGCACCCTCGCTAACACCGCACCATATATTGGGCACGTCTCCGACAGCAAGTAATGCCCGGAGGGAAGCCCCTTGAAACGGCAGTTTCGGCAGTCCACCGGGCTAGCACTTTTCGACGCTATAGTGCAGTGGCTTTAAGTTTTAAGAACATGCAAGATTTCATAAAATAATTATTAAGCATATCTTAAAAATGTTTTCACAAAACATGGTCTCACAGCTCTTTACTAGAGATTAGTCGCTAAAGAGCTCTTTATATCCAATACCGTTGGGTAGCGGGGGGTCTCAGAGTTGAGCACACTTGACTGTATTTTTTATGTTCTTAAAAAAAAAAGCTTAAAAGTATGCAATATTTCGTTCTCCAATCACAAATTTGGCAGTAAATTTTATATTTTCGCCTGTTGCAATTCTCAAGTGGTTCTGGATGGATTGCTACCAGCCAGCAGTAGCACGGAATCTAGATACGCAATATACGCTTCCAACGCAGTGTTGTATTGGCAATATACGGAGCTCAGGAAGATTGAGCCAAATCTTCCAGTGACACTCACGCCTATGCCAAAGTCCGTTATGAGCGACTCAATTGGCATACAGATGGCATCCGGGTCGTCCAAAAAGATGACAGCCTTCGAACTTCGATTAGCAAACACACGCATCCCGGACAGAATGCCCGTGATGCCGTAAGTTCTGTCGTGTAACGTGCAACGAGAAGAAGCACAAGGCGACAGGGCTATCGGTATCTGCGGGGCACGCTTTAGAGTCCGGCTCTAGCTCGTCGGCTTTGGGGGTGGTGGTCTTGCTTATACCGATAACCCTTCCTTCGCTGCTCATTATTATTAATATAAGATCCGAAATTGAGCGTGCTGCGACGAAGAAGGGATTGCTAGAAAACTAGCCGGAAAGAGAAGAAAGATCCAAAAATGTCTCAAAAAATAGAAAAAAAAACAAAGAGAGAATAAGAGAGAGAGAGAGAGAGAGAGAGAGCGAGAATTGAGGCAGGCCATCACAGCTGTTAAGTGATGAAGTCCCCTCCCAACCTAAGATCACTGCCTCAGAGCATGGCTCTGGTGATCCCTTTTAACCCTACGACAGTGGTGTCGCTGGCTTGTTTCGGCTAAATGAAAAGTAAATTATTTCATGGTATACAATATTTAATTAATGAGAGATATTAAACAATAAGGCATTAAGAACAAAAATAGTACCGAATTATTAATAATAATAACATAAGAGGCTAGTTGCAATAATATTATAGTTTCTTTTTAAATATATAAATGTATTTTAATTTCAGTGCTTTGTATTATTTCATGTATCAAATTTTAAACTTCGATTTAATTTTGTAATTTATCTTCAAACCTTTTTTTTATAATATTTAATAGTTTTTAATTTTTTTTCGTATGCTTTTCTATAAATTTATATTTCGTGTTTGTACAATGTAAATCGAGGTGAAAGTATAAAGTGTGTGTTTCGCAATAATAAACTCACCAACAGAACTCCTGCGGCGGCGATCGATCTCCGACGAAGGTGTGCTGGAACAGTGCTAAATTAAATAAAAAATACAACTTTCACCAAAACACTTAATATTGTACCTACGCGAAACTGGTACTAGTTATTCAATATAATTTGCATACGTTTTCATTTTTTTTGTTTTAATTTTTGCTATTTTAACTTGCACTGATTTTCATAACTTATTCGTTTAATTTAATTTAATATAATCATTTTTATTTAGGCATTTAGCCTTCGAAGCTTTTAGCTGTTTTGTTTTATATTTTAAATTTTTTGTAACTTGTCCACTTCACATTCAACAATTGTTTTAAATTCTAAATTCTCATGGCTCTACAATTTCTTATTTAATTTCAACTATTTCATTCATATTTGTACTTGTTTTGTTTTATTCTTGTAGCGCTTCACCTTTTTAATTTGTTGTTTTACAATATTTTAGCGCTTTTATTTTGAATTGAATGTGGCACAATACATGTTCTAATTTTACTTTTTAATTTTTTTTTATATATCAACAAAACAGCTGCGCCAATTTCTTTTGATTTTAAATCATTTTTCTTTTAACTTTTTAACTTAACTTTTAACTTTTATTTTCTTTGTGCACTTTTGAAAGTCTGCAATTGCAGTAGCGCTTTAATATTAATTTGAAATTTTAACTATTTCTGTGAACAAATGCACTTTCAATTTTTAAATAATTTCAACTTTTAACTTTTTATCGTATTCATTTTTTTTAAATAATTTTAACTAAATTAAATTAAATTTAATTATTTTAATTTTTAATATTTCTGTGCAATTTTTGCGATTTTTGCTATACTAAATTTGTCTCAACATGTTTCATTTTAACTTGTGCGCTGAGCGGCGCTACACTGTTGAGGTTTTACTCTATAATATTGTTTCACTATTTTTTTTGTTTTATACAATGTAGCGCATCATTTTAAACTTTTCAGATTTGGTTTTAATTTCTCATAAATTCACTTTAACACACACTCTATATTTGTACAAGCGATCTAGTCGCTGATGATCAGGAGTAAAGATGAGATGAGATGATAAAGATGAGATGAGATGATGAAGAAGAGATGAGATGATGAAGAAGAGATGAGATGATGAAGAAGATGCTGGTGATGATGAGATGATACAGTTGGTGATGGCAAGAAGAGCGAAGATGCTGGAGATGATGACTAAAGTTGCGACGCAAATGCTGGCCAAGAAGTCGCAGGGATGCTGCGCTGGCGGCTCGAGCAGAGATGCGCTCGCTGGTGCTTTGCTGGCCGCTAGTGCGGCAGCCAAGATGGCGCTCAGTGGCGCTCCGCTGGCCGCTGACGCGGTAGCCAAGAAGACGCGCACTGGCGCTCCGCTGGCCGCTATGCGGCGGCAAAGGTGGCGCTACGGGCGCTCCGCTGGTCGCTATGCGGCGGCAAAGGTGGCGCCAAGGGCGCTCCGCTGGCCGCTATGCGGCGGCAAAGGAGGTGCTACGGGCGCTCCGCTGGCCGCTATGCGGCGGCAAAGGTGGCGCTAAGGGCGCTCCGCTAGCCGCTGCGCGCAATGAGAGCACTTTGGTGTGCTTTACTGGCCGCTAGGGCGGCGACAAAGATGGCGCTTAGTAGCGCTCCGCCGGCCGCTAGTTCAGGCACTGTCGCGCTCAAAAAGAGCCAAACCAAAAGCAAAAAAATTTCGAAAACGACCTGCGAAAACGACAACAATAAGTAAAGAACACCTACCAGAATCTATTACTATTTATTCTTACCAAGTATAAAATGCACTAAGAGAATTCTAACCTCTTGTGTCTCGTGGTATAAATTTTTACACCAACCAATATGCGTCTATGCACGCTGCCGGTCACCAGAAAAGTGCTTTGACCGGAACCAGCCTAGCTTAAGCTAGCTGCGCATGCGCGTGGTGACACAAACGTCAAAGCTGAGCTTTCCAGTGCAACTCGCTAAACGTCAAATGTGAGCTTTTCAGTGCAGCTGATGCACTACTTAAAGCTCGGCTTTACAGCGCAGCTGATGCACTTAAAGCTGCGCCCTTAGTTGAAATTTCTTGCATACTTTTAGGACGCATTTAAATTATCTCTGCTTCAGGCGCCGTTACAGTCGACGAACGGTTCCTGCACCAAAGCGAACATGTGGCGGGAGTCTCGCACCCGAGTTGCAAACACGATGGTAGCGCCTCGACCTCGACCACAATTAGCTTGGATGAAGCTAAATATTTTAATGTCTAGCTTGCACCCTCGCTAACACCGCACCATATATTGGGCACGTCTCCGACAGCATGTAATGCCCGGAGGGAAGCCCCTTGAAACGGCAGTTTCGGCAGTCCACCGGGCTAGCACTTTTCGACGCTATAGTGCAGTGGCTTTAAGTTTTAAGAACATGCAAGATTTTATAAAATAATTATTAAGCATATCTTAAAAATGTTTTCACAAAACATGGTCTCACAGCTCTTTACTAGAGATTGGTCTCTAAAGAGCTCTTTATACCCAATACCGTTGGGTAGTGGGGGGTCTCAGAGTTGAGCACACTTGACTGTATTTTTTATGTTCTTATAAAAAAAAGCTTAAAAGAATGCAATATTTCGTTCTCCAATCACAAATTTGTATGGCAGTAAATTTTATATTTTCGCCTGTTGCAATTCTCAAGTGGTTCTGGATGGATTGCTACCAGCCAGCAGTAGCACGGAATCTAGATACGCAATATACGCTTCCAACGCAGTGTTGCATTGGCAATATACGGAGCTCAGGAAGATTGAGCCAAATCTTCCAGTGACACTCACGCATATGCCAAAGTCCGTGATGAGCGACTCAATCGGCATACAGATGGCATCCGGGTCGTCCAAAAAGATGGCAGCCTTCGAACTTCGATTAGCAAACACACGCATCCCGGACAGAATGCCCGTGATGCCGTGAGTTCTGTCGACGAACGGTTCCTGTACCAAAGCGAACATGTGGCGGGAGTCTCGCACCCGAGTTGCAAACACGATGGTAGCGCCTCGACCTCGACCACAATTAGCTTGCATGAAGCTAAATATTTTAATGTCTAGCTTGCACCCTCGCTAACACCGCACCATATATTGGGCACGTCTCCGACAGCATGTAATGCCCGGAGGGAAGCCCCTTGAAACGGCAGTTTCGGCAGTCCACCGGACTAGCACTTTTCGACGCTATAGTGCAGTGGCTTTAAGTTTTAAGAACATGCAAGATTTCATAAAATAATTATTAAGCATATCTTAAAAATGTTTTCACAAAACATGGTCTCACAGCTCTTTACTAGAGATTAGTCTCTAAAGAGCTCTTTATACCCAATACCGTTGGGTAGCGGGGGGTCTCAGAGTTGAGCACACTTGACTGTATTTTTTATGTTCTTATAAAAAAGCTTAAAAAGAATGCAATATTTCGTTCTCCAATCACAAATTTGTATGGCAGTAAATTTTATATTTTCGCCTGTTGCAATTCTCAAGTGGTTCTGGATGGATTGCTACCAGCCAGCAGTAGCACGGAATCTAGATACGCAATATACGCTTCCAACGCAGTGTTGTATTGGCAATATACGGAGCTCAGGAAGATTGAGCCAAATCTTCCAGTGACACTCACGCCTATGCCAAAGTCCGTGATGAGCGACTCAATCGGCATACAGATGGCATCCGGGTCGTCCAAAAAGATGGCAGCCTTCGAACTTCGATTAGCAAACACACGCATCCCGGACAGAATGCCCGTGATGCCGTGAGTTCTGTCGACGAACGGTTCCTGCACCAAAGCGAACATGTGGCGGGAGTCTCGCACCCGAGTTGCAAACACGATGGTAGCGCCTCGACCTCGACCACAATTAGCTTGGATGAAGCTAAATATTTTAATGTCTAGCTTGCACCCTCGCTAACACCGCACCATATATTGGGCACGTCTCCGACAGCATGTAATGCCCGGAGGGAAGCCCTTGAAACGGCAGTTTCGGCAGTCCACCGGGCTAGCACTTTTCGACGCTATAGTGCAGTGGCTTTAAGTTTTAAGAACATGCAAGATTTCATAAAATAATTATTAAGCATATCTTAAAAATGTTTTCACAAAACATGGTCTCACAGCTCTTTACTAGAGATTAGTCTCTAAAGAGCTCTTTATATGACTGTATTTTTTATGTTCTTATAAAAAAAAGCTTAAAAGAATGCAATATTTCGTTCTCCAATCACAAATTTGTATGGCAGTAAATTTTATATTTTCGCCTGTTGCAATTCTCAAGTGGTTCTGGATGGATTGCTACCAGCCAGCAGTAGCACGGAATCTAGATACGCAATATACGCTTCCAACGCAGTGTTGTATTGGCAATATACGGAGCTCAGGAAGATTGAGCCAAATCTTCCAGTGACACTCACGCATATGGCAAAGTCCGTGATGAGCGACTCAATCGGCATACAGATGGCATCCGGGTCGTCCAAAAAGATGGCAGCCTTCGAACTTCGATTAGCAAACACACGCATCCCGGACAGAATGCCCGTGATGCCGTGAGTTCTGTCGACGAACGGTTCCTGTACCAAAGCGAACATGTGGCGGGAGTCTCGCACCCGAGTTGCAAACACGATGGTAGCGCCTCGACCTCGACCACAATTAGCTTGCATGAAGCTAAATATTTTAATGTCTAGCTTGCACCCTCGCTAACACCGCACCATATATTGGGCACGTCTCCAACAGCATGTAATGCCCGGAGGGAAGCCCCTTGAAACGGCAGTTTCGGCAGTCCACCGGGCTAGCACTTTTCGACGCTACATGGCCGGTCTGCCTGCATTGGCGGCATACTTCATTCTTCAAACGGCATTGTGAGACCTTGTGGTCGAATCCCACACAGCGATGACACGCGTATGTACGGACGAGCGACCTACAGCGGAACGAAAACCACTTGATATAGACCCTCCCGGTCTTATCAAGCACCGCTTGCGCCTTTTCATCACATTCAAGTGTCAGATTGATTCTGGCACCATCAGTGACCGACCACGGTTTCGATTCCATATGCACTATCTTTCCGAAGGCCGCCGGCGAGAACTCCTCCTTGAAGTGGTTTTCATAGAGCTCGTCCATGAAAACCTCCGGGATGATCGCTGTGTCCACGTCGAACACGGTGATCTTCGACCTCACTCCACGGTTGGGCTCAACCTCCAGGCCGACCTCATTGAACTTCGCGTTGGCCACCACTTTATTGATTTCGTTCCTTGACGGCGTACGGATAACGGCGCCACCGCGCTTCAGTTCACGGACTTCGTGAACCCTAACGCCCAGAGCTGGAGCAACTTGGCTCATTACCTTATCGGCAATCTCCTTGCCCGACACTGTCGGGTCCTTGCTCGTCACCACAGCCGACCACGTTTCAACGGGCTTCTTGGCTGCAGGAGCACTTCTAGGCGCGGCCATCGGGCCAATGCCGGAGACAGCTCTGGTGGCAGCACCACCCGCACTTGGGGCCGTAAAGGGCGCAGCAGCTGGTTGGCACAACGCAACTTTCGACTCCAAGACGGCGTTTCGCACAACTAGCGCGGTCACCAGCTTGCTATGCCGGGCAGTTGCCTCCAAGACGGCGATGGCCACTACCGGCGCCAGTCCAGTGCGCAGCACAGCGGACCTCACCGTCAGGTCCGCACCCGCAAGCTAAGCCAATACGGCATCAGTAACTTCCTTCACCGCACTGGCAGCCACAAAGCTACCAGCAGGAGCTGGACGGGCAGGCGCACTCAGTCGGGCGACAGCGGCCACCGTAGCGGATGCAGGGGCGGCAGTATCAACTTCAGCGACTCCATCGGCGACTCCAGCGGCGTCTCCAGCGGCGACTTCGTTGGCGGCTGCTCCATCGGCGTTGGCTCCAATGAAGGAGACTGCCAGCCGATTAGCAGAGGATGCATCATTGCTGCCAACCAGGTTGGGCGACGATACAGCCTTGTTTCGCGGTCTTCTGCCTCGTTTCCCTCGTGGGCGATCCTCCGAGACGGACTCTCGCTCGATTCGCTGCATACACTGGCACTCGACCTAGTGTGCATCATGATGCCAACGGTCGCAGTTTAAACCGCGAAAGCAGTAAACCGCGCATGCAGTACAACCACACAAGCAGTACACGTCTCATGCAGTTGAAGTGGTTCCATTTCAAGCAGTTCAGTCAAGCAGTACAGGTATTGCAAGCGGTGCAATCAAGCACTTCAACTCACTAAGCTTTTGTCCGCGACGAAAACAATAAGCTTTTGCAAATTCTGTATTTACAGTAATTATAAATTACTGTAAACAAAGCACCGTAAATTCACTTGTTTACACTCTCGGCGACTCAATCAGCATACAGATGACATCCGGGTCGTCCAAGAAGATGGCAGCCTTCGAACGCCGACCAGCAAACACACGCATCCCGGACGGAATGTTTTTGAGATGTTTTAATTGAATTTAATGGCTCTGCCTCTGCAGACGGTATCGTAGCGCGTTCCTGTGAAGAGCTTAGCATATATTCGCACTGTTCCAGCTTGCACTCGTTGATCACAAGCAGCTGATCCTCGTCCGGTCGAGTGAGTGGCATGCCTAGGGTGTTGCTAACACTGCACACCGACTCTTCTTGCAGTTCAGCCACTGGCTGGCTGTTGGCTTGTTCAGACTCCTTGAGCATTTCCTCTAACTGCGCACAACGTGCAACACGCACTCTGTTTTTTGGTTGGCTGGCAACGCAAAGCCTGTTGTGGAAGATTAGCATCTTCATCAATCACGATCAACTCCGTGTGATGATATAACTGTAAATGATATGAAATAATGAATTTAGCAAGTCTGATGAGATCGATATATCTTGACTGTATACTATCAACTTACACTGTTATATTTGATCTTGGCTTCGTTAAGCATAGTCTCCAATCTTGTCAGCCTGGACTCGGTATAGCACGCAAATATCGCCGACAACATGCTATATATAAAAGAGATTTGATTAGCATTGTAATTGTGATCATTTGCATAGTGTAGTAGTACTCACTCTCCAGGTTTTTCAGTTTTATCCACTTATCTTCGGTCATCTTATGCCTGAAGATCGTCATCAATGTCTCGACAAAGGGAGCCCAAGCACGTAGCTGCTGCACCTTTGCCCACTATGGTGAGTCCTTAATTACTTCCATAACATCATCTTCCGTGTCACTCATAGTTGGGCTTATTGATTACAGCTTCAAATGACATGAAATGAAATCCAAATTTCCAAATTTTTTCAGAAATCACAAATACTATAGTTAATTTTGTATATACAAATTGCCTATTGTATATAAAATTCGCGACTCTAGCTTTAAAATTACGCTTGCTATAGCTCCCTCTCTTATAGTCCCTAAGATCCAGTGTTTCATACGGACAGACAGACATAACCAGATTGTCTCGGCTGTTGACAGTGATCAATACTTTATATATTTTATAGGGTCGGAGATGCCTCCTTATGCCTATTACCTATGGGTAATGCTCTGCGATTTGTCGCGTGCGACCATCTTTTCACTGAAAACGGGGTCCCCGTTGCAGGTTCAAGTCGCCACGAGCACGCTCGAGCGATTTGATGAACCATATGGGGGACACTGCATTCGCATCCAAGCCAAAGATAACCGGATTGCTACCAGCAAGTAGTAGTATGGAATTTAAATACGCAATGTACGGTTCCAACGCAGTGTTGTATTGGCAATACAAGGAGCTCAGGAGGATTGAGTCAAATCTTCCAGTGACACTCACGCATACGCCAAAGTCCGTGATAAGCGACTCAATCGGCATACAGATGGCATCCGGGTCGTCCAAAAAGATGGCAGCCTTCGAACGCCGATCACACGCATTCCGGACGGAATGCTCATAATGCCGTGAGATCTGTCGACGAACGGTTTCTGCACCAAAGCGAACATGTGGCGGGAATCTCGCACCCGAGTTGCAAACTCGATGGTAGCGGCTCGACCTCGACCACAATTAGCTTGAATGAAGCTCAACATTTTACCGACCACGGCTTCGACGCCATATGCACCATCTTCTTGAAGGCCGACGGCGAGAACTCCTCCTTGAAGTGATTTTCTTAGAGCTCGTCCATGAAAACCTCCGGGATGATCGCTGTGTCCACGTCGAACACGGTGATCTTCGACCTCACTCCACGGTTGGGCTTAACCTCCAGGCCGAACTCGTTATATTTCGCGTTGGCTACCACTTTATTTATTTCGTTCCTTGACGGCGTCCGAATAACGGCGCCACCGCGCTTCAGTTCACGGACTTCGTGAACCCTAACGCCCAGAGCTGGAGCAACTTGGCTTATTACCTTATCGGCAATCTCCTTGCCCGACACTGTCGGGTCCTTGCTCGTCACCACAGCCGACCACGTTTCCACGGGCTTCTTGGCTGCAGGAGCATTTCTAGGCGCGGCCATCGGGCCAACGCCGGAGACAGCTCTGGTGGCGACACCACTCGCGTTTGGGGCCGTGAAGGGCGCAGCAGTTTGTTGGCATAGCGCAACTTTCGTCTCTAGGACGTCATTACGCACAGCTAGCGCGGTCACCAGCTCGTTAAGCCTGGCAGTTGCCTCCAAGACGGCGATGGCCGCTACTGGCGCCAGTCCAGCGTGCAGCACAGCGGACCTCACCGTCTGGTCTCTACCCGCCAGCTGAGCCAATACGGCATCAGTCCCTTCCTTCACCACACTGGCAGCCACAAAGCTACCAGCAGGAGTTGGACGGGTAGGCGCACTCAATCGAGCGACAGCGGCCACCGTTTCCCACGTGGGCGATCGTCCGAGACGGACATCTCGCTCGTATCGCTGCATACACTGGCACTCGACCTAGTGTGCATCATGATGCCAACCACGAAAGCAGTCAACCGCGCAAGCAGTAAACCGAAAGCAGGAAACCACACAAGCAGTACAGTTTTATCAAGCAGTCCAAGCAAAGCAGTTTACAGTTTACAAGCAGTGCACGTAGTACACGCGTTGCAAGCAGTGCATACAAGCAGTTCAAGTCACTCAGCTTTTGTCCGCGACGAAAACAATAAGCTTTTGCAATTCACTATTTACAGTAATTATAAGTTACTGTAAACAAAGCACCGTAAATTCGCTTGTTTACACTCTCGGCGACAATAACAAAGTACCGCAATTTTTTAAACGAAAACAGCGCGCACGTCTGCTCTGGTCGACAGTCGAAAACAAACTGAGAGCCCGGTGAACTAAAGACCAGTGTTTTACGTGCGCACCTGTCACAAGTGACTTATCACACGTTGCCCGAGCACAGGGATCAATTTAAGCGTTGATCAGCGCCCCCTTGGAATTCACCGCAGGTACACATTTGAAGAGCCAGTTGTTTAGACTGGACACTTCCTCCTGTGTGGGGAGCGAGGCCCACCTAAAACCTCTTCTGATTTTTGGTTATCGGCAACCGGTTGTATTACGCAACTCCACGTCGAGCACTCCGCTCTCTCCGCATTTGGATGTAAACCACAGCCACCACGATGCTCCCGAAGGGCCACAACCCGTACCAGGACGGACAAAAGTCCGCGGGCACCTGGCTCCCGTGGTACCAGAAGACCTCCGGTCAGGTTTCGTACCACAAGGGTACTACCAATTTAACTCCAAACAGTTAGCGTTGGTGACGCACCTCAAGAATCGCCTCGTACGATAAGTGGAGGTCCACTGTGGTGAAATTCTAAGACCCGTCATCCACACGAGTGCGGCCAGATTTAGCTTTTCAGCTCGGGACTGACAGCCCAAAAAGAAATTATCCTTTTAGCCGCCTCATACGACAAGCAGGGATAAGCTGTGGAGGAATTCTAAGACCCGCCAACCACACGGGTGAGGTAGTTTTAGCCTTTCAGCTCGGGACTGCCGGCCCATTCGTCGTCTCCTGGTACAACAATTGCCGACGCCTTGCGAACACGGCATCGGCAAATGTTTGCAATAGCTGCATCCTCTCCTGTGTCGCCACCGCTCCAGAAACCCTCCAGACGCCATGCAGGTATTGGATCCCAAGTCCATCGAGGTGACGCAAATCTGCATATATGGGGCATACACACAGAACGTGCAGCGCATCTTCGCACCGCATAGACATGCAGGCGTTCCGCTTAGATGTCTCTCATGCAGAAATGCATTCAGCGATCCATGGCCTGTCAGCAGGAATCCAGCACGTAGGCTGAAACCGAAGTCTCGCCTGCTGAAGACGAGCCCAGCATCCGGGATAAAAAGATGAGTCACCCGGCCGGGTTCATCACCATTATCCCATCTGCTTTGCCACTCCTGCAGCACACGGTCGTCCAGCATCGCCATCTTCTGCTTGTGATCAAGACCCGACAGATCTTGACCAAACAGCCTCACTTCGCTCTCCTCCAGAGGGTGATCACGCTTGAGTTTGAAACTGATTGCCAATTTCTTGGCAGCCAGATCAAACAGGGGAACACCAGCAAGAACTTGCAGTGCCACAGTGGACACTGTACGGCACACCGGCAGGAATCCAAGAAGGATGCGCCTTTGGCAGGACAATAGGTGCCTCTTGGCCCCTACTTGTCTCATCGCCGTGGCATACCACACTGAGGCACCAAATAGCGCACAAGGCACCATAAGTCCAGTGTAAATGGTCCGCTTGGCACGGGGACTGATCCCCCAGTCGACGCGTAGTACGCGTGCCAAAACACCAACGACTCCGCTCAGCCGATCACGTAAAGACGCGATATGCGGGTTGAAATTCAACCGCTCGCCGACCGTGATGCCCAGATACCGGTATTTGTCAACGTAGGGCAAGCTTGCTCCATCAAACCGTACCCCAGGTCGCCTATTAGCCGATAATTGGCCTTTCAGCAACATGACAGCCGTCTTATTGGTGGAGACGGACACGTCTACATCTGTTCCCCAAACTCCTACGATGGACATGTATTCCGCTCCTTTCGACTTCAGATCGTTTCGGGAGTTTCCCTCGACGAGAAGCAGCAAGTCGTCTGCATACGCGCTCAGTTTGCACAAAGGCTCCAAGCGCCGAAGAAGCACATCCATCATGAGGTTCCAAATGAATGGACCACTGATGGAACCCTGTGGGCAACCTCTGGTCACCGGCACAGATGCTTCCTCGTATCTGCTGACGATGCACGCACTCCTGCCAGAGAAGAAGCTTCGCCACAAGCTGGCTTCTCGGCAGCCAAATTCGATCAGTCGGCGTAGCACAGCATCCCACTCCGCATGGTCAAATGCCCCTTTGAAATCCACGAAGATTCCGAGTACATATCTTTCCGGGCTGGCGTCGACAGTACTTTTCACGTGTCTCCAGGCATCCTCCACACAGCGTCCCAGGTTGAAATCCAAATTGCCATCTGCAGCCCTCTGGGAGCATGTCCTTCATTCGGCTGACCATGATACCCTCGAGCACCTTACCAAAGACTGGTAGCAGACATATACCACGATAAGAGCCAGGATCGCTCCTGTCCTTATCGGGCCCCTTGAGAAGTGGCACAACGCGCGGGCGTTTCCACTCAGAAGGGAAATGTCCTTCGGCTAAACAGCGGGAATACAACGCTGTAAGATGCTGAGGAATAGCACGGCAAACCTCCTTACAGATCACTCCAGTGATGCCGTCCATGCCAGGCGAGCGTCTGCTCCGTAGCCTGGCGACACAAGCACTCACTTCGTACTCGTCGAGTGTGGGCGGAAGCACATCTGGGATGGCAATCGGTGCATTCGACTCCGCAACGGGGAAGAAGTTACGGAGGAGCACTCGCGCACAGTCGTGCCATGTTACGACTGGCTCGCCATTTACCCGTAGGCAGCCCAACTCGGAATTCCGTTTGTGACGTCGGCAAATCCTGTAGACATGCCCCCCAGGGATCATCCCGATTATCTCCAACGAAGAGACGCCAGTTGTCCTCCTTTGCCGGCAGAATAAGCTTCTTGTACTGACCCACGGACCATCGCTGCCACGACGACGAGCATTCCGTAGCCGTCGCCTCAGTCTCCTGACCTCTCGGCGTTTCGTACTGAGGTTGGCATTCCACCAGACCACTTTCCGAACGGCTCTCGGTTACATGCTGTCGGAGACGTGCCCAATATATGGTGCGGTGTTAGCGAGGGTGCAAGCTAGACATTAAAATGTTTAGCTTCATCCAAGCTAATTGTGGTCGAGGTCGAGCCGCTACCATTGAGTTTGCAACTCGGGTGCGAGACTCCCGCCATATGTTCGCTTTGGTGCAGGAACCGTACGTCGACAGAAAGCCCGGCATTACGGGCATTCCGTCCGGGATGCGTGTGTTTGCTGATCGGCGTTTGAAGGCTGCCATCTTTTTGGACGACCATCTGTATGCCTATTGAGTCGCTCATGACGGACTTTGGCGTATGCGTGAGTGTCACTGGAAGATTTGGCTCAATCTTCCTGAGCTCCGTATATTGCCAATACAACACTGCGTTGGAACCGTCCATTGCGTTTTTAGATTCCATACTCGTACTACTACTTGTTGGTAGCAATTCGGTTATCTTTGGCTTGGATGCGAATGCAGTGTCCCCCATATGGTTCAGCAAATCGCTCGAGCGTGCTCGTGGCGACTTGAACCTGCAACGGGGTGAGCTGCTGACTGAGTGGATTCAAGAATTCCGAGCCGGCGTGCTTAGTGAGGTCAGCAGTTTGTATACGTTCGATAATTACCGCGGACGGAGCGATATCGACGTCACGATTGCCAACGAAGCAGCGTCTATGTGGGTCACATATGACTGGAGAGTGGAGGAGTGGGACCTCAGTGACCACAACATGATCTGTATTGAGGTGACGCGAGGCGACGGATACAGAATGCTCGTCGTCGTGGTAGCGACGAAGCAGGGCGACTTGCTACTGACCTGCTTATCTCCGTGGGTCAGTACAAGAAGCTTATTATGTCGGCGTCGCATTGTTGGAGAAAATCGGGATGATCCCTGGGGGCATGTCTACAGGATATGCCGACGTCACAAACGGAATTCCGAGTTGGGCTGCCTAATGGCGAGCCAGTTGTAACATGGCACGACTGTGCGCGAGTGCTCCTCCACAACTTATTCCCAGTTGCGGAGTCGAATGCACCGATTGCCATCCCAGATGTGTATCCTCCCACAATCGACGAGTACGAAGTGAGTGCTTGTGTCGTCAGGCTACGGAGCAGACGCTCGCCTGGCATGGGCGGCATCACTGGAGTGATCTGCAAGGAGGTGTGGCATGCTTTTCCTCAGCATCTTACAGCTTTGTATTCCCGCTGTTTAGCCAAGGACATTTCCCCCCTGAGTGGAAACGCCCACGCGTTGTGCCACTTCTTGAGCGGCCCGATAAGGTCAGGTGCGATCCTAGCTCCTGTGGTATATGTCTGCTACCAGTCTTTGGTAAGGTGCTCCAGGGTATCATGGTCAGCCGAATGAAGGACATGCTCCCAGAGTGCTGCAGATGGCAATATGGATTTCAACCTGGACGCTGTGTGGAGGATGCCTGGAGACACGTGAAGAGTACTATCGACGCCAGCCCGGAAAGATACGTACTCGGAATCTTCGTGGACTTCAAAGGAGCATTTGACCACGTGGAGTGGGATGCTGTGCTACGCCGACTGATTGACTCTGGCTGCCGAGAAGCCAGCTTGTGGCGAAGCTTCTTCTCTGGCAGGAGTGCGTGCATCGTCAGCAGATACGAGGAAGCATCTGTGCCGGTGACCAGAGGTTGCCCACAGGGTTCCATCAGTGGTCCATTCATTTGGAACCTCATGATGGATGTGCTTCTTCGGCGCTTGGAGCCTTTGTGCAAACTGAGCGCGTATGCAGACGACTTGCTGCTTCTCGTCGAGGGAAACTCCCGAAACGATCTGAAGTCGAAAGGAGCGGAATACATGTCCATCGTAGGAGTTTGGGGAACAGATGTAGGCGTGTCCGTCTCCACCAATAAGACGGCTGTCATGTTGCTGAAAGGCGATCACCCGCTGGAGGAGAGCGACTGGCTGTCCTGCTGACAAACCATGGACCATAGATTCTGCATAGGAGAGGTCTGAGCGTAACGCCTGCATGTCTATGCGGTGCGCGAAGACTATATATGCAGATTTGCGTAGGATGATGATGATGGACTTGGGATCGAATACCTGCATGGCGTCTGGAGAGTTTCTGGAGCGATGGCGACACAGGAGAGGATGCAGCTGTTGCAAACATTTGCCGATGCCGTGTTCGCAAGGCATCGTATTTGTTGAGCCAGGAGGCGACGGATGGGCCGGCAGTCCCGAGCTGAAAAGCTAAAACTACCTCACCCGTGTTGTTGGCGGGTCTTAGAATTCCTCCACAGCATATCCCTGCTTGTCATTTGAGGCGACTAATCGGAAAATTCTTTTTGGGCTGTCAGTCCCGAGCCGAAAAGCTAAAACACCTCTGCTTGTCGTACGAGACGACTAAACGGGGTTGCTAGTCCGTCTGTCCCGAGCATATAGCTAAAACTGACTCACCCGTGTGGATGACGGGTCTTAGAATTTCACCACAGTGGACCCCCACTTATCGTACGAAGCGATTCTTGAGGTGCGCCACCAACGCTAACTGTTTAAACTTTAGTTTTGAGAAGAGCTTTATCCCATTTTAAGAAAAATTTAGACAATTTTCAATATTTTTCTTAAAATGGAATAAATTTTGCAAAGCGTTAATTTTAAAATGATATAACAAGAAAGTAAGCTTCGACTATGTCTTGGTCAAGACATTGCATATTTGGAAATTGCCGGAAATTAAAATTATTAATAATTGTATAAGAAAATATTTAAGCAAATGCCATACAGCGCTCTTTTTGCTGCGAATAATATTTTGCTTCAGCCCTGTGGTCGAATAAATAAATATACAGGCACTTTTGGTTTTCGTTTTGGGACCAAAACCGAGATTTTCATTTTTATGTTAAGTTCTCCGGTTTTCACAAGTTTTTGGTTATCGTTTTGTCATAGTGTCGGACTTATCGGTCGCACACCAAAACGAAAATTGTTGTTTCCGACAGCAAAATTTTATTTCCAAATCTGGGGTGGGGTCAGAAATTAGTCGTCTTAAAAATAATTACAAGCCTAATTGATCTTCTAGCGGTCTTAAAAGAACGACAATGAACCAATGAGTCAACTACTTTTTATACCCGCTACCCATAGGGTAGAAGGGTATTATAACTTTGTGCCGACAGGAAATGTATGTAACAGGTAGAAGGAGGCATCTCCGACCCTATAAAGTATATATATTCTTGATCAGCGTCAACAGCCGAGACGATATAGCCATGTCCGTCTGTGTGTCTGTCCGTATGAAATACTGGATCTCAGAGACTATAAGAGATAGAGCTACAGCATTTGTTATGTTTGCACGCAGATCAAGTTTGTTTCAAATTTTTGTCACGCCCACTTCCGCCCCCGCAAATCAAAAAAATTGAATAGCAAGCGTAATTTTAAAGCTAGAGTTGCAAATTTTGGTATTTACATATAATAATAACTATAGTAGTTATGATTCCTAAAAATTTGGTTGCGATCAGATAAAAATTGTTGAAGTTATTAAAGAAATACTTTTGTATGGGCAAAAACGCCTATTTACTTGGGGTCTTAGTTGCTTTGGCTGACAATCTGGTATATTGTGCCGTCTATGGTATATTTTGAATACGGTACTATGTCGATATACCAAATATACCATTTGGTATATTTTTAGTATTTTTGCAGTATATTCTGTATATTTTGAGAAAATACCGCAAAATATATTTCTTTTATTCAAAATGGGTGGCGGGTATCTCACAGTCGAGTACACTCGACTGAAGCTTTCTTACTTGTTTCCTTTTGCAAATAAGATCCGATTTAATATAGAACAAGTAAGAAAGCTACAGTCGAGTGTACTCGACTGTGAGATACCCGCATATAGAGTATATATATTCGTGATCAGCATCAATAGCCGAGACGATCTAGGCATACATCTAGGTATACAATAATAACAATAGTATTTATGATTCCTGAAAATTTGGTTACGATCAGACAAAAAATGTGGACGTTATTAAAGAAATACTTTTTTATGGCCAAAACGCCTACTTACGAGGGTATATTGTGCCGTCTATGGTATATTTTGAATGCGGTACCATATCGATATACCAAATATACCATTTAGTATATCTTTAGTAATTTGTATTATTTTTGGTATATTTATTTAAAAAAAAAACCGCATTATTTTGCTTTTATTCAAAATGAGTAGCGGGTATCTCACAGTCGAGCACACTCGACTGTAGCTTTCTTACTTGTTTTTTACTGTATTCTAGGATAGTTGAATTATATTTAAAAAAAACAAGTAAGAAAGCTACAGTCGAGTGTGGTTCACCCGCTAACCATTTTGAATAAACGCAAAACAGTGCGGTATATAATATATTACAAAAATACTAAAAAATGTACCAAATGGTATATTTGGTATATCGATGTAGTACAACATTCCAAATATACCATAGACAACACAATTTACCAGATTGTCAGCCAAAGCAACTAAGACCCCTCGTAAATAGGAGTTTTGGACCATACAAAAGTATTTTGTTTTAATAACTTCGAAAATTTGTATCTGATATCTACCTAATTTCAGGAATCACAGACTATAGTTATTATTGCATATACCAAAATTCGCTCTAGCTTTAAAATTACGCTTGTTATTCGATTTTTGTCGATTTGAGGAGGCGGAAGTGTGCATTTGAAGTGGGAAGTTTGAAACAAACTCGATCTGCGTGCAATCATAAAAATGCTGTCGAAAACAAATTACAGCTTTATCTCTTATAGTCTCTGAGATCTTGATGCTCATACGGACAGACAGACAGACGAACTGATGGACATGGCTAGATCGTCTGGGCTGTTGTAGCAGATCCAGAACATATATTCTTTATAGCGCCGGCACAAAGTTACGCGTATAATATGAAAATTCAAATTTTTGAAAATTCTAAATTGCCATTTTCGCCCTGGAAATAGATTAGTAGAAAGATATTTCATTAACATTCTTTTTGATTGGCGAAGACTAGAATGCCCGTCACTGGTTGTGGGACGTCAAATACAACTCAAAAGGCGTTAACTATCAAGAGCCATGGATGCCAGTAGAGACAAAGCACCGACTTTGCTTTATATCATGGGATACCAGATGTTATAATATCTATAAAGTAGAGCTGGAACTTTGAGTCTTAGCATAACTTCTCCTTGGCTCATCACATAATCCACCAATTAGTTTGCCTTCAGACAGCACCTGAAAGGTTCAAACCCTTGCCTTACACTAAAACACCTACTCACTACTCCAGCCATTATGTTCGAAGGCTTGTACTTAGAGCAACGGGGTGGGGGGGTATAAGAACGGCACATATATGTATGTGGTAAATAAATATACATAGTTCGAGTAAGTAACGACACACAGTTCAAATACAAATATTAATTTATTAGTAAATATTTTTGCAAAACTTACAAATTTCCTCGATTTATGCGCTCTTACAAATTACATTAAATACATTAAAGTGACTTTGATTGGTATTTCGCTTTTTCATAATTTGTTGTTTTCACTTCTTTTTTCTTTTCCTTATCATTCTGGCTTCCTATAACATAAGTAGTACACACACACGCAAAGGAGGCGTGGCCAGCAAAATACTTCCCATATGGAATATATATATATATTCAATATTAAAGCACTAGAGTGGCATCTGATTTCGCATTTCACATTACAAAAAAAAATGGTACAAAACAAAAAAAAAACATTTAACCAATACATGTATAACTAAATGTACGTGTAAAGCTACCAAATGCAAGAATACTCTAAAATTGGTTTAAGGCTTACAATATAAACTTCGCTGCACTCTTCGTTCTCCGCACTCTCCGGAGGAAATATATTACAATAGTTTTTCTCTCTCTCTCTCTCTCTCTCTTAGTGTTGTCTCTGCTTGTAAATTCCTTGATTCACATCCGGGTTCTCTTTGTTTTTGTTGTTTTTGTGCTGTTGTCTATCTGGGCGAGGGCGATATCGTTGACTTGGCTGTGGGCCGTTGCAGTGCAGCCGCAGTTGGCGCCGCTGTCACAATAGTGATTACCTGAATGTGTTTGTTTGTGCGTATGAGTGATATGTGTGCGTATGGGTGACATTTGTGAGCGGATGCGGATGTGGATGCAAATGTGGTTTATGTGGTTTGTGTTTGTTTGTGTGTGTGCGTGTATGTGTTGGGACGAAACAAGGCAAGTTGAGATTACGATTACATGTCAGAGCGAGCGAATGCTGCGATTGTGATTTACTTTGGAGTTGCCATCGATGATCTCCACTGGTTCCGCGGGCACATACGCCGACAAGCCCCTGAGCCCAAAGATATCCGGCGTATAGTTGCGCAGCTGCTCCGTTGCAGGCGTCGCTTCAACAGCTGAAACATAGTTGAAATGATTATGAAACATTGTTTCGAACTCAGTCTGGGAATTCCTCATTACCTGTTGCTGTCCCTGGCGTCGGTCTGATGCGCGGAAATCTCGGTGCAGGCGTCTGATAGACCGGCGATTGCACCGACGCGGCAGCAGTTGGCTCACTGTGCTCCGACTGATGAGACTGAGACTGAGGCTGAGGCTGATGCTGATGCTGATGACGAGGCTGTGGCGTGACCACATAAACCTTCTCGTTCGTCTGTGGCAATATGGCAACCTTGGCCTGCTTCCACAGCTCCATGGGCGCTGGCGTGCTGCGCACATAGAGCGGCGTTATCAGCTCCTTGGCTGTCGCTGTCGTTGTTGTCCTTGCTGTTGTTGTTGTTGTGGTTGTTGGGGGCAAGCTCGTTGTGCTTGTTATGGGCTGTGTGGCATAGCTGTGACGATGCTGCTGCTGCTGCTGCGGTTCGTAGAAGTCCAACAAGCGATTGTCATCGACGGGGGGAAAACGCTTCAGCTGCAGTTGCTCCAGATTGTTAATCGACGTGGACAAATCGCCTCCATTCGCCTGACTCGCGCTCACACTCCCCCCCAACTCGAAGCCGCCGCGCGTAATCTTCGACGTTGACGTTAATGTCTGAGTCGGAGACGGAATCGGAGTAGCTGGGGTTGTGGTTGTGGTCAGGTACTCGCTGGGAATGTGCTTGGAGCGACCGCGAATGGTTGGCGTGCTAGGACGATGCGAGAGCGAGTTGTACTCCTGCTCGGTCCAGCCATCGATGTTGTGCTGCAGCTTCGAGATGTCCACGCCAATCAGCGGCGCGGGACGTCGCTTCGTCTCTCGCTCTCGCTTCAGCAGCTCGCGCAAGTTGGTGGCAAGGATTTTGGTCAGATATTTGGTGGTGCGTCGCGTGTTTGGCGGCGGCGCTGCCGTCGCTGTGCTCACCAGCTTCGACTCCTGCTGCTCATGCAGCTCCACATCGTTGTCCTGCAGTTGTTGTTGCTGTTGCTGCTGCGGGTGTCGCACATTCCAGCCTGGCGTCCACTGGGAGGGCTCGAAGGGACGCGGCTTCTGCTTGGTGGTGTACGGAATAATCACCTGCTGGGGACCCGGCGGAGGCGGCGACATGCCAGCAAACTGTCCACTCGCATCGATGGCGCCATATGTGGACGTTGGCGTGGGCGCATGCGTTGGCTGGCTGTGACCGAGTCGGAAGTTCAGCTCAGAGGGATCGCGGGTGAAGGGACGCGGCGGAGGGGCCACACCAGCTGCACCGCCATGTGGCGTCATGTGATTGATGGGCGAGTCCAGCAGTCGCTTCGGTGTCTCGCGTTGCCGTGCATCGCGATCACGCGACGGCGACGGTGACAAGACGAGATTATGGTTTAGCTCGATGGCCGCTGGCGTTGGCTGCTCGGTGGTTGTCTCGGAGTAGAGCAGCGATTCGTACTGAGGTGTCACAGTGCTCGTCTCGGCCAGCTCCTGATACTGTTCGGCAAAGTACAGCTGCTGCTGCTCCTGATCTGTTTCCTGTTCCTGTTCGTGTTGCAGTTGCTGTTGCGATGAGGCCGCGGGATAATTGTCCGCTGGCGGAGGCAGCGTTGTCTGCGGCTCAAAGTGTCCCAGTTCGGTGAGCAGCTGCGAGGCTGGCAAATGCTGATGCACTGCACCGCTGCTCAAGTCCTCCAGCTGATAGCGCACCGTGCTGATGTCCTGCTCCTGTTGCTGGTGCTGTTGCTCCTCTGGCTGCTTGTGATTGCTGGGCAGCGTGGCGCCCGTCTGTCCCAGATCGATGGAGTGCGACTGCACGAAGGTGGCCGGATACTCCACGGAGGTGACAAAGTCCGTCACCTGATGGCTCTGCACAATCTCAAAGTTGCTGCTCGTCTGCTGCTGTGCTGGCGGCGACGCCGTTGGCACCGGCACCGGTCGCAGCTCCGAGTGTGCTCCCACATTCTCCAACGGCAGCTGCTGTTGCAGCGGGTGCAGCAGATGTTGCTGCTGTTGTTGTTGCTGATGTTGCAGCGGTCGAAACTGCTGCGCATTGTAGAGTGGAGGCAATGCCACTTGACTCAACGCAGGCACAGGCACAGCGATGGGCAGAAAGACACTCGACGATGGCGCATGGAACTGCACAGCACGCTGACGATGCTGCGATGCCTGCGCCAAAGGTTGCTGCTGCTGCTGTTGCTGTTGCTGCCAGGCGGAGATCAATTGCTGATGTGGTAGCTGTTGCTGCAAGACTTGTTGTGTTTGCTGCGGCAAATGCTGCAACTGCTGCTGCTGTATGTGCAGCGATTGCTGTTGAGGTTGCTGATGTTGCTGTTGCTGTTGCTGTTGCTGTTGTGGTTGAGGTTGCTGCTGCCCCATCATTGGCACCCAGGGATACTTGTTGCACTGGCCACACGGCTTCCCAGCAGCATCGAAATGCTGCGCAGGCTTCGGGTATGCATAACTCAGTGATCCGGCGGCGCTTAGCTGTTGATCCCGCGGTGCTGTGGCAGCTCCACCCAAGCCAAACCAACGTGCCACACGCGTCATGAAGCCAGTCTCCTGCGCTGGCTCCGAGTACCCGGCATGCGTCAGTCGCTGCGCCACAGGCAACGCTGCATGATGAGGGGCAACAACAGTCGCTGCTGTCGGCGCTGGCGGTGGTATCAAGTGATCAGCGGGCTGCGGTGGCGGTGATAGTGCAACTGTTGTTGATATCAGCAGCCAAGTGGCCAAGGCAAGGCTCCAAGTTGCCCACTGCTGTTGGCTGTTGGTTGGTATTGCCTGCAATCAAGGGAATCAACAGAAAGTGGGAGTGAGTACACTGAGCGAAATAGTAGAACCACAAATATAATATAATTATTTTCCTTATTTACTATTTGTAGTAAAACAATTCAACACAATAAAATATTTGGAGAAAGTAAGAAAGTGGGATATCCGCTACCCCCGCAAAGTAGTGGATTCATTTTAATATATACCGAATTAATATACCATAAAAATACTAAAAATATACCAACGACTCGAATTGGTATTACTTATATAGTATAATGTATATTTGATGATATGTTTAACAATATACCATGGAGTGAAAAATTTACCAGATTGTCAGCCATAGCAAGTAAGACCCGTAGTAAATAAGCGTAGTATTTCTTAAATGACTTCTACAATTTCTATCAATCAGAAAATATATATTTCACAGGGTCGAAGATGCCTCCTTCTGACTGTTACATACATTTCACCCTTCTACCCTATAGGTAGAGGATATAGAAAAATTTTCAATATCAAATTGAATATACATATACATATCTGAACTTACTACTAATGCAAAGCATTCAAATCTGCTAGTAATAAGTTCAATCTAACAAAGATGGAAGTCGAATGTGCTCGAATGTGAGATATTGCGTTATTATTCTTCGAATATACCAAATTAATATACCAGTTCTTTATTTAAATTCTATTCCTTAATATACCAAATTAATAGTAATAATAACTCGACTGCAGCAGCCATTTTTGTACTATATAAAATTATTTGATAAATAGCGTCTTCAATTTTCATATTTTCAGATCTCATTGGAACTGTAGTTATGATTGATTTAAATAAAAAAATAAAAAATATACCGAAGCCTGTATGTGGTACATCGATATACTATTTTATTCAAAATATAAACCAGATTATGAACCGAAGCAATTAATGCAGCAGCAAAATTTTAAGGAATCATAAAGACTGTAGTTATTATTGTAACTTTGAAAAACAGCTCAAACTGCAAAGTGGTCAAATAAACATAAATATATTACAACTGTGCAAAGCTAACTGACTCACCTGTGTAATGGGCAATCAGTAATTGAAAATGGATGACGGGACGATGGGACGTGAAAGGGGGTTGGGCAACCGGGTAACCTGACTAAGCAAGAAATTTCATTTTCACATTTCACTTTTCGGCTCATAAATTGAACGCCTCAGACATTGGCAGCCATTAATTTTGTCTAAATTGGAGCAAAAACCATAAATGATTGGCATTATTGATCCGGTTACGAGACCAGCCAGCCAGCCAGTCAACCAGCCAACCCCCTTCCTTCCCTCATTCACTCTTTCAATGGCCAGACCCCGGAGGCATTCAACGCTCAGCCGGTTATGCGACTTCAATTCACGGCCAAGGTCTGACCAGCGCTCGAGGCGAAGGCGAAGGCGCCACTTGATGTGAGATCTGAACACAAACTGGTTATCTTACAGTAGCCACGCGTCCAGCTCGTAATTGTTGAACAGACTTCTCCTCCTACTAAGCGATTAACGAGCAACAGGTGAGCCCAACGATATTATGATGATGCTTGCTTCAAGTGAATTATTGAATGAGTTGAGCTATTAGACAGAGTGCAAATTAATTCGATGGCTATAACTGTTATTCACTAATGATGATTTATCGAAGATGTCAGACTACATTTTTCAATCTTGATACAAATCAATGCAAATATATATCCAAGATTTCAGAGTAAGTCCAAAAAAAATATTCATTTTTGAACGTAGCCAATGACTTCCCATTTTCATTCAGTTTGGAATATTTCCGTGGTTTCCAATTGATAAAGAATTTTTAATTGCGCCGATAAAACAAAATCCAAAACAAAGGCGGCAAATGACAAAAAAAAAAAAAAAGACGTGCTTTATTAATTGTATTGATTGTCTGATCATGGCGCACATTTCATGTGTTCAATATGATAATGGGTATTTTTCAATTGCAAAAGTTACGCACAATAATACTGATTGCCATGAAGAGTAGACGAAATAATATGACTAAACTGACGTTGACCAAACGAAATTCCAAGAATGTTAAACTTAACCAATGATAACGATAAGCGATAATAGTAATCAACAATAATAATTCAAATACGTTTATAATATCAACAGCTAGATATAGTAAGCCTGAGCAAAATAAACGCGTGTCACGAACGACAACTGTCAAAGACATAAACGAAAAACCGTGAAATTGATCTTCATCGTGTCACGCGCCCATCTCTAGATTATTGACAACGCATTCCGTGTTGAGTCTTGGTTATCTCTACTAGTATTTCCCCTCAACCTTAACCACTTTAAAGTGGCGTCGCCAGATTAAAAGTCAATTAACGTCAACGTCCCCGAAAGTGTCGAGAGAGAGAGAGAGAGATAACCACAGGGATAGCACAGAGTCACAAAATGATGTACACATATATGTACATACATATATATCATCATCAATGCAAGCAACTGTATGTATATGTATGTATATATGTGTGTGTGTATGTGTTACTGTGCCTAATTGCTGGCCACTTGTTGTTGTTGCTTTCTCCATAGTGAAGCGGGGCGGGGTCACGGCCCAAATTGTTAATTGAGCCAAGCCAATGGCCAGCTACTGGCCGCCAGGTGGCGTCAGCATCATCATCAGTGCAAGCAACTGTTTTTGCAGCCACTACTTTTGCATTTGCTTTTGCTTTCCATGCAGCTATGCGACCACAAGTAAATAACAATAATAACAAAACAGAAACGGAAAACAGAAAACTGAAAACTGCATGCAACATTCGACGAACCCACAAAAATGTTGAACTTCCTTCCCCATGTGCGTCTAAATGTCAATTTACCATTATTTATGGTTGCTTTTGCCATTCGCCCCGCTCATTGACATCCATACATATTTCTCTCTCTCTCTCTCTCGCCCTCTCTTTCCCAGCTCCACCTTTCTGCTCCCCTTCCTCTTACTCTTCTCTTCGATTTGTGGTCAATAAGTGTTTTCAGCTGCAGTGGCAAACAGTTTTATATTTATGACACGTTTTCTTACCAAACGGAAAAACTTGGCTTCCACAACAAAAAAAAAAATGTATAATTTAAATTCAAGTAAACAAATGAATTAAATAACGCTTTAATGGACACTACACTGACAGTAGTTGCATATGAAACTTTTTAAGATCATCTACTCTATTCATTTTAAATGTTTTAGCAATTCAATTTATTTCATGATTCACAGGTGAAATGTTATTGTATATTATAATTTTGATTTTGAAAATTTGCATAACTCTCCTTAATAACTTAAATTAGAATATGAAAACCCAAGTTCGGTTATTTTTTTTTAAATAAAATGAAACCAACTTCAACATTCAACATATATTTCAGTAAAAGCAAAACAGCTCAGTGAAATCTATCGATTTAATATACCAGAGGCTATATTTGGTATATCGATCAATTAAGCAAAGCAATTAAGTTCCGACAACAGCAGCAGTTTTTTTACCATGCAAAACAATTTCCTTAAAATAACTACTTCAATTTCCATCTGGCCGCAAACAAAATTCTATAGAACAGTAGTTATTTTTTTATCTATCGTGTATAAAACCAAGTTCTACCACTTTAACTAAAACTAAGAAAATTCTTTGGCTACTATATCACATAAATTGTAGAACATTTTTATAAAATTTGTAAGTAACTGAAATAGGAATCCGAAAAAGCACGTTCTGTTTAACATACTATAATTGAAATAAAATAAAAGCAAGCGTCAAATATAAAGAATAGCGGGGAATACGATAGAAATAAATATGACGATTTCACGGCATTTCATGAGGTGTCACAACATGTAGCAAGTTGCACATTCGTGGCACTATTACCCCAATTATTTACATTATATTTGACAGACACTTCGTAGTAACTTTTGACTCCGGGATGGTTTTGTTTTTCAGTTGCTGCCAACTGCGCTAATTATGTGAAAATGAGTCGCACATTAAGCTCAATATCAATGGCAATGGCAATGGGAATCTAGAGCTTTAAACAAGATAGATAGCGGGGGGGCAGTCAAAAAAAAGTTAACACAACAATGGGCGTTGACTTTCTCATAATTATTTTGGGGAACTTCGCCCATATGCGACGGTGGATTAGAGAGGTGTGGGGAGGGGAGCAAACGCAACGTAATTCAATTAGAGGTGCTGCGATGAGATGATGTGAGATGAGATGAATCAAAACAAAAGCAACGCTCAAATCTGCGGGGGCTTGAAGGCTTATAGTCAAGTATCGCTATCGTTGTTGTTGTTGTTGTTGTTGTTGTTGTTGTTGTTGTTGTGGATCTTAATGTCACCGTTGTTGTTGTTGTTGCTGTTGCTGTTTGCTGCTGTCATTGGTAATAAATTGGGGTCACCGCAATTTCGAAAGAAAGTGAAATTCTGCAACTGTTGCCTGACTCCAGCCGCAGCGACAGCCACAGCTGATGGATGTCTCTAGGTCTCTCTCGCTCTTTCGCTCTCTTGTCCGCTCTTTCTGCATACATTTATAACCCGTTTCGTGTCGATAATAGAGACTGTCGACTGCACTCCTTCGCATGCAACCTTGGCTTTGCACTTGAAAACGCCATAAGGTTTGACAAACGACCCCAGGCGGGCAGACAACATCCAAAGCCAAAGAAAAGCTAAAGCCAGAGCCAGAGCCGGGACCAAAACTGCCAACTGCAAACTTCATGCGATTAAACAATGCGCCTGGGAATCTTTAAAGCAGCGACTTCGTTGTGTGGCACACTGGCACCAAACCATATTTTCCTTTCTTTCTTTCTTATCCAACCAATAACAATGAAAGTGCAAAAGTCGCAAAATCAAACAGATTGTTAATTATTATTAATCATTAGCTGGCTTTAATTGTGTTGCAAATTGTATTACACTTTTGAAAAGTTAGAAATACAATTCTCTTTATTGTCAATTTGAAATACCATTATTCGTATACAATAAAAATAATTCAAATCTATGTCTACAAATTTGAAGTTTTTGCAAAAAGTTTTTATTTTACAATTTATATATTACGTTTTTTTTTAATCGTAAACTTTTTAAAATACAAAACTTGCATGTACTCTTATTTTCATTTCTACTAACATTTGTAAAGATGACTTAACATTTTTTTATAAAGTGCTAAATAGGTATATATAAAAAGATATAAAGATTAGCGACTTTTAGTTCTTTTCCAAAATTGTATTTAGTTTTATTTATTGATCAGCATCAACCGCCGAGACGATCTAGCCATGTCCGTCTGTCCGGCTGTGTGTCTGTCTGTCTGTCTGTCTGTCCGTCTGTCCATATAAACACCTAGATATCAGAGACTAGAAGAGATAGAACTATAATCTTTTTTTTTCGACAGCATTTGTTATGTTTGCACGCAGATCAATTTGTTTCAAATTTTTGCCACGCCCACCTCCGCCCCCGCAAATCAATAAATTCGAATAACAAGCGTAATTTTCAAGCTACAGCTACGAATTTGTATAATGGTGTATACAATAATAAGTATAGTATTTATGATTACTAAAAATTTGATTGCGATCAAATAAAAATGGTGGAAGTTATTAAAGAAATACTTGTTTTCTTTTTATTTTGAGTTTAGTTAAGTAATTTAATATTTTTAATATATTAAAAATAAAGATTTACTTGATATACTTTTGTGTTTTTTTTCTAGCAATGCATTTTATTATTATATATCTAGCAATAAATTTGAATTTTTGAGCTTAGGTCAGTGATTGAATATTTTTCACTTCTACTTTTTTATTTTATTTCTATCAGAGAATGACTTAATTGACTTTTTTCTTTTATTTCTATCAAGGAATGAAATAATTGAGTTTTTTGTTGATTTCGTTTGCGTTTCATTTCTAGCAAAGAGTTCCACTGTGCGCTGGTCGCTGCTGTTGTTGCTGCATCAACCGCAATTGTTGTCGAGCTCATATGCATGTCTATGCGGCATCTATTATGCATGTACATAACTACATAAATGTGATCGTGTGTATGTGTGTTTGTGTTTGTGTGTATAACTAAGTATGCGTACACATGTCTTTATAGTCATATGAACCTCGACATCTTCCTCGAGGTCTGTGTAAAAGTGAAATTGTCGATCAAAAATGTGAAAAGAGGCGGCAAATGCAAAAACAAAAACTGTCACAAGCGTGAAAATCACAGTACAACTACACACACACACACTCACACACATTGGGTTTTCCAAGCGACAACAACAACAACAACATTCGCAATAATTCACATTATGTGCTCGTCGCATTTCTTTTCCAGCAGCTGAAAGAAATTAATTATGAAAATACTCATCGCATGGCTGTAAATATTGTTGCTTGGAAAAAGGCAAAGGCAAAGGCAAAGACAAGCAACGCCCTAGGCGGTAATAAAATTCAATGCAACTGCAATGCATTTTTTTATTGTCACTTGGAAGTTGAAATGATTGTTAAGATGGAAAACATGACCCATAAAAACTAGCATTACAATTTATTAGGTTTCTGAGCCAAAACTGAACTTATTTTTATAAGTGCAACGGCAAGTGTGTACAACAAACAGATACCCTACAAGTTCAATTAAGAGCAGTACTATATTTCAGAAGATGTAGAAATATTTTGCACATCATTTGCAATAAGATGGGGTCAAGGTATGAAGAAAGGGCAGAAATTAGTTTTGAGGTGATCAAGTGCAATATAATATTTCACCATGCTAACTTTATTTTGAAGTCGTTTTATTAAAGAAAGGAGATTGAAACTGAATATGAATATGTCATGTAACAAAGTGAAAAGTATTTTTTTCTCAGTTTTTAAATATTTAAATTTTGAAAATAACTTCTCCAAAATTTCTAGCTATTTTTATGACATATTTCAGATTTCAATCATTTGAGTTTGTCACATCTTTAGTATCTAATCACCTCTTATTTATTTTATTATTATTATTATTTATTTATTATTATATATTATTTATGTTGTATTATCTATTATTAGTTAAAGCAATATTTTTCTCACTAGATTTTATTTTCAACTTTTTTGTTTCAATACCTAAAATGTTATCATAAATTTTCTACAATTACTAGCTCTTATTATATTATTATTATATTATTTATTTTATTTATTAGATTATTTTAATTTATTTATTTGAGAATATAAGTATTTCTTTCTTTCGCACTACATTTATTTTCTACTCTTGGGTAATAATATTAATAATAATATGTTTAATTATTTACTCTGTAATATCTATCATTTATTTCATATATTTAAGCAATGTGCGAGTATTTATTCGTGTCTAGATTTTTGTTAACTTTTTTTGTTTCAATATCTAAAATATTATAATACCTTTTCCACAATTAATAGCTCTTTTTCTGGGCATAACAATAATGAGAATACTGAGTACTTTCATTTGATTTCGCAATGATATGGTATAGTATCTGAGCTGAAAACTTTTCCGTATTCACGGGAAGCCACTGCGGGGCGGAAGCTTCTGTTATTTTTTGAATGCAGCAGTTGAGGCAGCGGCAGCATTTGATTTTGCAAGTTGCCAGTGGACAACTTTTCCAAATGACTTTGCACAAAATGCAACACACAAAGCGAGAAAACGTATAAAAATTACTGAAATTATGCATCGAAATCTGGGCCACTAAACAAAAAAAAAAATATATTAATCACGTGACTCGAGTCTTCTAACGAATTCCCAATAAATATTTGCCAGATAACGGTAAGTAAACTTTTTGCTGACATAAATAACTGAGCTGCTGTTATCAGGCAACCTATTTTAGATACTGTACACGACGGGCCCTATATATTACATATACCATATATGTACATATATATATATATAGTAGAAAACAACTGCCAATTAACTGTCAAACTATGTTATTATCAGCCTATTGAATGATAGTTGAACTAATATTATCATCACCCGCATGCCCCTAAAAAATTAATTGATTTGACTGAGAAACTCAAGCAGCTTTCAGCTCCAAAAAATATTCTCTAACAGAAGCAATGTCTCATTTATCAACATAAAATTCATGAATAAAGACAGCAAAATTAATTGCGTTACATAGTTTTTTTGCCCGCTTATTAAAGATATTATAAGGCGTCTCTGACCCTACAAAGTATTTATTTCTTTAGTATATTTTAGTATTTTGTTAGTAATTTGGAATACTTTTTAAATAATACCTAACTGTTTATTTCGCACATATGCATATTAAATTCAATAGTCTATCAATAAACCACATATAAACTTTGATATATTTTAGTATTTGTTAGTATATTAATTTGGTATACTGTTAGAATAATACCAAACAGTTTTGCTTTTATTCCGTACATATGCATTTTAAATACAATAGTATATGGATATACTAAATATGGCATGTAGTACATTTTATTACTTTTCCAGTATTATTATTTTGGTATCAAAATATCAAACTCATTTGATTTATAATCCATATATATGTATACATGCATTTTTAATGCAATATTATATCGATATACCAAATCTGACATTTAGTATATTTCAGTATTTTTCAGTATATTTTAAGAATGATACGGGACTGTTTTGCTTCTATTCAAGTCACTTGACTTGACTCGACTGTAGTTTTCTTATTAGTTGTTTTAATGACCTCATTAACACCCTACGTTTTGGGTGGTTTCGGCTCTATGAGCTAATGACTTTATTAAGCAGCCAGGATTGTATTTGAGAGTTATTGCTCCAAATTGAATAACGAATAACCGTTGCAGCCTCGAGCTGGCCTTGCCAGCAGTCAAATGTGGCAAATACTGCATGAAGCCACTTAATTTGATTAGTTGCGCCTGCTGATGGTTGGTGTTGGTGTTGGTTTTGCTGTTGGTTTGACAGCCGCTTCACTGGCTCCCAAAAAAAAAATACATGTATGTATATAAAAAAAGACATTTGCGCAATTTCTTTCATGCAGACACAGACAAAGTAATTTGTGAGCTATGCGGAATCATATGGGAGGGAAGCAGCCAGAGCAGCTCGAATTGGAGTTGGAGTTGGCAGAAACAGAAGCAGAAATTGTAAAGTCAACAATTGTGACAGCACGCAAGTAATTAACTAGTTTTTGTTTTTGCCTCATTTTTGTTTTGTCGCGTAATCGCATTATAAACAAATTAAAGCCATGTGCAACTTAATGGCAACAGCAGCAGCAACAGTCGTCACATTCTCCAATCGATCAGTTAGCGAATCATCAAAAAGGTGGCGCCATCGCCATCTCCATCGCCATCGACATATTGTCGATGTAACCAGCAATTCGCATTGTTTTTTTGCATAATCGCATCAATCGAAACTATTGTCATTCCACCATGAAAGTATATTTAGCAGCACTCCCGGAAGACCGCAGCATTTATCACTCGTTGCCTTGTTGTTGCTATTGTCGATGTAGATGTCGATGTTGTTGTGGCAATTGTGAGACTATCAATTACATTCCATACATATTGCCGAGCATGTCCCACGGTTATAGGATGGATTGGTTCACCGACGAGACAAGGAAGATAAAGCACACACACACTTTCAGCAAGAGGTCCCATTTAGTAGCTACATCCCAAAAGAAGAATTATTTTGGGAAGGGCTTTGCTATATTAGAGATTTAACTAAGAAGTGAATAGAAATATTCTTTAGTTGTTTTTATATGTGCGCTATATCATTAGATCAATGGAAGTAGTCTGCGGATTCAGTTACATTAAACCACTTTCTGCCAAGAACTATTTTGTAAAATGATATTTAATGTAATAAATAATCAACATCACGAAAACAATATATAGAAGAAAATGACAATTCTTCAAAACATTTAACCAAATACGAAATTGTTTAGACCTATTCACTACTTCATCTGATTAATGTAAATATATTGCAAATTTTTTGTTAAGAATTATTTTGTGAAATGCTTTGAAGAATTAAGAATTATCAAAGTCAACAAAACAATTCATAAAAAGTTAAGCTTATATAAAAACCAATCTTGAAAAGTTTTAACCAAACACAAAAATGTTGAAATCTATTTGCTACATCATCAGATCAATGTAAGTAGATTCAACAACTTTTTTACAGGAAATATTTGGTAAAACGCTTAGATATATTGGTATATAATGGAAATCTTTTTTAAATTAATAAATTATGAAAATCAAGAAAAACAATACATAGAAGTTAAGTATAGAAAAGAACTAATCTTCTTCAGATTCAACCAAATTCAAAACTGTTTAGATCCAGTCGTTATATCTTCAGATTAATGTATATAGATTGAACACAACAACACAATACAAAAAGGTTTAAGTTGTACGAGAATAAAAATAAATCTTGAAAAGCTTAGATCTAATAGACCAATGAATGGTGATAAGGGGAAATTTGAAATTGTGACTTCTTATAAAAGGCAATGCTTTTAAGCAGTGACAGAGAAGCAGATTGTTGTAAAAGACATAGTAAAACAATTGGGCAGATCGCAGCGCACAATCAACTGACAATGATACACAAAGCTAGCGAAAATGATGTGGCCAAGACCCCAAAAGAGAGGAGACAAAGAGAGTAAAGCTCCCACAATTTCGAATAGCAACAACACGAGAGAGATATACATATATATATAGAGAGAGAGAGAGAGAGAGAGAGAGAGAGAGAGAGAGAGAGAGCATAATAGTAATAATAATAATAACAACAACTCGTAAGATTGGTAACATAATCGGCGCATTGTGGATTTTTATTGTTATTTCCATTGTCGCATGCCGCTCCAGTCACCCACAACCCACAACCCACAACTCACAGCCCCAAAGGGCAGAGCCCACAAGCTGAGCGCCCACGGCACCCCGCACTATCACCTCTGCCGCTGCCGCTGCCGCTGCCCCCTACCTCTTCCTCTCCCCCTTTCCGCCCACGACATCGACTTCAACACGGCAGAAAAAAAAAAAGCACAAACAAAAAAAATTAAAATAACTACACAACCGGCACGTCAGGTCGAGTCGAGTGGAGTCGAGCCGGCAAAGACGCCGCTCAGGCAAAAAAAAAAGATACGAGTATAACAAAAAAACAACAGCAAAAAGTGAAAATTTGTCCGTGTCCAAAAATTATGCGCTTTTCACACGCGCAGCTTCAACAGCAGAAGCAGCAGCGGCACCGGCAACAACACTTTGCCCGTGTAATTGCTGCTGGGATGTGGAGTAGAAGGAGTTGAGATAGAGATTATTGTGGGGCAGACAGCAGGGGGGGATTAAGTCTCTTTTTTTTCGTTTTTGTAGTCTTGTGTTTTTCAAGACGTGTGACAATGTGCGCGTTGACTTTGTTTGGAAAACTTTTTACGTAGAACCGGTCGACAGTGTTCCGTGTGCATCTCTCAGGCTTTGGTTTTGGTTTTGGCTTTGGCTTTGGCTTTGGCTTTGAGTTTGCTTTAGTTTGATGTCGCGCCACGGCTGCAAACGCAAAAATTCACTTACAAGCGCATAGTTCGCCTATGGGGGCAGATCAACAGTGGAACAGTGGAAAAGTGGAAAAGTGGAAAAGTGGAACAGTGGAGAGGGGGCGCGTGTAAAGGAAAAACTGCTCACAAGCTGGCAGGCTGGCTGGAAAAGCACAGAGAGCAGCACACTGAAACCCACTTCAAAGAAAATGGAATTAGTTGTGGAAATCTTTATAAATTTAAATAGATTTAGTTAATTCATATATCGTAACATAACAGATTGTTCAGCTTTCAGCTTTAACAGAATTATGTTAAGGGGCTTAAGTTTCGCCATGTATTGTTACATAACAGAGTGTTATGCGTTAATAGAATTCTGTTAAGTGAGCCAAGTTTTCTCAATGTATCGTAACATAACAGAGTGTTCAGCTTTAACAGAATTCTGTCAAGTAGCTCAAGTTTCCTTAATGTATCCGAATATAACAGAGTGTGAAAATATCGAAAACAAACGTAGAAAAACGAAGATGACCACAGCAAAAATTGATAATAAAAAAGCTATGCAAATTGCACTACTGGTTTTTTAAAAATCATTATTCTTCTATTTAAATGTATTATCTCTTTCTCTGCTTCAGTTTCAATTTGAGCAGATACACAAGTTTATAAATAAAGACAGACCAACAATTAAGAGTTAACGATGAGAAATTATTTTCTATTTTGCACGATGTATCGCTTTGCAAACTGTTAACTAGATGCCCTTTAAAATAGAAATAAAATAAAGAGCTCAAATTACTATAAAAAGGGTATAAATTAAGAATTATTTCGCTTCTTCACACAACACTTTGAACCACTGTGCAGCAGACGACAGCGACAACGACAACGACGCTGAACTTGAGTGTTGAAAATTGAAATTTAAACAAAAGTAAAAGTTGTTGTTGTAGCAGCTCGCTGTTTCTAGCCATTTTCTATTGTTGTTGAACTTTTTCGGTTTTCTTTTGCGACCATTTCTTTTCGGGGTCAAATGCGAGCACCGGCGTCTGCTCACCTGTGTGTGTGTGTGTGTGTGTGTGTGTCTGCGTGTGTAGACATACATGTGTATATTAAATGCATGCACCCTTCCTATTTGGGTAATTAAGATCTTGTTGCCCAGCCTAAGTGATGCCAATTAAGCCACATTTTATGGGCTGTCGACCTGGGCCGATGGGCCACCAATGACCCCCCGCTGACCGGGCAGCTTCTCTCTGTATACATGGAGTTATAATTTTTGGCAGCGCATTTCCCACTCGCTGCAACAGAAGTTATGCAAGTTCTGCTTCTGCAAGTTAAGCGAAAGAAAAGCCGAAAAATCATTCGTTCGTTCGTTCGTTTGCTTGTTTGTTTTTCTTCTTAGTGAGAGATGTGTGTGGGAAAACTCTTTTTGGTACTTTTGGACAGGCCTCAATTATGAAACCGGACGACCAGTCAACAGTCTACTCGAGACTCGAGTCGACGCTGAGGCTGAGACTGAGGCTGAGACGAGTGAAGTGGAGTCACATAAATAACTGACACTCTTTGTAAGTTGTTAAAATTGAAGTGAAATTGCAACTGATTATTTGAATTGTTGTTTTTCTTTTCCATTTTTTGTCTTTCGTTTCTGTATTTTTTCGGCCATAAAAAAGGGCATAATGAGAAAAGCCAAAGAGCCGAGCCGCAAAGCCGCATAATATTTTATTTTTTAGTTATAATTAAATGACGCGACGCAAGAGCGCTTATAAATACTATAAAGCATTGTTATTGTTATTGTTGTTGTTATTGTATTGTTTATTGTTTGCATTCGCATTTTATCTGCGTTAGCGTCTGTTTCATTAATTTCAAGATATTTTCTTGGGCACCATCTTAATTGGCCGCCTCTTAAATCGAGAGCGAGTCAACTGAAGATATTAAATGAGCTCATCTCATCTCATGTGGATGTGGAAGTGGATGTGGATAGGAACGTGTAACACACGCTGCGTATACATAATATCCATAACTTCATATCGCTTTACATAAATCCCGCAATTGCTGGCATTATATAATCTAATCGTTATAGATAATAATCAGCAGCAAAAGCAACAGCAGCAGCAGTCGACGATTTGTTCGCAAGACCAATTAAAGTCAATCGCTGATTAATTATCTCAATATGCTAATTTCTTGTTGACTTTCGCAATGCGAATTCAATTTAGAAGCTCTTGATATATTATTGAGTGAGCGGGAAATGTTATCATTAAACGATGGGAGTGAAAGTTTAGGCTAATTCGCACCTAATTAGTTCTATTGATAAATTATATTCAAATAGTTGGCAAATAACTAGAAACACATTACGATCTTTCAGTTTGCCATTTGACCGGAAAAGGGAAATGCAGGAAATGATATTGTAACGAGTCACCAAAAGTTTCTCCCAAAATGTAACCTTAAGAGAATATATTTCTAATGCAACTTACAACAAGTAAGAAAGCAAGTCTCGAGTGTGCTCGATTGTGCTCGACTGTGAGATATCCGCTACCCATTTTCGATAAAAGCAAATGCGGTATTATACTCAAAGTATACTAATTTAATATACCGAATACATACATAAAATATACCGCAATCTATATTTGGTATATCGATATGATACTCAAATTATACTAATTTAATATACCGAATAGAATAGAATAGAATAGAATTGGTATATCGATATGGTATTTAAAATATACCATTGACTACGAAGTATATCAAATTAATATGCCGCATACACAATAAAATATGTCGCAGTCTAAATTTGGTAAATCGATATAGTATTTAAAATATTCTATAGACTACGACATTTACAAAATTAAAAAACCAAATACATACTGTAGACTATGAAATATACCGAATTATTATTACCACATACTTAAGAAAATATACGGCAGGCTAAATTAAATTCTAAAATATACCGAATATCTATTTTTATATATCGCAATCTAATTTTGGTTGGTATATCGATATAATATGCAAAATATACCATCAACTACAACATATACCAAGTTGTCAACCAAAGCCACTTAGATCTGACTTTGCTGTTGACTCTGATCCAGAATATATGTATATACTTAATGCAATCGGAGATCACTCCTTCTGCAAGTTGCATTCATTTCCTGTAGGCACAAAATTATCAGTTCTATGCCATGGCCAGATATAATAGATATCATGTCAAAGTCTAGGATAGATTAAATATGAGCACACACATTGAATGGAAAGTTGACCGAGGGCAGCGTCATCCAACGATCAACGATCAACGATCGCATCGTAAGAGCGAGACCTCTAATAGAGGTTCCCATAGCACTCATTGGGCTTATCAATGGGCGATCTGGCAGTGTGCATGCCAATTACGCATTATATGGTTGGCATTAACCATTGTCTGTAATACTATGTATTTGTGTTGTTGTCTTGTGGCGTTTTCGTTTTGGGCGAAATGAAAGATCGATTCGGCTTTTTGGCATGCGAAAAGCGCAGCGAACGACGCGTTTTGTGTTACATAAAAAGAAATAAATAAAATAAAAATACCGAAACCAAAACCGAAACTGAAACTGAAACTGAAACTGAAACCAAAGACCGGCAATGCCCAAAAAACTACAAAAAAAATTATGTTTAAATATATTACATTGGTATTGCCATTGTTAAAGTTAATGTTATTGTTTTTGATGTGTAGTATGTGCTTCGGCAGCTTCAGTTGCGGTTCGATGGGGTTCGCATGCGTAACAGGTGTGTGCCGAGTCTCTTTTTGGTTTTTTGGTGTGTTGGCCATTGCATTTCAATTTCAATTTCAATTTCAATTGAAAAAGTGAAACAAATACAAATGGGAAGAGAGCGCACTAACAGGCGAAAAATCATATATGCCCAACGCGACACGCATACCACATAAGCCCATAAGATTGGAGCGGATGATGGATAATGCTTAATACCAGACACACGTAATTGTAGCACCTACAAACTAGGTAGGTGGGTGGGGCAGCCATTGCCGAGGGGAGGGGAGTTTTTGGGTCTGTTGTGGCCGAATGCCCGAAAGGGATGTGAGCCGATTAGTTAACCATAAATGAAAACCCCGCCGCCAATTGTCAGTTGTGTAATTGTTGCATTTCATTAAACCAAATGGTATTTCAGGAGTGACCAATGGTCAACTTCGAATGTGTGCAGTGTGCAGTGTGCAGTGTCATTGACTGCTTAATGCGTCCAAAGATGCGCACGGGCCACAATTATATAATCGCTGCTTGATGATGGCACTTTAATTGACTGACGCTCGTCGACTTCGTTGCGACTTCAGCTGGAACGTTGACGACTTTGTCATGGGGTTTTTTTTTGCTTTTCGTTTCGTTTCAGGAATATGCACTGCAGGAGACAGAGACAAACAATATAAAATAGAGCGAGAGAGCGAGAGGCACTTGGCACTTGCTTTCGCAGCAGACGACGCATGAACGTGTTGATGTGATAATTCATTTAATTACAAAAATTCATGGCTAATGCATTGGGAAGTGCTTGGAAGTGGTTGCAGTTTTAGCCAACATTGTTTTACCCTTTTATTAACTCGTCCGGTGCGTTGTCATCAACAACGCAACAACAATCGCAGATACAGACACACAGACTGAGACTGAGACTGAGACTGAGGCGATTGCCAACTAAGTGCAACAGTTGGCCCACTGCCAACGATTCATAAGCAGCTTAACAACAGTCAACACAATCCTGGCCAAATCACTGAAAGTTGGTGAATGTTTGCAATAGACAATAATATATTTATTTGCACTTATCATTTTCATGACTTCCACAGAACACAGATTTAATTCACTAAACCTTCTGAAATCATATCTCTAATTTTCGATAATTTTCTATTAATAACTAATTATTGTTTTGTATTTTTATACCCGCTAATCGTAGGATAGATGGGTATTTAAACCTTGTAACTGGCAGAAGGAACCCGAGACGACATAGGCATATACGTCCCTCTGTCTGTCTGTCTGTCTGTCTGTCTGTCTGTCTGTCTGTTTGCTAGATCGCAGGTCCATAAAACTAGATCACAACTTTTAACATTTTCACCCAGATCAAGTTTGTTTTAGAATATTGGCACGTCCACTTCCGCCTCCGAAAATGGAAAATATGTTATGAAATTAGAGTCCCGATTTTTTGTGCATACAATCATAACTACAGTCGTTATGATTCCTAAAAATTTAGATGTGATCAAATAAAAAATTCTATACATGGCAAAAGACGGCGGCAGTCACTACGGCTCTTAGTTGCTTTGGCTGATCTGGTATACATACATATATTGTACTCTACATATATTTTAAAGACAATAGTTTATATAGACAAATTATTATATTTTATGAAGAATACCGCAAAAATTTTAAAATTTGTATTAAATTGGTATGTTATAAGAAGAAAAACAGAACTTAATATTATATCGTATGCCCTTGGTATACTTTAGTTATTTTTTGGTATATTTTAAGAATTATACCGCAACTCAATAGTACTTTTAGTATATTAAATTGGTATATTTTAAAAATTATACCGCAACTCTATACTACCATATATCGTATACCAAATATTGATTTTTTAGTATATATAATTGCTTAGTATATTAAATTAGTATATTTTAAGAATAATAACGCAACATAACAGTCTATTGTATACCAAATATTACCCTTGGTATATTTTGGTTATTTAAATTGGTATAGTTCATTAAATTGGTATAGTTTAATAATTATACGGCACTGTTGCACTTTTCTTGCAAATAGGCAACGGGTGTCTCAAAGTCGAGCACTCTCGACTGTAGTTTTCTTAGTTGTTTTCCCTTTTATTTGCAGTTCAATGAGGACAATGAAATTCAACTATCAAAGAGAATACTCACTAATAGAATAAAACCATTTAAATTCAAGATTCAAGAATAGTAAAAATAATCATGGCTATAATGCGACGATAAAAAATAATATTATAATTAAAATAATTATATTCATTAAGTAAAAGCAGAATTCAAAAGAACATTTTGAATGTTTTCTTTTATGTGCTAGCCGTAAATTTCTTTTCGAAAAAAATATATTCAAATGGTTTGCAATTGTTTTCAACTGGCATGTGAAACAATAATGAAACACACACAATCTGAATCGGAATCTGCATGTTTCGCTCACCTTCAACAATGGGATAAGAAACAGCAGAGAGATGCTTCGAGAGAAACAATTTAACGTTAAGAAAGTGGAAAGTGATTGAAGAGCAAAGGAGGAGACCGGCAGCAGAGCAACAGCAACTGTTCGTTAAGAGATCATAAAACCCGAACACGAACTCCGCCGAATGACCATTTTTAAGCCCTTGACATTCTACCGAGTCATGGCATGGCATGACATGGCTTGGGTTGGCTTGGCATGGAAAACCTGACCTAGCCCTAGACGGAAAAACCAACTCATACACTTGGCTGAGATGTGAAAATTCTTGGTAACACAAATGGGCGTTGCAACGTCGCGACGAGGTTTGTTTTTATTTGGTATGTTTGCTTTTGCTTTTGGCTTTTGTTTGCCTTGAATTACAATTTTCCGCACTTACCATTTTCACAGTGTTGTGTAGCAAATGCCTACAACAGTTTCCCAGGAAAAGTCTGAAGTGCGAATTGTTTGTCTTCGTGCTCAACTTTGCCTCCTTCGCCGTATTTCTTGTTTTCCTCTTATTTTTTGTTTTCTTTTTGCGTTTACGATCTCTCAGGAACACATAAACACCTCTAAAATTTTTACTTTCCAGTTGATTTTCTTGATGATGGATCGATCCTTGCGAAGCAAATTCGTTTGAATTTTCATTAACTAAATACTTTTATACGTACATAAATGATAATCAAAGAATTTCACTTGAAAAAAATAGAAATAATGTTGACAAAAATTGCGAATTGTGAAAATTGTGCGCACTTGATATTGAATTTTCACTTTTATTTTCGCGGCACCCAGATGACACCGATTAATTTAGCTCGAAGCTCACCCACGGATCTCGAAACGAATCTCGAATCGAATCGAAGCGAGTCGCTCACTATACACACACACTATGTATCTCGGACTGGATCTTGATCTCGATCTCGATAGTATCTCGATTTAGTGTTTAATCTCGTTAATCAACGGCTAGCGAAGAAGCTATCGAAGACCAAAAAACAAACTGCACATGCGCGCAGGCGCCCACAAACTGAGTCGCGCGCATGGAAAATGCGGCAGGTAAAGCGAAGCAAGCAAAACACGAAGACGCAACGCGACGCGATGCGATGCGACATCGCACCGTGTGACCGACCGACCAAAAGAGAGAGACAGAGAGCAAACTAGAGAGTGAGAGTGCTGCCGGCGAGAGAAAGAAAGAGCGATAGACACTGTTGTTGCTTTTGTCGTTTGTGTGCCTAGCAAATAAGTAAGTACGTGAGTGCCCGCGGGCGGCTTTTGCTCAAAGGCAACATGCAAAATGTTGCAAATAACTGTGACAACAACTGCGAGACTCTGCCTCAAAATTGAGATTGTGATTGAGATTGAAATGCAGATGCCAGATGCTGTTGCTGATGCTGTTGCTGCTGCTGATGCTTATGAGAGATTCAAGTTACAGTTACAGTTGAGCCACTGACATCCTTGCGATACGATAACGTGAGCTCATTTTCTGCTATGATTGCAGTTTCATTAAGCACATATTTTCAACTAACGACTTTCCATTTCGAAATGTCGCGTTGTTTGCAAATTATTCTATTATTCTTTCATTCTTGATTTTTTACCATTGAAGACTCCATATTAAATCCATTTGACAAATTGATTTTATTTTGCCAACTCATTCCTTCATATATTTTATTTCATTTATTTACATTTATATTATTTATAAAATAATTGTTCTCCTTTTTTCATAACTCTTCAGAACTTTTGTATTATATTTATTGTCATTATATATTCATTTATATATATTTGCTTATTTACACATATATATAATATGATTTTAAAAGAATAAAATCCTGAATCAAGATTTTATAATGTCAAAATTGAACCAAGAATGTTTACTCTTAAATTAAGATCAAAATAAACAAAAATTCTAAATTTCCCCTTCTTGAAATGCAAGATTATCATCATGTTTCAAGAATGGAAATATAGTATGTCTAAATTGAACCAAGAAGCAAAATTTGATTAATAATACGACCACTTCCGACCCCGCGAATCGAAAATCTATATAACTGATGGAATTTTGAAACTAAAATTGGTGTATAGAATTTTTGGTATATATGTATGTATAATACCAATAATAACTAATCTCTATGACATCAACAACTTTGGTTGCGATCAGATAAAAATTAGGTGGTATATTGGTATATTTTAGCATTTTTTGCAGTGTATAAATTTAGTATACTTTAAGAATAAAACTGCAATGTTTTGCTTTTCACAAAAATTGATATCTTTCTTACATGATATATTTAATTGACGGTTAAAAATTTTGTCATTTTAGTGATTTTCTTTATTTATTTTTCAATATTTTACTTTTTATATTTTTTTATATTAATTGACTATTTCATAATATTTTTATAAGCATTATATGCAAATATTATATATTTACAAATATTGTCATTTATTTATATACTATATTTGCTTATATGTATTTTTCAATGTTATACATAATAATTGTTTTAATTTTTCGTTATTAGTATTAAGTATCCATTTGAAGAATTGTAACTTTTATTGATTTATTTATTTATATATTAGTTTTAATTTTTTTAATGAAATCTCCATTAAATTTATTTCTATTTGTTTTATTTATAAATGTGTTATTTTCAAATATTCTCTATATTTCGATGTTTGAATTTGTCTTCATTTTTATACCCGCTACCCATAGGGTGGAAGGGTATTATATGTATGTAACAGATAGAAGGAGGCATCTCCGACCCTATAAAGTATATATATGTATTCTTCATCAGCATCAACAGCCAAGACGATCTAGCCATGTCTGTCTGTCTGACTGTCTGACTGTCTGTCTGTCCGTATGAACACCTAGATCTCAGAGACTATACGAGATCTATAGATCTACAATTTTTTTTTTTCGACACCATGTCTTATGTTTGCACACAGATCAAGTTTGTTTCGAATTTCTGCCCCGCCCACTTCTGCCCCCGCAAATCAAAAAAATCGAATAACAAGCGTAATTTTAAAGCTAGAGCTGCGAATTTTGTTTGCGATCAGATAAAAATTTATGAAGTTATTAAGGAAATTCTTTTGTATGGGCAAAAACGCCTACTTACTAGAGATCTTAGTTGCTTTGGCCGACAATCTGGCATATTGTGCCGTCTATGGTATATTTTGAATTTGGTACTACATCGACATACCAAATATACCATTTGGCATACTTTTAGTATTTTTTTACTATTTTCGGTATATTGTGAAAAGAATACCGCAATATTATGCTTTTATTCAAAATGGGTAGCGGGTATCTCACAGTCGAGCACACTCAACTGTAGCTTTCTTACTGCTGAGAATGAGAAAAACTTCTTCGAAGCTAAATCACAATTTGAACCCTTCAGTTTTGAACTCATTCCTTAACATTTTACAAACAGTTTGCCATCATTTGCAAAGCGTTGACACAAATTTCAAAATAGTTTACGCAGATTTTCGCATTGGCAAAATCAAGTGTCTCATTTGCAGCAGCAGCTGGCAAAAGTAATCTCTCTGAATTTGATTAGATAATTTCATGTTGTTTTAACTTTACCTGGAGCTTAAGCTTTCATGATCTGTTTAGTTCAATGGGTATTGCGTTTGTCCGAGTTATTGTTGTTATTGTTGTTGTTGTGTACTCTAATTAGAGATTACCAAGTCCAAAACGTAATGGATGGAGCTAGTTTCTTTTTTGTTTTTTTTGTGTCTGTGTGTTTAACTTGTTACTGCTGGTCCAGCAACAAGAGCAACATGAGCAACAGCAACAAAGCATCGCAATTGTTGTCCCATTTGGCTGAAAAGGTCGTATAATTGTACAACATTTAAATGGTGATCTTGGATGGCATATTTCTCTCAAATTATTTGATGTTTCAGCAACAGAGATGAAAACAACGTGTAAATGCGCAAATTACATAACAAGTGCCGAGCACAAATAAAGATACAATTGTATCTGGTCATTTATCTCAGCTAACCCCGCTCCTCCTCCTCCTCCTCCTCTCGAGCTTACAACTGAGTGAGTTGGGCGCAGTTTTTGTGTTTGATGTCTCCAAGAAAATGTTCGCACGAAATGTATTTGATGATTTGTTAAGCCGCCTGTTTGTTGGTTGGGTCAACTATGCAACACACCTGAGTGCCAAAGAAAGTGAGGAACAAAACTCAGCACTGTTAGATACACAGCTTACTCTTGCTCTGGCAGATATACATATAGTATGTACATAAGTTGTAATAGCCACGTATATGATCGTTTAGGGCCAAAATGGCACAGTCTCCGCTCTCTTCTACCTCCGCGTCTACCTCTATCTACAATCTACATCTTTCTCTTCTCTCGTTTCTCGCCTCTTCGTACGTGCAGCTCGTCTCATTCCATTTACCGTGCTCCTCTTATGCTTATCACATCATCAGCAGCCAACTTAACGGCGAACGGGGAACCAAAGACTCCGGGGGGGAGGTCATCTATGTACGTGCCTGGACTGCGTCCATTTGCTAGTGTCGATTTTTGCATTTGAAGCAAATGTTTTGTGTTTGGGCTCGCGCTTCAGCTGAAGCTAAAGCTAAAGCTCGGCCTGCTCTTTAATTGTCGCCAGCATTGAAATAATTTTAACGAGTTACGCGCATGCGCAATTGTCCAACCAAGCGACGGTTCCAGCCTGGCCCACCGCCACCTCCCTCTCTCTCTCTCTCTTTCTCTCTCTCTCTCTCTATCTCTCTCTGTGTGTTGGCCTTATGCAATTCGAATCGCACTGCGCTGAGCGGCACTTTCACTCATTTGAGAATTCATTGAGTTGAAGCCACCGTGCGATTTTCTTGCATATCTATAGGGCACATTGCACTCCCCCATTTCCCCATCCATTAATCAATCGGTGTGTGGCGTTTACCTCCACAACAGATAGACCGAAGTCCTCAATGAGTAGTCTATCTGCAAAAATACGTTGTGTATGTGATTTTTTTTTTCAAATGTGGTGCATAATCTTTCTAAGGTAAAGATAAGATTAGATAATGCTTTCAAGAAAGTAAATTCCTAGTAATGCATTTTTTTTTGCGTCTTCTCATTCATTAATAAGCATTTTGTAGAATAATTAAATGTCATTAAGATGGCATATCTGTCTGTAAGAACTACTCAAAATTTTGTGATAATACTTTTTAAGTTCATATACCAATTTAGCTTGTATCACAAGAAGGTATATACTATACGAGTATAACATGAAAAATAAAGATTTGAATGTTGTAGGTCCCTATATTTGATACCCTATAAACATGAGTTATAGGCCTGTCTTTTCTTATTTTTTATCCCCCCTAGCCATAGCGTAGAATGTATTACTATATCGAAATACCTAAAAAATATGCTAGTATATTTTAGTACTTTTTGGCACATAATTTTATTATACAATAATTTAAGAAGAATGTTGCATTACTTTATCGTTATTTAAAATGGGTAACGGGTATCTCCCAGTCGAGCATACTCGATTTTTAAAGCAGTATTAATTTTGAAATATAGCAAATTAATATACTGTAAAAATACTAAAATATACCAAACGCTATACTTTTTATATTTATATAGTACTATATTGAAAATTTACCATATAGCGCTAAATATACCAGATTCTCAACCAAAGCAACTAAGACCCCTAGAAGTTGGTGTCCAAAGAAATTAATTATACCCGCTACCCATAGGGTAGAAAGGTATTATAATTTTGTGACGACAGGAAATGTAAGTAACAAGTAGAAGAAAGGCATCCCCGACCCCATAAAGTATATATATTCTTGATCAACATTTGTTATGTTTGCACGCAGATTAAGTTTGTTTCAAATTTTTGCCACGCCCATTTCCGCCCCGCAAATCAACAAAAATCGAATAACAAGCGTAATTTTAGAGCTAGAGCTGCGAATTTTAGTATATACAATAACAACTATAGTAATTGTGATTTCTGATTTGGTTGCGATCAGATAAAAATGGTCGAGGTTATTAAAGAAATATTTTTGTATGGGTAAAAACGCCTACTTACTAGGGGTCTGAGTTGCTTTGGCTGACAATCTGGTATATTGTGCCGTCTATGGTATATTTTGAATGCGATACGATACCGATATGCCGAATATATAATTTGGTATATTTTTAGTATTCTTATAGTATTTTCGGTATATTTTGAGAAATGGGTAGCGGGTATCTCACAGTAGCTTTCTTACTTGTTTTTGTAATAACTTCTACATTTTTATCTAATTTTAACCAAATTTTCAGAAATCGTAAAAACTATAGTTATTTTTGTATTTACCAAAAATTAAAAATTACACTTGCCGTTCGAGTTTTATCGATTTGCCGGGGCAGAAGTGGTAAGTAACAAGTGCTGTCGATAAAGAATGATAGGATTATTTCTTAAAGTCTATGAGATCTAGGAGTTAATGCAGACAGACAGACAGATAGGCAGACGAACATGGCATGGGTTAGGCTGTCCTACAGTCACATAAGCATAATACCCTTCTACCCTATGGGTAATATATAATTATATATATTATATATATTATATTATAAATTTAATAATAATACGATGAATAATAAATAATAAAATATCAGCACTGTATGCTTTTTATACGTACAGTAATTCAGCTAATTGGTACCATTACTTTTAGAGTAATATACATCATGCTGTTATGCTCCGTATTCTATCTATCTACCGCCTATGAATACTACTAAACATGAATTTAACATCTAAATTCAGAATAATAATAAAAAGTTTAAAAATATCCTAAAAACAAGAGATCTCTGAATATGACTCATCTCAAGAGCTCGCTCACTCTCTGTCTCTGTCTCTGTCTCTGTATTGTGCATTATCGTTCAGATAAGCGGCATTAACCGTAAACAGTCTGAAATTTAGTGGTAGTATTATGGGCCATAAAAGCCATGTTTCTACAGTTACCAGGTTACCCATGGAAATAAATGAAAATAAAACTAACTACGAGTAGCTCTACACATGAAAGCGCCACGTGTTATTGCAGTGTAATTTTGGATCGTAATACATATCTGAAAATCTTTGCCATTTTTTTTTTTTGTGTTTTGATTGACAATTAAACGCTTTAATTGGGAAAGAATCTGAAGCACCACTTTTTGATAAGATAGTAAAAAGACAGTACTTCAAAATATTTATTTTATTTGGGGGTGAAATCGGAAATTAAATCACCGTCTTATCGAGCCATTAACTATTTTCAAATTTCAATTAATTTCGGTTTATATGTATATACTATATGTATGTATGTGTGTATATGAACTACAATTTATTTATTTCTTTCGATAAAATGCTAAAGTTGTGTATTGGTTTCTTTTGTACAGCGGTATGTATTTATTATGTATGTATTTCTGGCTATATCCCTCGACTCTCTAATAGTCATCCTCACAGTTGTAGTCAGCATCACAGTAGCTGCTCCATGGATCGAACTGCATTGGCGTCGGGCAATCAAGTGTGACGGGTAACACATCATTATCAGCCGTCTCATAGCACAGCACATATTTGGTGCAATCGGTTTCGTCTGGCTGGGTTCCCTTAGTGGCACAAATGGCCTTCTTAGTTGTAGACGGAGTAGGTGCTGCCGTGGTAGAAGCGGTAGAGCCAGTTGAAGCAGTTCCTGTCGGTGTTGTAGCTGTGGTTGGAGCTGTTGTTGGGGCGGTGGTTGGGACGGTTGTTGGAGAAGTTGTTGGTGCGGTAGTGGGAGCTGTCGTTGGAGCGGTGGTTGGGGAGGTTGTTGGTGCGGTAGTCGGAGCAGTTGTAGGAGCGGTTGTAGGAGCAGTTGTTGGTTCAGTTGTTTGTTCAGTTGTTGGAGCGGTTGTTGGAGCAGTGGTTGGAGCAGTTGTAGGAGCAGTTGTTGGAGCAGTAGTTGGAGCGGTGGTTGGGGCGGTAGTGGGAGCTGTTGTTGGAGCAGTTGTTGGTTCAGTTGTTGGAGCTGTGGTTGGAGCTGTTGTTGGAGCGGTAGTTGGTGCGGTGGTTGGAGCGGTTGTTGGGGCAGTTGTTGGTTCAGTTGTTGGAGCAGTAGTTGGAGCGGTTGTTGGTTCAGTAGTCGGAGCATCAGTGGTGTCAGTGAGAGGAGCAGCAGAAGGAGCATTCGTTGGCTGCGGACTTGTGGTGCTTTCATCCAGATTATCTGGGGGAACGGTCGGGTTCTCAATGTCCCCGCCGTCGACGGCCTCAACTTCACGTAGCACGCTCACACAGCGTGCTTGGCTAGCGTCAAACACATGTCCATCCTGGCAGCGCAGAGGCGCCAGAGCGTAGTCTCCATTGGCCTTGACCATACAGGCGTAATAAACTTGGGGACTATCCGTTGCGGGAATGAAGTCGACATAGCTGCAGGGATGCGTAGAAACGGCAACGAACGCGAATAGCAGCAAGCTGCAGGCAAGAGTTAATTGGACGTTGAACATGTCAATCGAGAGGAGAAGGATTCACTGAACAAAACCAAAAAAAAAACACCAAACGAGTTCGTATAGTTGATATCGCTTAAAGGTCCGGTAGGCGTTTCGATAGACTAACTGGATGGGCAGTTGGCTGGTTCCTTTTATAGCTGATCAGTAGAGATTCCCCATCAGCGATTAGCGCTGATAAAGAGACAACCCATCGAGTACGCGCTTCATTTTTTAAGAACTCTTGTCTTTATTCATGCCGGAAAAAAAAAGAAATTAATAACAAACATAACTAAATTGAAGACTAGGCAATACACGAGCATAGATTATCAGAAGGGGTTTTTAGTGATTGTTGAGGTTGGGGATGGGGTTGTGGTTGCTTGGCGATTAGATTTCATTGCTTGCCTGCTCCACAGACTCAACGCTCTCCACGGACACTGGCTTTTTGGCCTTGGCATCCTTTTTGGCCTGCTCCTTGGCCGCCTTCTTAGCTAATTTCTCCTCAAGTTTCGCCTGCTTGCGCGCCTCCTTCTCCTTCTGCTTCTCGGCTTTCAAACGCAACTTCTCCTCGGCCTTCAGTTGCTTCTGCTCACGCTTGATCGCAGCCAAATCGCTCGACTCAAGCGATGGCTGGCCGGGCACAAACTGTGTCCAGTCGTAGCGCCAGCAACGATTCACCAAGGGCTCGAATCGTGTGCCCGCTGAGCAGCGCACAACATACTTGTGATAGCCACCCTGCAAGCTGGCCGAGCAGACATAGTAGAAGCTATCATCGCTGCCGGCGAAGCGACCAGCCGCCAGGCAAGCAAAGCCATCGTCATTGCAGCTGGACACATCGCGCAGGCAGCGACCGTAGCTTGGCGAGAAGGCGCTCAATGGGGGGCACACCATGTCGAAAGCCAGCAGCTCACCGGTCAGGTCATCCAGCAGACAGTTGTGGAAGCGCTGACAATCGCCGCTGATGTGGGGATAAACGCCAGCCGCCTGGCACTGGAATGCTGGCGGTGCCGGAGTAGTGGGTGCAAGGGTGGTGATCACATCGGCAGCCTCAGTTGTGGTGGTCGCTTCACTCTCCTCGCTAGGCGTGGAAGTGGCTGGCTCGTTAGGACTAGCGGTGGTTTCCTGTTCAGGTTCATTAGGACTAGCGGTGGTTTCCTGTTCGGGTTCATTGGGACTTGTGGTGGTCTCCTGTTCGGGTTCATTGGGATTGACTGTGGTTTCCTGTTCGGGTTCATTGGGACTAGCTGTGGTCTCCTGTTCGGGTTCATTGGGATCGGCTGTGGTTTCCTCCGCGGGGCCTGCTGTACTCTCCTGTTCCGGCTCCGCTGTTGTCTCGAGTGCCTCATCAGCTGTCGTTTCGGTATCCTCAGTGCCAACTGTCGTTGCGATCAGTTCCCAGCCACTGCCCTCGCTCCAGGCATCAGCTTGTCCGGCAACTGCGTTGCCATCACCATCCCCACTGAGAGCCACAATGCCCAAGGACTTGGTCAGTAGCTGCAAGTAATTATTCTCTTAGATATCCATATCCTTAAGTACGAATGTGGCTGGCTGGCTGGCTGGCACTTCACTTACCAATGCTGCACAGAGAAGCAATACAGATGTCGCTGTCGAGAACTTTCCACGTCGTGTTGTCATCATTGTTTTGGTTGCTGTTTTAGTTGCTGTTGCTATTGTCATCGTCATCGTGTTGCCAGTGGCTAACTTCGGTCGATCGTTGTATGAGCTACTGGCATCATCCACACTTCATTATATACCCGGATTCTCAGCTACAGCAGCACAGCAGTACAGCAGCCGGGGGATGCTTATCAAATCTCTACGAATCTCTCTAGCTCTATCTCGATCTGCAGGCTGTCGTATATAGTGCAAATAAACGCTCGCTTTGACGTCGTCGTCATCCATGGCAAAATACAGTTGTAAAGCCATAAAATCAGCTGTGCGAACCGAGCACCTGCCACGCCCCAGTCCCCCAAGTGCCACACCTACTCCCACCTCACCACTTTGCCACCGCCTGTCCGCGGATGTGAAACGGAAGTGTGTAAAGATAAGCAAGTGCGATAGGAGGTCAAGCGGCGACGACGATGAGGCGACTCTACTTTTCGGCTGGGCCCCGATTGGACACACATATGGCGTGAGTGTACACAATGTACTCGGTTCTATCTAGTACCCACATTGTATATCTCTCGGATAATACGTCCAATGATTGTTTCCTTCCAAAAAACAAGCATGAATCACTTACATGTTTTCAATATTTCATCATGCACTTTACTCTTCTCCGTTTCTATTGTGCTTTATTTTACATATTTTGCAAATATTTATGATAAACTAAAACCCTAACTTATTCAATAATAATACAAGTACATTTATAAATTTATCTTATTCCACATACTTATCACAATATTTATATTCTTAAATATTATTATTAATTAATTATAATTAAGAATGTACTTCAAGAATTTTAATCTAAAATCAAATTCGCTTTATAATACACTTTAATTGTGCGACGAATTTTATATTTTTGAGTATTACACGTTTTTTTATAGAAATTAATTTATTCGCATGCATTTATCTTGTAACTTGTGGTCTATTAGAAAAAAAGATTTAAAAAAAAACCTACATTGCGGTTGTATTCTTTGAATAATTCACATATTCAAAGATAAACGCATGATGAATTACATTGTTGATGTATTTTCGTTTTCTTGAATTATTTCCAGCTGATTATTCAGGTTAAATTCTTGCCTGATTACGCACTTCTTTATAATCCGTTTTTATGGCATAATATATAGTATTAGCTTAAGCATGAACATAAAGTTATTATTTCTGGGAAAAATCACACCTTATCGCATATTCTTTAGCTTGGAACTTTTTATTGAAATTAAAATTTCCAGATACTTTGACGAGCCACCCTACTGCATTTAGTGCTCGGTATGCAAATAGATAATTCCGTTACACAATATTGTTGCTGTGTTCACTCAAATTCCTGTGGGGAAATGAGAGCGCAAGTGAATGGAAGAGAGAGATAGAGAGATAGTAAGATTGAGGGAGAAGTGATCAGCTGGCGAGTAGCCATAAACATAATCCTCGTCGACTGCCAGAACTGCAGGAAAGCCAACAACGTCACAGAAGACAAACTTTTTTTTATTTTTACATATGTACGAGTATCTGACGTTAATCTCTCACTCTCGCATATACACACAAGCACACAAACACAGTGACATGTCGGTGGACAGACAGAGACAGAGTGATGGAGGAGGAGGAGGAGGAGGAGTCGACGCAAGTGGTGGAGGAGACATTGGCGCTTGGTGCAACCGTCTGTGCGTGTTTGTATGTGGAGAGATATCTTCAACGTGATAAGCGCGATTATTATCACAGTAGATTGTTTTTTTTTGTGTTCTTTTTTTTTGCTTTTGCCATTATCTAAACGGGTTTTGTGGTTTTGGTAAATGATGAATGCCAACGGCCAGACAACGCGCCTCACACAAAACCCGGAGAGTACGAAAAAATCAAAACGGATACGGATTGGAAATCGGATTCAGATTCAGATACAGAGACAGATTTGGATTTGGACTCGGAGTCGGATCATCCCCTCACAATTGGCTATCGAATCGAAAAGAGCGACCGAGAAACCAAGGAGAACGAATGACGACAATGCCAATGGCAACGGTGGTAAACACCTCTGCCGGCACTCCGGTGGTGCCTCGCCGTGCCGGTGCCCGTGCCACAGCCGGAGTGCAACGACGTCGGGTGGTCAAGAAGCACATTCAACAGAAGTACATGCTCTGCGGCTTTGCCATACACGTAAGTATCTCTCTCTCTCTCTATCTCTCGGTCTCTCTTTTTGTTGCTCTATGTGAGTTCTTGTTTTTTTTCTTGTAAGGCATTCCTAGCGACTCCGGCATATTTGTACGGAAACGTTGTGGAGTCCGACAAAGATCTGGTATTGCGCATTTGGCCAGCGATCGTTTATCAGGCCACTGGCGAAATCTGTCGCTCCATCATGGAGCATCTGGACACAGAGTATAGTGGACGGGCTCGCGAGACGACGCAATATCGACGCATCTTTCTGCTGGCCACACTGATTGCCTGCATATCACTCATGATTAGCGGCATCTTGTTCTCATCCGCCTGGGTTGTGGTCACCACAACCACACAAACGGTGGCCATTATCTTCTATGGCTTCTTTGCGGGTGAGCATCAATGCTTTGCAAATCACAGCGAAATATTGTATATATGTCGCTGTATACATACATATGTTAAAAACACTTTTTCCCTCAGGCATTGGCTCCAGTTTGTATCTGTGGAAGACGCACGTTATACTGGAGGCAGTGCGTCCGCGTGAGGATAAATATGTGCGGAAAACAATTCATTTGTGTGGCGAGGCATTTTGCCAGTTGTTCCTATCCTTTGTCTTCACCAGTCTGCGCACACTTTATGGCACCGCACAGTCGATAGTCTTGATGTCCGCACTGCTGGTCAATCTAATTCCCTTAAGCCTCATCATTACCAAGCATCGCGAGGATGCCTTCAAGACCAAACGCATTTCGGTGATCAAAGCGGAAAGCAGCTTCGCAGCATTGCCGTTGCGTGGCGCGCTCGTTGCCAACTTTGTGGCCGATCAATTGGATGGCCTCGATGTGATGGCCATGTCATGGCGCAATCCTGCCACGGTGTCAGAGTTGGCCAGCACAACGGGAACGGCGCCGGTTGCCGCTGTCGCTGCTGCTGTTGTCGATACGCACAGCAGCTATATGCTGGCCACAGATGAGGCATACGTGACATATGTGAATCCCAATGGTGTGGAAATCATGGAGATCATACCCGAGGAGGATGAGACGGTGTCCATGATGCGTTCAAGCAACGCCACTATTGACAATTATGGCATCTCGCAATCCCAAATGCTGCACAAGTCACATTCCAATGGCCGTCTCTACACGCAAAATCCGCTTAATCCTGGCACTGGCACCGGCACCGGCAGCTCATCACCGCTGCCCGAGACCCATGCGAATCTGGTAAGTCACAAAAACGAAAACACAAAAATTGAGTTAGTTCAATTGTTGTTGTTGCAGCATCGCATACGTCGCATGTCGCTGGCAGTCACCTCACACTTGTGGTGGAATCTGCTGGACAAGATTGCGATGCCACTGCAGCATGCGCTGTTCGTGCCACAGCTGTATGCCACCACGCTGCTCATCTCGGCGGACATATTCAGCTATGTAATGTGCCTCACTGTGCTGCCCGGTCTGGCAGTCAGTCATCATGCTCTGAAGAACGCCGAGATACCGTTTCTGTTCTCGCTGCTCGCCTTTCCCTGGATGTGCTTCTCGCTGATGACGCCACGTTTTGGTTCAAGTCTCTACAAACGCAAACTGCAATGGTATACATTGGGCAGCATCTGCAAGTGTCTGGCGCTCATTTGTAAGCATGACAAACCACAACTCCCATCCAACACTTGCAAAAGTTTCCTCCATCATTTGTCCATTTAGTTATCAGCTTTTCCACGTCCAAGCTCCTGCTAAGCGTTTCAGCTGTGCTCTTGGGATTTGGCCAGGTGGTCACCGCATTTCTGCAGGAGATGGTCTTTCAGCTTGGCATGACGCGCGCCAATTGGACGGCCATCCGTCGGCCCGTTCACTTCACCAATGGCCTATTGATACTCATTTGGGGCGCCCTCGCACACTGGATCGTTGTGCACTATTCGTTTCAAGCCACCGTTGGCTTGGCTGGCACCTTGTATGGCGCCACTACATTGCTGTGGAATTTTCTATCTTTTTGTTGCCAGAGCAAGGATTGATTGACGATTATGTAAAATCTAGTCATCAGGATTTTTAAATTAATAAATACATTCACGCCTGCGTAAACTTCATTTAACGGACAATTTCTTTTGCTCGCAATGTGTCACGTTTTATGTCGATATTATGATTATTTTTGCATGATTATGATTATGAATTATTTATTATCAAACACAAAAAAATATATACCTTTCTTCGTATGTTCTTTTTATTATTATAAAGTACATTTTGATTTTACAACGATTTTTCATCACCTAAAATTGCTAGGGCAACACTTTCGATATTTTTTATTTTATATGGACACACCGTTTGTGGTGCGATGAAATTATCATCGGTAACAGTACTTGCGGTTCAGTGTTCCAAAACGCTGTACATACATATTTTCAAGCTAATATATCGAATTTTTATAGAAATAGTTTGAGATGAAAGTGATTGCAGCTTTTTTCAATGTTTTTAATATTCACTACATTAATTAATACATCAATATCAACTGACTAGTAATTCAAAGAAAGTGTCAACCATTTTGTATTGTTGTGCTCAAACCTTTGTGCACTTTCATCGTCTATGCAAAGGTGCGATAACCCAAACATCGATAAGTTCTTTCTCCCATCTGCACGCTTAAGTCTTGGCGAGCGAGTTTTGTTGCAAAATTTTACAATTTATAACATTCTCTTCACTTTGTTATATTCTCACCGGTAAGTGTGTGCGCCTCGCAAATGCAACAATAATACTCATCGAATACACATTGCACGCGCTCATTAATATGTATAGGCAACGTGTAGTTGTGTGTGAGAACAGCGTCGTCAGCCGGCATTAAATTAGTTGGTTCATGTACATTGATTGGAAATTACAATACAAAATACACATAAAGAGTGCGTGGCAGTTGCAAATAGTATCAGCTTGTTTACGACAACTTTGACTTACACAGTTTGTTCGCTTTTCACTACAAATTTCGGCGTTCTCGATTTCGTTGTTATGTCTTAGTGTTGTGTTAGCAAAAAAGCGGCGCGCAACATCGTCAAACAGACGATTAAAAGAACAAGCAGGAAAACAAAAAACATCAAATGGCGGCCATGTTCAGTTTCAATTGATTGTTTCTATTGCAGTTTGTTTAGGGCTTGTTTAGAGCACACTGTTAACCAGTGTGCACACATTAGCTGTCAATATACTGCCCTGTCGAGTAACTGTGGCGGCCACCGGAGCCAACTGGAACCCACAGCAGCAGCAGCATAGTGTCATACTAGTGAACGGTACTAGAGATGGCTTGACATTCAACTGCGACGGCGATACTGTTTTAAATAATGTGACAAAGGACAACTGCCCTTATCCAATTTATCCAACAACGACCACCGACAACAACAACTTCCAGCAGTTCCTCAAATACAACACTAATCAAAAGGGATTCTCGTCGTCACAACTGAAGACTGAATTCGACCAGCAGTGCAGCAGCAGCAACAACAACAACAACAACGCGATTCATTTAACAACAGCAGCAATTCGAACAGAACCATCAACAATAGCAACAACCGACCGGCGTCTGGAAGTCGTACAACGTGCCTTGGACTTCATTTTGGATACCATCGAGGACCATCGTCAGGTGGATAATCATTGGGCCACTCTGCTGTTGCTGCGTAAATTGAGCGATGTGCGCGATTATTTGTTAAGCGAAGAGATCGATGAGTTTTCAATAGCGGCGCAATTGAAACACGAATTCGATCAAAGAATCCAAGAATTGTCAACCAAAATTGATAGTGTAATAACAAAAGAAACACTCACCTCAAATCACGATCCGATGGGCTTTGATCTGTTTAACAAGATTCGTCAATGGTTACAGCTGGGCGGACGAAGCCAACAACCCAAGGATCAACAATCTAATCAAACGGTTGGAAATGACGTTGATCATAAACGCAAGCGCAGGTAATAAACATAGTATTGAAATCGAATCCCATCCAATCCAATCTCATTGATGGATATGATTAATTTATTTGTATTTTAACGCTCTTGTTTGTCGCTTCTAGTTATCAACTTTCGAGCAACGAGGATTCCGCAGAACGTTTGATTAAATATCGTCGAGTCGATAATACATTTCCCAAATTCATGCCGAATGACGGTTAGTATTAAATTATACTCTATATTGTAGTCCTCCTGCGTCTGTTAAAGATTATAATCTCAAATTTGATTAGTTTTTCTTTTATTAATTTGTCTTATTTTTAGCTTAAAATTATTATGAAATATTTTTATATTTAATTAGTATATTCAATATTACACTGCAAAGATTAATTAAAAATAAGTAAATAAAGGTATATCCTTAACCTTAAAAAGAAAAAAATTTCATCTTAACTCTTTCGTTTGCAATGTATAATATTCGTTAGCTCTAAGTAATTTAAAAATGAATTACAATTAAAATTAAAGCTTTCACGTTTTTGTTTTTTCAGCTGATGACTACAGCCATATGGCGGAATCCAGGCAGCGCAACGATCAGGACAATAATAGCAATAGCTTGGCATGCCAAAGCCTAAAACGTCTTTCGATGTTCAACGCGCCACAAACACGTCGCGCACGTGTTCGCAACACGCAGGCAATAGCAATCGATTTGTCGGACTCTGAGGAGCAGCAGCAGCACAACGAGAGCAACATCTATCAGGCATTCTCCGATCGTCTTGTTGTAGATGTGCCCACAATGCCGCGCTCCGAATTCGGACGCACTTCGTCGGCCACTCGACCAAATCTACTATACTCCGATGCATTGCGCTGCGGCACAAATGGCTTTGCATCCGATCTGCACTTCTCAAGTCCATCCAATAGTCTGTCATCGTCGGATGCGCGTTTGAATGGACATGCCAGCAACATGTACGAGTCGAGCGTGAGCAGAGACAATGTTCTGGTCTTGGAGGATGAACGCAACGAGCACAATCAGTATATTAATCTAATCAACAATATGACGCTGCACGACAGCGTATGTCCAACATTGCCCCGCCGCCCTCCTGGCTTGGTGCGCGATGTGAATGAGAAGCCATCAACACCGCCGCGTCTGCAGCGTATCAATAGCAATGAGGACGATTGGCTCCGCGGTCTAATGAAGAGCAAAGCTGAACAACGTCCATCTTATACACTGGATCGATCCGAATACTTCAAGCTGCTGGAGAGCAAAACAAAATATCAATATGCACCCCAGCCAATGCCAGCGCTGGGCGGCATAAAGAAAACACCAGAAGTGAGTTACTCGGGCATTGAGAGCGTTAAAACTATGCCCAAAAAGGACAGCGACAAGTCGACGTTATCGAAACCCCAGAGTGAACTACAGAGCGAAACTGTTGTCAATAAGTGAGTTGTCCCAAGCCCTTCTTTTTTCTTTCATAATGCATTATATAAACATTTCAATTTGCAAACACAGCTCGCAAGTGCAGCCGCTTGCATCGAATGTGATTTCTCGGCCATTAACGAAGGCTTTGCAGCAACGTCATCGCAGTTGTATCTACTATTCTGATAACTTTCAGAAGAACCTTACCGAGAAAACGGTGCGTAAGCATCAGCAGGCTATCAATGAGAAGCAACAGCTAATTCAGGAGTGAGTATGCGTTTGCATTCTTTAGCACTATCCATTTGAACTAGTTATTTATTCGTTATTATCAACACTTTGCAGAGCCAACAAAGCCACGGAGGAACGTAGTGCATATGAGCAGAATGTGCTTGAGGCATTGTCAAAGCGCCGCTTTATATGCAAGACTATATTTGTGTTGGAGAAGTTTCCATCGGCTGAGGAGGAGGAACCTAAAATTATACCATTCACTGATGAGCATCAGCAGCGTTACAATGAACTCGTCTATGGACCGTCCCAAATGGTAATTTCATATTCTATTTTCCATCATCCGAATGGTCTTTGATTTTCAAAACCTTTGGGCGCGCTTAAAATGTTACTGCATATCAACGGCTGATGTTCTCATCTAATGTTTTGTATCTCTCTCTCTCTTTATCCCTATTGCTGTCTCTCTCTGTTTGCTGCTTAGCTGCTCGTCTCCAAGTTCAGCCTCAATATCACTCGCAGCGACATCAGCACGCTCACTGGCAGCTGCTGGCTGAACGATGAGATTATTAACTTCTACATGAATTTACTCACCGATCGCTCCGAGATCAAGAAGGGCAAGTTGCCCAGCGTTTATGCGATGAACACATTCTTCATCCCACGTCTGCTGCAGAACGGTCACAGTGCCGTAAAGCGTTGGACACGCAAAGTGGATTTGTTCAGCAAGGATATAATTCCAGTACCCGTGCACGTGGGCGGTGTCCATTGGTGCATGGCCATCATACACATGCGGAACAAGACGATCCGCTACTACGATTCAATGGGCAAGCCCAATCAGATGGTGTTGAACGCCCTGGAGGCATATCTGCGCGAGGAGTCGCTCGATAAACGCAAGGTGCCCTTCGATACCAGTGACTTTAAGATCGAGAGTGTTCAGAATGTACCGCAGCAGACAAATGGCAGCGATTGCGGCGTCTTTAGCTGCATGTTTGCCGAGTACATTACACGGGATCAACCGCTGAGTTTCTCGCAGGAGAACATGGAATATTTCCGCAAGAAGATGGTCCTCGAAATCTGCGGCGGCGCACTGTGGAATTAACCGATTGATTGATGTGGATTTAAGAACACCAGCTCAAGCATCGCCAGCTCCCCCTCCTCTAGAATTAATTATAACTTCGAAGTCTTCTAACATTAGTGAAGAGAGCGAGAGGACTGGCGCTACTTGGGCAATAAAAATAGTTTATTTATTTTTGGTAATTTGGCGATATCTTCGCTTCTCTAATGATAGTAACTAAATATAAGCATTTCCTTTCCCGAATTTCATCTAGATGCATTTCGTTTTTCATTCTCTACATTTTTTTTCATCATCGCAACGGGTTAACAATGATCTTATTAACAGGATACAACACACGATAACCATACATTCATATTCATATTCCAACTCGTATAAACTCGCGAAACGCACATCGGAAAAGTAAACAATTTTCCCCTTATAATAGTTTAGCATTTTGCAATTAAGTCGCCGAAGTTATAAGCAATAGACAGAACACACATTTTAATTAACTCAAACTATAATTACCTGTGTCATGTAATAATTTTGTTAACCCGTACATTTAATAAAGGAAAAGAAAAGAAAACAGTACAAGTCTTATTGCTTTTCATTTGAATCGCTTTTATGTGTCGTCATGTAGGTTTACTTACTTTGTCATGTGCTTCATATGGCAAACGCAGCATACGATTTTCTTATAAATAGGCTCTTGAGACTCTTCTCACTTCTAACTATTGCTACTTAGTGTTTTTTATTGGAGGAGAACTATTCTGCCTAACTTACCTTACCTTGCTCTTATTTCTCAAGAGTTGGTATATTTACATATATGTACATATGCAGCTTCGCATTTTGATTAAGGGGCCACAAAATATTGAATTTTTTTGCTCAAGTAGTTGCAAAATTGGGCAGAAAAAATTGTGTTTACCCTAATTTCCCATTTAGTAGAGGAAGCGTCGCATATAATGCAATGGCATATCAAAACTTTGACACGGTTTTTGCAATTGGCACGCACCATGACTCAAATAACTTTTAACATTTTCGCTTGACCATATCTTTACACCCCGCAGAGAATAGCGAACCCTATGGATAGAATTGTTGTTATACTTTGTGCCGGCAGGAAATGTAGAAGGAGGCACCTTTGACCCCATAAAGAATTTATATTCTTGATCAGCGTAAACAGCCGAGATGTTATAGCCGTGTCTGCTCTTCTTTCTGTCCGTCCGTATAACACCTAGATCTCAGAAACTATGAGAGTAAAAGATATAATTTTTTTGACATCATATGTTTGCACGCAGATTAACTTTGTTGCCTACTTCCGCTCCCTCAATTCGACAAAAATTAAAGAACAAACGTAAAGCTAATCTCGAATTGTGGTACATACAATAATAACTACTGTATTTAGGATTTACAATTTAATTGCGAAGAATATAAAGTAAAAATTATTCAGGAAATTCTTTTGTATTGAAAATAAACGCATACTTACGACGAGTCTTGCAGCAAAGCAAAGAAAACAGCAATTTAATTATAAAAGACCTATATAAATGATTATAAAATCTTTCAAACAAAACAGTAAAAGTTTCCAGCCATACATTAGGTTAGGTTAGAGAAATGCCGATGTGGACTTTGAGAACTTACCATCATAAGTAAACAATTTGAGATTCACCGAGGTTTTTGAGAATTTACCGTTCAATTCAAATTTGAAAATAAATAGTAAAAATTACATTGCAAAAGGAAATTTGCTGAGGAGACTTCTTAGCATTTTCAGTTAGTCAGTGAATGAGGCCACAGAATATTATCTGGATGCACGAACAAGAAACTCAATGTTAGGTCTAAAGGCTCTTAATGAGACATCTATAATACAAGTAATTGTAATGGATTATACGATAATCAAAGAAGTCCCTGATAAGTGATTGTCCTCGTAATCGTTTTTATGATGATGATATATGAGTGTATTATATTATATCTTATAGTTGTTGTGGTTTGCCACTTTCAATGAGGATGATGCGATTAATCAATGAGAAATATCTAGTTTTCTTTCTCTATTCAGTAAAACTGATTTATAATGCACCGTCGCATTTTGGTTTTTGTATCAATCGTTGACCGATATATAGTGTACTTTTATTATAATATTTAATTTTACCAATAACAAGTTTTTTTTCTTTTGTTAATCCAATTATTTTGGTGCAAACGTTGCTTTTGACCAATCCCTGCGCCTGTTATACTATATGTTTAAGTTAAGGACTTAAAACAGGCAATGTAAAAAGATGATAACGGCATCTCGCTTATATGAAGAAAGAACTCAAAGAAAATTAAAAATAATACTTTCTGAAATGGACGCAAAACAATTATAATCAAATTTGAGGAAATTTGCCTTCATAAGCGTACATCTAGCTAAATTATTTTTATTTTCAACTATTTTTACAGGATTGTGTAAATTCATAGAAAAAAAATAAAATTAAAAAAAAATACCTTAGTCGCTACCATAGTATTGCTAATATTCTTCAAACTTATATATACACAATATGTAATCCAAGTAAAAAGTAGTTTTTCTTATGTTTTCTCATTGTTTTTGATCTTTTTTGTTTGGTTTTTTTCATTTTTCATTTTCGTGTCAAATATTACGGTTATTATAGAAAGGTATTATTTATTTTGTTGGGAGGCGGGTGGGGAGGGTAAGGTTTTTGGGAAAGCTTAAAAAAAACGTATATATTGTTTTGTTTGTATGCGTGAGATAATGCCACTTTCAGAACTTACTCGTAACGTTTCGAATACACACTAAAAACAAATTATCACTTTTCTAAAAGTTTATTTGTATTAGTTTACTTTTCTTATAACAAGCACAGGGAACTGGAGTTTCTTTTTTGTTTCGTTTTGCTTTGTTTGTGTTTTCATAGTAAATGGATTTAAGGATATACTGTTATCGACAACTAAAAATATATGTATGTTATAATCTACACGTCTATGAATATCATCTCGGTGGCGAGTTGTTCTCTGGCAAAACAAAAAATGATTCAAAAAAAAAAAAGTATTATGAAAATAATATCTGTACATACATTTGAGGTATATAACGTGACCATCGTTCGATCGATCAGGTGTGCGGTATATGTTAATAAAGCATCGACCTTTATAATGGCGATAATCAATTTGCATACGATGTTATTCACCCCGTCTCTTTCTCTCTTGCACTCTGTCTCTCTCCATCTCACCCTGTCGCTATGTAACTTTCTCTATCGTATGTGTGTCACGCCATATTTTATCTAATGTGTACCCGCTAGTTTATATGGTATTAGGAAGTCTCTCGTTTTATATTTATATTATTCCAGATCTCGCTCGATACATACATACATATATGTATATGCGTATATACATATCGAAGTAAGCCTGCATCATCAAGAGCTTTTGTCATTCGCGTATAATCAATATCAAAAAAGCATGATTTACTCTATATCGTATATACATATATATACATACATATATGTGAGTGTACATATGTTGTGTGTTGAGTGTGTGGTTGTCACTGAGTTAACTGGCCGTCTGCACAAAAGGATCAAGGATATAACCAAACCAATCCAATCTAATCCTCTCAAGCACCGGCAAATACTTTGCTAGTGTACAGTGCACAATATCGCGGCGTTACTGAAGAATCGCTTTGAATCAGCTCTTATTATTAGTTTACGATTTTAATAATACTTCAATATATGTGTTATATGTACATGGCCAAGACCACAACAGGCGTGCGTCAATGTCCGTCTCGTTATTGTTTTTCATGTTCTTTTTCTTTTTCTTTTGTTTTTCCATGCTTCTTCTTCTTTATAATAGTGCGTACTCGAATATCCTTTAACAGCCTAAACATACATTGTCATCATATTCATAATACATCTGGGGAATCTGTAATCTAATAGGTTCCGTTCCTTCTTCCGGCTACCCGAGCGAATTATCGCATCGATCTAACATCAAATTTTGGTTTTATGTATTTACACAGAGAAAACTACATAAATTAAACGCCAAAAGCTATTTAATTTATTTTAGGAAATTCCTACCAAAAAAAAAAAAAAAAAAAAACCTTGCGTCAATTATAATACAAAAAAAATCCAATTCAAATGGGGCTCAGGGAATGCAATTATTATAATGATGGGGGATCAGATGAGAATATAGTATATATAAATTGTATATTTAATTTACTTTCACGATATTGATTAAAAGATGTTTTTGTTATTCATGTTTAAATGCTGACAGTATATCGATTGAGATAATTTAGTATTACTTTTATGTATTCTGAAATAATATGATAAATACATATTCAATTATGTATATATATTTGTTACTGTATAGTTTTATGTACGTCTGTGTGTTTGTGTGTGTGTATGCATGTATTTATATATATACATAATTATGTAGAGAGATATCACCCGCCACTGAGTTAAGTATTTGAAATTATCACGCTTCAATTGAGTAGTGTTTTTTTTTTTTGCAACTCAAGTGAGTAAACGCATCGTTATTTAGGTTTTCTTTTCATTATTGGTGAATCATCTAACTTTAATAAATGGGAAATATGTACCAATATACGTAATATGTATGTATGCATATATACACATATGTTTTTCGTAGGTTAAGTGTGGTAGCATTGTTGATGTTCTTCTTCTTCATCTTCATCTTATTTGTTGTTGATTTTGCTGAGAATGACATGATGATGTGAGGATCGATCTCTTTCAACTTTGATCTCGATCTTTTTTATGTTTTTTGCTTTTTTTTGTTTTTGATTTATAAAATAATTCGTTTTCTTAGTGTTTTAGGAGAAACTTATGATTGAAGCACAAAAATAAGATTTGCCGACAGATGAATGTCATTTTAATCTAACGATATACTTATTACTATTATAGTATTCTTAAAATAAAACTTATAAAAGGTTTCTTTGTGATTTTCTCCTTCAGTAATTCATGGAAATTTGATTACTTATTATTAAAAAAAATTAATATAATTAATTTCATATATATATATCTATAAATATATATACGCGCGTGTATATATAAATATACATACATATATACATATATATATACATGCATACACACACACATATATATATACATATACATATACATATATCTATCTATATATCCAACACACATTAGTTAACCTGATAATAGATCAACCAACAATTATTATGATTCCTTCTTGTGTTCGTGATGACCAACGATAGGTTATAAATAGTGAAGAGTATTTTACTGCTAAACCTATTGATTCTCGTCATCATCACCGTCACCATCATCGTCATCATGCTGCTCATCCAGCTGCTGGTGTTGTTGTTGGGCAGCAGCTGCTAATAACGCCGCTTTCTGCACTGCTTGTGCTTGCGCCTGCAGCGACGCTTGCATCGAGGGTGCTGACATGGCAATTTTCCCGCTTGTCTTGTACTCGGTCATTTCCTAAAATATTCCCCAAATATTAATACAACACTCATTCAATAGTTGTGGATGTCTCATTATTTTCTTACCCGTTCATATCGTGCCTTGTCACGCTCTGCCATCGACTCGTACTTTTGCTTGACCTCTGGATCGACGTCCGACCATTTGCGGCCCAGCTCTTTGGCAATATCGCCAACGCCGAATTCGGGATTAAGAGCCTTAACCTTATTTCTTTCATCATTGCAGAACCAGAAGAACGCAGACCTAATTGAAAAGACAAAATGCAAATGGAAATTAATACATTATGCATGGGAGCTTGAATGATGATGATAAATGCAAATATACATATATAGGGAAAGGGAAAGGGTAGGGGGTGGAGAAATCATAATTGAAAAATGTTAATGTTAGTAGAGATTTTGCTACGAACTCACAATGAACGTTTAGGCGCATTGGGGTCCTTGATTTGTTTTCTTTTCTTCCCGCGACCCACAACCGCACCCTTGGGCGGCACATAGTTTTGCATTTCCTGTTCGTATCGCTGCTTGTCTTTTTCAGCCATTTCGTGGAAGCGTTTCTTCTCCTTGTCAACCATTGTCTGGCAAAACAAATTAAAAGCGTTTTAAAAGAGAAGTCCATTAACTGTTAATATCGATTGCATCACTTACCTTCCATCGTTCAGCGCATTTTCGCGAGAATTCGGCGAATATCACCGTCTCATCGGGATGCTTCTTTTTGTGCTCCTCTCTGCAAGTTTGTACAAAATATGCGTAGGCGGTCATTCGACCTCTGGGTTTCGCATCAGCTTTTCCTCTGACCATTGGGCTCTGCAAAACACAAATAGATGAATAGGACTTGCATTAACAAAGTTGTCCCAACTAAGTAAGAAAAGCGAGCAAAACTTACGGCTGAGTTGATGACATTTTGTTGCTGTTGCTGTTGTTGCATCTGTTGCTGCTGCTGTTGTTGCTGCTGCTGTTGCTGTTGTTGCTGCTGTTGTTGCTGCTGCTGTTGCTGTTGTTGCTGCTGCTGCAATTGGGCAGCTGTGTTGGCATCCACTTGGCCCTGATTGGCAGCCGAATACCACCATTGGGAGCCGGGCACCGCTGCAGCGGCGGCGGCTTGTGCCATATTTAGACGGTAATCGTAGCCGGTGGTTGCCGCATTCGAGGTGGCAACAACTTGGGCCATTGTCGTGGCTGGATTGGGGAAACTGCTGGCCATTTTGTATGTGAATAGCTGTTGGCCAACGCCGGCGGTGGTGTTGGAGCTATTTTGATGCGCCTGCTGTTGATTCTGCTGGACAACTACTTGATGCTGTTGCAACTGTTGCTGTTGTACTGCAGCCGCTTGTTGTTGTTGCTGCGCAGCCAGTTGCTGCTGATAGTGTTGAATTGTTTGCTGATCAATAGTTTGTTGTTGGGGTTTGTTGTTGTTGTTATGATTGTGTTTGTATATATATGTTTATGTTTATGTTTATGTAGATGTAGATGTATATATTTATACATACGTAGGTATGTGATCCAGTGTGAGGCCAAAACAAGAGCGTTAGAGAGAGAGAGAGAGAAAGAGAAAGGGAGAGATGAAAAGGAATGGATTCTCCGCGTTGGCATCACACTGAATCAGATATTTCATGTATTGGGCATGCAAAAATCCATTTTAAATAACACATGATCAGCATTGTGATCGATAACATCGACTACCCAAAAAAGCTATCCTGACTAACGCATATTTCCATTTCACTTTAAATGTCGAGTAAAGAAGGCTCGCTCATCATTTGAATGGGTATTTATAATACACAATTGAAAGACAACAACTACGATCTCTAATAATGATCTGACGATATCTCTCTCGATAATCGTTATAGAAAAAAGGTGATCAACCCAGAAAAAAAAACTCAGGAACAAAACTGACCTAGCAAGACAAGCACATACAAATGCATTTATATATTGGCGTGCCTAATTAATCAACGAAAGTAATCGCAATTAAGAATCGTCTACGTAACGTGCACGAAAAAATAAAGAGAGAAGAGAGGCGATCATACAAAATCAGCAACATTGGCGTTTGGCGCCAAAAACGATCAACTCTCGCCTGCTGTATTTGTTTGTGTGCGTCACGCTCACTTGCCTCACACATACACACACACACACACACACACACGTACGTAGCGTGCATATGGAAAGTATTCAGTGAATACGCGCATGAAAAAAAATGGTTGGAGTAACAACAACAAATTCGCGAATGGAACATGTTTCATTTCTCAATTGTTCCATTCAGATTTATCAATATACCAACCAACCAAGCTGCGTTTCTTATTAGCAATTCTTGCGTTCACAGTATGTAAACAAGTTGTTACGCATATTTATGTACATATGCACAAACATACATGCGACCATGTGCATAAAGCTATCAGAGAGTGTATGTATGTGTGCAATAATAAAGTATAAACAAAAACAATGCATTGTTTTGTTAGAGCGCGAGGCATCGTCGTCAGCTGTTTGCCGATTTCGATTTTTCATTGAAACGCACAGCAACAACTGGAACTGCTGGGGATGGGGTTCGGTTTCTTTTTTCAATAAAAGTCACGTTTATATAGAAAAAGAAAAGAGCAGGTTCACACCAGACGCGGTTCGTGTTCGTGAACCAGTTTATCGACTCTTCTCTTTTATGCTCTTTATGCCAGGGGTGGCTAAGCTATTCATGTACAATAAAATACAAAGGCAACACTGGTCAAACATATGAATGTTTGTATGTGTAAATATATGTACAGGCCATGTACACATGTAGAATATCCCCAAAATAAAATGAAATGGTCAATTATGATGTAAATATATCTGCTTGTATGTACGTGCTGCGTACACTTGTAGAAATACTATGTACATGCATAACTAAAAACAAAATGGTTGTACAGCGGGAAAGAGCAAGAGAGAAGAGAGAGCGAGCGAGAACTGACAAAGCATTTCGAGTTTACACACAATCGCACACACATAGTAGTAGTTGTCTGCTTATAGCGAGACACACACACACACACACAACCACACAAAGAGAATTCGCATGGGGCAGACGTACATATGTATGTACATTTCTTTATATGCATACACACAAACATATGTATGTAAGTATGAATACAAGTATGTATATACAGGCAATTTCAGATTACGCAAGCCTCGTCAACTTTTCATAGATATGTATGAATGTACATAAGTAGTTACATACATGTGTATGTATGAATGTATGTACGAGCCATATACATGTGGATGTACACATACACACATAGCCTAGCGTTGTTTGTGTAGCATTTGAAAATATCAAGGCACATGTCATTTCCAATTTTATATTGTTAAATATACACACAATTGAAGGTATGAAAACATACATACATATGTATGTGCATACATACGTTCGCTGTATGCCATTTTGGCTGTGTTCTAAATTAACAGCATGCGTATGTAAACATCGCAGCAGCAACTAAATAAAATAAAAAATGGCGACCATAGATGCGCACGCAAAATACAAAATTTGCTTGTATGTGTGTGTGTGTATTGTCTTTACGGCGTCGCTGTTCGACTACGTGCAAAAGCATACATACATAAGTTTGTGTGTGTTTGTGTTTGCATGTTTATGTATTTAGTTTCTTGGCAAAATGCTCATATGCTGAGAACACACACACACATATACATGAATGTACAATGTATGTTTGTATGCAGTAAGATTCCAGCTTGGCCATTGTAAAATTTCCATACTCTACGCGTATGCGTTTCAGTCTCACATGTATTTTTATACATACTCATATGTGTGCGTGTGTTTGAATGTTTATATGTGTACATGTGTATATAACAAATGGAAGTAGTGCGTGTATTTGCCAATTTTATTTGTTGTTGGCGGGAAAAATGCAAAACTAAAATCAACCAAAAGAAACAAAAACACCATACCTACATATGTATGTAGGTTTCTCAATATGTATGTTTGTCTGTATGTATGTGAATGTTTGTATATATTTCTGTATGTATGTATGTAACTATGAATGCTTGTATGTATGTGCAGTTAAGCTTACCTGTATTTGATGAAAGTGTTCCATGGTTTTAGCCGATTTCTGATCTCCTTTAGCGGATTGGAAGGGGGTGGTGGTGTTGGCGGAGGAGGTGAAGGGGATTTAATCAGTTGTAGTTAAAGAGTTTAACTTTGTTAAATGTTTCTGTTCCTCTGTTCTGCTTCTTGCACTGCACACACACTCACACACACGCAAACACAAACACACACCACAATGGGGATAAAATAAGTGTTGCAAGCGAGTTTCCAACTAGCATTCGTTTTTCCTTTTTGTTTTTTGTATTCTCTATGTATGCATGTATATGTATGTTGTCGTATGTACGTTCTTCTATTGATTATTGTACATACAGATGATGTACAAAGGAACAAAACGGAGTCACGATATAACTTTATTTTTTCTGTTTTTCGTTTTTTTTTGTTTAATTTTTCCGATTCTTACGACAAATTACAGCGTAACAGCGAACGTAACGCAACACAACGCAACGCGAATCGTTTTTGTAGAAGTGTTTTGTGCGGTTGTTGTTGTTATTGTTGTTGGCTGTTTGTTTTTAGTTAGTAAAAAATAAACAAACGAGGCAACGCAACGCAGCAGCTTGTGCTTTATTGCAGGGCACAAGAGTGTGTAAATGTGTTTTTGTTGGTAGCATACAATATCAATGCGGAAAGAAAAGATGAGGTTCGCGCGCCGCTCGCTTGATTGAAAACACACACAGAGAGAGTACCAACAACGAATGCAAAGGCTATTGAATTGAATAGCCGTCTCTGCCGTACTGTGCTTCATAGCCACAGCCACGGTTCGGTTGCCTGGCTAGCGCCAGCGACTTCTGTATGCGTTGCCTGCGCGAGTGTGTGCAATCCGTGTGAGTCCCTCTCGCCCGTGTGTGTGAGAGAGCGTGAAGCGAGAGAGTAAAAACGGGCTAAAATGAGCAAATGATGGCGGCGGGCGGCATGCTGCTCTCATAGTGTACGCGTACACTGTACAGTTTTACTGAGCGCACTTTCTCTCCTGCTTGGTTTTCGGTATTGCTGCTGCTGAGTGTTCAGTGTGCTTAGCGAGAGCGTTTGTCTTTCTGTATCTGTGAGTGTGTGCGTGTATACACGTGGTGGAGGGAAACACAGGCCTTATAACATTTTTGGCTTATTACTTTTTATACAAAGGTTTACACACACACACTCGCACATACGTACATATATATGTGCATACATTCTTGTTTATATGTACGTAGGCATGTGTAGTGTCTGTATAACTAGATGTACATACTTTTTGTTTTTCTTATTACTATAATTTTCAATGTGTGAACACATCCTTATGTACATCTCCACATTCATACATTTCTGCACGTCTTGTACCTAAAACTTATAAACTTTCCATACAACATTCAAATAAGACAGAGGCGTACATACATATGCACATACATATGTATGTCCGTACATACTTGTGTACATACATATGTACGTTGTATATGTACATGCAGATGTAGATGCACACATATGTACTTATGTATTTACTTATTGTCAATTGTATGTACACGCAAATGACCGTTGTGGGTAGTCTGCACGTACATACTTATGTACATATGTATGTATGTATGTATGTACGGGTACTGCACATCAAAATGTACATACACAAGTTTTGTTTATATGTATGCAAGGCGACAATACATTCTCACCATATTGGTTTGCATGTGTGCGTTTGTTTTTCGCCTCTACACAAGCACAAAAAATGCATGTATTGGGTATATGGTATACACACACAGTGATATGCTTGCTACATACACATGTTTCATTTTGCGTTCCTCGTCTGACTGTACTTCCCAGCTCTCTCAATTTAAAAAGAGAGTGAGAGAGAGAGAGAGAGAGACACATTTGTTGGAATAATGCAGCTGTGTGTGAACGTGTGTTAGTGAGGTCACAAATACCCAACACACAAATTTTCTTCGATTTTATTTGATCATCATCATCATCAAAAGGGTGTTTTTATAAACTAAAATATATGTACACACCAATTGAAATGTGCATATTTCTTATTCTATTGTTTATTACTATTCTTTTTTTTTTTCAGCCAAATAAAATAAATTAATTTTCTCAAATATTTACATATGGGTATTCTTTTTTTTACCCAAATGAAATAAATTAATTTTCTCAAATAATATACACAATTAGGGTAAAATCAAGGAAAATCAAAAGTTTGAAACCATAAAATGGATTTGAATGCTAATAATAAATAATTTTTTTTTTAAATTCGCCGAATGTTTATATTCGATTATTGTGCATCTTATCGAAAAATATTGAGAATACAACCCAGGGGAGTGGTTCTATCAGGGATGGCGATCAACATTTTTATGTTACTAGTTCTTTGTGTTTTATATGTAGAATAATGTGTTTCGTTTTATTTGACAAACCGCATATTATAAAAAGAAAATACCATAAAGTCCTACATATCGTAGATTGTTAAAAATGTTAGCGCATAAGTTCGAAAAACATAATTTCATAATTTTGTTTAGCGATGCATCTCTGTTCCGTTCATTTCGTTCCACATGGTGGCGGCTTGTCATCTGTTCGTATGCATGTATTTATATGTTTATGTCCATGTGTGTGTGCCAGCTGTCGGCGTTAGATGCGAGTTATTGTTTGATTTGAAGCAAACACATTTGTAAACGAACGGAACTGAAATGGCAAACAAAACAGAAATACCGCTACCAGCTGAAGACCTCGACTGGGTGCAACTGAGACAAGATCTGGGGCCCGTTGTCGAAGTGGAGACAACCAAAGAGAAACTGTTGCGCAAAATCAACGAGAACCCTTTAGTGCCAATTGGTAAGTTTCATCACCCATTTGGTTTTTTTTTCGTTTTGTTATGTAAACACTAAAAGTGCATTAAATTTTTGCATTAATTTCGTTTGCATACACTTAGGCTGCCTTGCGACGACAGCGGCATTAACAGCTGGTCTTTACAACTTTCGCACCGGCAATCGCAAAATGTCACAATTCATGATGCGCACTCGAATTGCGGCTCAAGGATTCACTGTTCTCGCCTTGATTGTGGGCGTGGTAATGACATACGGCGACAAGAAATCAACAAAATAATAATTTATCGATTCAATGTGATTGTTGTGTAAATTAAAGAGTTCGACATCAAATTTCTATTCTAGCATAATCTAAATAATATTTTTGATCATTCATTGTTGTTTGTTATTTAACTTTATAAGATAGGATCGATCTTAAGTGCCTTCTCTCTAAATATATGATAGTTTATATGGCCTAGAAAAGCATCGCTACTGCGCAAGTAGTTAAAATAAAACTGAAAAAGAAAAACTAAAAACAAAAAGAGATCAACTAGTTTCGCTGTGGATCAACTGTGCTCATATATACTATACATATCACTATATACATATATATGTATGTTAAGAATTTTGGACCCTGATGCTTCAAGAGAAATATTTGGGTTAGGTTAATATTTTGTGGAAATGTTACGATCAGATAGAAAACATAAGCTTAGAAAATAATGAAGTCGAATTTTATATATGTAGTAGCTTTGGTCACATTGTATGTATATTCCTTTACAATAACAGACAGTATGAGAATTATTTTATGCGAGGCTAGAATCTCAAAATTACTATTTGAACTTTATTACGATCAGATAAAAATCTGTAAGACAAAGAAAATTAATTTCGTTTGGTAGCATTGGCCACACTTAATATTCTAATACGTTACTCTCCAAACTAATATCAATGTTAGCAATCGGAGCATTATTTTTTGTGAGGTTGGTTCTTGAAAATTGCAAAAAACAACAAATACTTTTGGAATTTTTTGTGAGAAAATGTAGTAAAAGTAAAGTAATTTGTATACATGCCTGTGTATTGGATGGGTGTGGCCAAAGCTACGGGGGTTGTGTATTATCCCCTTGGTTGGGGAAGATGCGCGCGCAGGACTCTCTGGGATGTATGGGGCGCTAATGTCAATTGTGTGCAGTACTCAGTTCAAGGTAGTATTTCATCGGTATAGGACGTTATTTGATTAAGGTATGACAATGTTTTGGAAAAAGAGAAAAAACAAAAAAATATGCAACACGATAATTGCAGTGTTCAAATACTTTATAATGATAAAAAGGACAAAAGATCAAATTGCTGAGAAACGCTTTATTGTGACAGTTGTAAACATGAAATATACAGAATATATGCATATATTGTACATATATATATATATATATATGTATGTATATATTACTGCAGGGCGATTGACCTGATTTAGTTGGTATTACTTGCAATTATATGTTTTATTTTGAATTAAAGGTACAAAACAACCCCCAAAGGGGGGAAGAAGGTGTACACAAGAACACACACACAAACATACATATGTACACATACATGCATAGGCATTTGGGTAGATAACATAATGTTAGCTGAATTATGTACATATATTTGATTCATTATTTTTAACAGACGTCGAGATGAATATATTGTTTGGCAATTGTGTGGGAAGCTGCGATCAACTGGCGGGTCCGCCGCCAGATTTTATTTTGTCGATGCCGCCGCCGCCGTTGCCCTCGTTCCTAATATCGAAGCCCAGGCACATCGATGTTCTGCTGCCCTCAAACGAATCGCAGCCCTGCTTTGCGGCCTTCATGTGCGGCCAGAGCAGTCAGCACAATGACAGCGGCAACGAGCTGATGGAACTGGTGCGAAGCGATTCCAAGGGTTTGGAGAATGTTTGGTTCTTTGTGTCCTCGTGCATTGGCATCTTCGTGCTCGGCTGCTTCCTGGCGCTCATCGTCATCAGATGCAGAGAGTGAGTAGTCCAGAGTTTTAACTTTCAATTGGTTCTTTCATTTGATCTCTGGAATTATAGCAGTTATAGTCAGTAAATTTGGTAAGCATACATACTCCATACTCTTCAAATATGTGGTGGGAACATTTCATTACTCTCGCTTGATTAACTTGCAAGTTAAACGAGTCTGTCTGTCTGTCTGACCGTTTGTAAGAACTCACAAATCTCTGGAACTAGATGAGCTAGAGCAACCAAATTTGCTGACAATACTTGTAACGCGACCCCACTTAACATGCATTGTTTTTTTTTTTTTAATTTTCAGCACCTTCTTCTCGTACCACGATGCAAACATCAAGCAGACGGCCATCAATGCACTGGGCGAGGCCACTAAATCGAATGCATTCACTTCTGGCGGCATTCTCTATCCGTGCGCCACGGCAAACAGTCGCGATTTGCTCCAGAGCCAGCTGGTCAACGACAGTCGTCTGCTGTGGGCCACTCTAACGCCACATGGCACCCGACATTTCATCATCGAGAACTCGCAGGATGGGCACTATGAGTCCGTCGACTATCGCGGCAAGGCGCACAATCAAGTCTTCCGAGGTTATGCAAAGCAATCGCAGTCTTTCGTTAAGGTAGTTTCTGGTGACTTCTCTGTTAGTGCTCGCGTATCAACTACAAATGTTGCATTCTCTTTGCAGTCCTTTGATAACAATGGTTTCGTTGACTACGACTACGAGGATCCCACACCGTTGATGGACTCCTATCATGATGACATGGACTCGGGCTATCAAGAGCCACATGAGGTCACCGGTTCATTGAAGCGTTCGCCACTTCGCACATTGGCATCGGGGTCAGTGTCGGTGTCGGTGTCGGGATCGGGTTCATCGCCCACAGCTCCACACGATTATAATGCGAGTGTATCAGCGAATCAGGCGAATCAGGGCAACTCGTTGTCCATTAGCCGTAAGACAACGTTGTCGCGACGCATCAGCGATGCCTCATCCCATAATGGCACCTCGATGTAAGCTTGATTAGTCGGTATAGCAATCACGTTATGTAAATTAAATATGGAACAGGAAAATGCAGCCAGTGTACGTCACCAAAACGAGAGAGAGAGAGGGAGAGAGAGAGAGAGAGTAAAAGTTGAGAGGCCTGTCGTCCAATAAATACATCACAATAAGAGACAAATGACAAACGAAGTTGGGCTCGGCATGCCGAACATTCAAATACCCTGGCAGAGAGTGCATTCCTACTAAAGTTGTTCTGATGCAATACCTCGAAATCGATTTCGAGACTGTGTGTGTTCCTATGACAGCTATAGCAATCCGATCCGACGGATCCAAATCGACGGATCTGCATAATATTACATTAAGATAACGTTCGGTACTAAGAGTGTAGATTACTTAGATACAGACAGACAAACATTATTCTGCTTGGGTATAATAATAATGGAATCAATGAAAACTAACTACAATATGCAGTATTTACGTAATCTAAGGAATCTACATATAGAACTCGCATGTTGAATAAGTCTAGAGTTGTGCTAATTCTTACTTAACTGCTAAACACTAATATTGAATCGCTAAATAATTCCATAATCAACACATACTATAACTATAACTACATATAACATAACATAATATTGTCCCATAGCTGAGACCTTTGAAAAACGATTTTGCATCAAATAAATTCATTTCAATTGTATTTTACACTGCGATTTTAACAACTTAACTAATTTGATTTATATTTACTTTATGTTTAACATGTCCCATTAAAAATAAATAATTATAACGAACGTCGCATAAATTATGATTTAGGTTGCAAAAAAAAAAAATACATATATAAATATATATTAAAATAAACAAGAATTTGTATAGTCGAGTATGCTCGACTGGAGGTTGCCCTGTGTCCAGTTACGCCTTGCTATATGCATAGATAATTAAATAGTTCTACTTCGAATCCGGAAGACGGATTAGGGAAATCATTATCGGTTTAATCATACGAACCAGATCGAAAATGTCATTTGCTGACTTTAATTCTCATTATAATTTGAAGATAAAGAGCTTAAGTTGTTTTAATCTTTAAGATCTGGCTTTTTAAACAGACGGACGGACAGACAGGCGGACGGAAGTTGAAATTTGTTCTGCTGGCTGTCGCAATGTCAGAACTTATACCCTTTAAGTAGGGTAATGGGCATAGAACAACGGATACTGGAACAGGGGCAGCATATAGAATAATTAACTAATTTCGATTTAGCAACTTAATATACTCTTGATCCAATCATGCAGATGCACCTCAATGACATTGACCTGATTGTAGTTCTTCAAATGGAACTGATTGAAGGCCGTGGTCAGATGCATGACAGCGGACACAAAATCGCTGAGCCGCAGAGTGCCATCTTTGCGTATGTATCGCTGGATAAGGCAGTTCATGATGTCCGTGCTCAGCTGGAAGCCAATGTCGTAGAGGGCGTCACGCAATCGCTCCGCACGTAGAATGCCAGCTTTCTCTTTCGTGTACATTTTGAAGACACCTTGCCATGACTTCAGGTTCACCATAAACGTTTTAAACTGCTGGAACGTGATCCGACCGTTGCCCGTTTTGTCTTGCAGCGCGATCACCTGACGGCAGATGTCGATGTTGGCACATCCCTTGATGTAGTCATTGGGCAGACACGCCTCCAGCAGTTCGTGCAGTTCAAAGCAATTGATCGTCTTGTTCTCATCGGCCAACTGCATGTAGACTGGTTCGTATTGGCAAACGCTCTTGATCTTCTGCACATTATCGTCGCTCTTCAGCGAGGGGAACGGATCGAGCAGTATCATCGTCTGTGTCTCCAGGCACGACAATCGAAATGCCGCGGTGCCCAGGATGCGCACCGTGAACTGCGCCTCCTCCGCCGGCTCATAGGTGGTGGGCATCAGCACATAGTGTCCCACCTCCAGTTGGGTATGATAGCTAACGTGCCGTGTGTTCCCATAGTCCGAGTTGAGGAAGCTCACGTGATTCTTGAAGAAGTCCTTTTGGAGACACTCGTTGAGGCTGTAGTCGCGATTCCACATGTACATCGTGAAGCCAATCACCTTAGGCTCCACCGCAGTGTGCTGATTGAGGGCCACCACGATGTCCTGTTTCTCCTGAATGGATATCATAAGCTGTGGATTGATGTGAAACGATTCGTGGTTGCGACAACCGCCCGCTGTCACGCCCCGCTTCCATTGGCCTTGATACATTTTCATTTTCCAATGCAAGGGACGTCCCTTGAGCATCTCCTCCCCACTCGCCGTCTCCGAGTCCAAGTAGACAACCTCGAGGGTGGTAAACGTTTGTACAAAATCATAGAACGAGATCCAGAACTCCCCCAGCTCCAGTTGTCCCAAGAGGCGTCCACGCTCTGCGGCAGAGACACGCTCCCAGGTCTTGGAAAGCGGCGACCAGTCTCCAGCGAAGTGGGTTTTGTCCCCAAACGGTTTCGCCGAGAACGTGTCCTTCATGCGAATCAGCTGCACCGAGTCACCCATCACCGTCTCCACCTTGTCCAAGCAAGAGAGTCTGCAAATCAATAGTAGAATACAAAATTTATAATTAATCGAGGAACGAATAAAACGGGTTATCTTTCAATGAACTATCATTCTTAATTTCCATGCTTGGAGTTTCATACGCCTTTAAATATTTTACTTTTAATAGATTAGAAACAAGATTATTTACGATTTCTTTTACTTTCGCCTCAGTAATAACTTTTTGTTTGCTCATAAAATAAATAATACATACTTTTAATGATTGCGCTTCCTGAAGAACGATTATTTTTTACCCTCAAATTTCAATTCAAATACCTCTAAGCCTCAAAATGAAATATTATTGTTAATGAACAGCATTAGAAAATTTGTATATTTACTTTATCATTCCCATATACATATAAAAGAGATTTTAACTTAAGTACATTTTTAAAAATATCATTAATTTTGGGTTTTTATTCTGTTAAAAAAATATGACAATCATTTCTTTTAAAGATCGTTAAAAATCTAAATATATAAAATAAAAATAATTTTTGTTTTTTTAATATTTCCGCTCAACTCAAAATCTTTATAAATATATATATATATATATATATATACAAATATTGATTTTTCTTTAATATTTCCCAATCTTATATATATATATATATATATATATATAACAAAGATTGGGAAATATTAAAGAAAAATCAATATTTGTATTCTTTGTATTTTTGTAGAATTACTTAAAATCAATATTTATTTAACAACAAATTTGAATAATCAATGAATTTGTTGAACATAAATCATATACTATACATATGTATGGTGTTTATTATTTTTATTGTGACTCGACTTGCCTGTAGTTCACATTGAGCAGAATGCCATTGGCCAATCTCTCGGTGGTGTTCTTCTTCTGCACTGGCGCATTCTTCACAGCGATGCAGGTGGCAATGCAGGTGGTGGCCAGCTGATCCTTCAGCGTCTGCGGCCGAATGCTGTCCGCCACAATGGGCATGCACTTGACCACACCGCCGAGGAGATCGGTTAATCCATCCGATCGCGTGCCATACTTGAGGGCCTCATAGGAGCCATGCAGCTTGGCAATTGCCTTCTCTAGCAACGCGGCCCAAAAGCAATTCGATGCCTGGGGCTGCATGAACGCCAGTCGACCATTGATCGTGGGCAGACGATCGTCAACGAGCACTTCGACCCATTCGCCGCACCACCAGAGACGAAAGCGATAGATGCCCAACGATTTATCCAAGCCCTGATCGGCGGGCACCACGCGATAGAAGAGATTGCGCAGCGAGTATAAAACGCCCAAGCACGAGACTAACCACCGATCTCCCATTTTACCAGGAATCACATCGAATTCGGCGTTCTCATTGAGGAACGAGGCTTGGGGATTGTTCAGCTCGGCGATGCGTTTCCATTGGAATGTGAATGGGGGCGTTTGATAGTAGAAGACGGACGATTGTATTGCTGGGAAATCGGCGTCTTCCCACAATTGATTTCGCGATCTGCAATCACTGATAATGCGCTCGTATTTCGATGCCATCATTTATTTTGTTCACATCACTTCGATTCGGTTCGGTTTGAATTTGATTTTAATTTGATTTTAATTTGATTTCGATCAATTGACGATTTGCCAGTAGTTTGCGTGTGTTTTATTTTGTGAAGTGAAAGTTAATTTGTTGCACACTGCCACCTAGTCTAAGCCATTTCTTTCTTGCAGTGTGACCAGCTTTGCGTTGCGAGAAAAGCCTCAAAAGCTTAAGCGCCTAATCGCCGCAGCTCAAGTCGCGCTTGCGCTTGCGTTGCGCACAGTGGATAATTGAAAACATTGAGAAAATAATTGTAAGAATATGTTAGGCAATATGCTATCCCATATATGGTAAATAAAATGTACATATAGCTTCAAATAATAACATTTATTTTTAATGGCGCTTTTTATCGTTACGCTACGTATGCCAAGGGACCGAAGCCCACTGTACATTTTGAGAAAACATGAATGAAAGGGAATTTTAATAGGTCATAAAAATGCGTGTTGTAAAAATGCCTGTAAATTTACATTTGTTTTTATTTGGCACTTTCGATTATGTCGGCCTATTCTTAAATATGTTTAAGACAGAGTTTTATTCCAAAAATATATTCTTTTTAGTGTTTTTTCTTAAATTTATTAAAAAAAATCATTAATTTAAATATAATATCAATTATGTCTAGTTGTAAGTCACTATTCTTTATGATCTCCGTCTTAAAACACACTAGAGGTTATTCCAGGATGGCATTGCAAGTAATAATAAATCATTAGCGCAATACCTATTAAATATAATACTATGAGTGCAATGCTCAAATATAATGGAATATAAAATATACAGAGAATAATGTTTTGCAATAAACAAAACGTTAAATACAACAAATACTTGAACTTAGTAGGCGCATCCTTAACAGGTGTATAAATAAATAGATAAACTACTCCAAAGGCCAGGCACAATATATAATTCATGATGGCCGACTTTGAGAACTTTGGTTGATCAAATACAAAAACTAATGTAGCACTTAAGATTATCTGAATAATACTAGCTATGGATGTCTCCATTGGCACTTGACTGGCCACATACGCTATACAAACAGTTCGCGAAACTAAAAAGAAAATTAAAATCAAAATAAAAAATATCAATTATAAAATTGAATAAAACTAACCCGAAAAACAAAGCAAAAACCAAAACTGAATAATCACTCCCCTGGTTCCTATATCATGCTTATCCAATTGGACCAAGCGATTTGATCGATTATACGACACTAATCCCCATGCAATACTTAGGAAATATATTGAAAACGTTATTGCACGAAAATCTGAAAAATAAATGCAAATTCACTTTTACATTAAGCTCACGCGATTAAAATTGACGACTTATAATAATTACACGTCAATGTCTTTATATATCGCAAGACAATCGCCAATTGCAATATCTTTTGGGGAGCAGTTTCCGAGAACGTATCGAAAAGTCGCAGTAAACCAACATTGCATTCTTCCTTTAAGTAGTCGCGATAGCATCTAAAAAAATTTTAAATTGCAAGCAATGAAATCAGCTACCCAGCTACTTGATCGATTAGTTGAAATCCTTGGAAAGCAATCTTACTGAAACTGAGTGACCTTATCACCGTGTTTTTTAGCTTCATTGTATTGCAAGGCCCAATTAAGAGTACGTGCATCTCGAAACAAATACGAGAGAACGAGTTTCCGTACATGATCCCAAGGGTTGTAAGGTTTATTCTTCACATTGGTAATTACCAGTCTATAAATGATCAATTAAGAGCACATTGTGAATGATACTAATTACAAATAGATTAACATATTAAATTAAATTGCTTACATTGCTGAGTAGATCATTGATGTCAAGATCATAGGTAATACTATGGATAGAATCGTCCAATAGCAGTAGGCAAATGACTTTGAGATCCAGTAATCATAGGCTAGGCACCAGTTGAGTATGATCGTGATAAATCGCATCAAGGCCGAAATTACAGTAAGCGTTGAGCTAAATACAGTTATCTGATATGACGCAACGTTCGCAGAATCTACATTATCCAACCGCAGCCCATTGGCGAAGTCCATTGTTAAACATATATGTTTCGATCATATTAAAACAAATCTCGACGAATTCTTATTGCGACAGCGATGGCAAAGCCAAGTTTAGCAGTTATCGATAACACGATTGACATACAAAATGCGCAAATTCTCGCATTCAAATATACCACAAAATGATCAATCAATCATTGATTCAATACCATATCCATTAGGCTAATAATCCGTTGACTTTTGAACGACCAATTAAAACAAGATTTAATGATTTGTTTTTGTTTGTATGTTTGCTTTTTTTTTGCAGTGTTCATTTACATATATTTGCATTTTGAGATTCATAAAAATGATACATTTTTTAACCAGTCCGTCCCATCTATGAGATTTCATTTTAGTTGGAAATAGTAGAATATACTACAAATACATACATATATAATAAGAGATTACCATAATAAATTTATAATGACAGAATAACTAGAGGGATTCTATTGTTTAAACCAAAGAGATATGTGATATAAATGAGCAATGAATACCATTAATTCGTTTATACTGCTGTTGTACTTAATTTATATAGTAGAATTGGCTTCTGTATGCATAAGTAGATAAGTTTATAAGTATAGTAAATTAATGATTTGCTGCCATCAGCATTCATAACACGATGAGATAAATATAATGTAATGAACCCAACAAGTCGAATGAAGTTCATCTTTAAAAATAATACAGTTTGTGTAAAATAAATGTGAAGAGAGAAAACATGAGATTCGGTGAGGTATGCAGGAACACATTACTAGCACGATCGCTAATAAGTGGTAGTGTATGATATTTGCGACAAACCGTCTCGTTGCGTATGAAATTGAACATGGACTCAATTAGATTGGCAGGCGTGATTTTTGTACAGTGCTCCAAGTGCCGGACAACGCACAGCTCTAAGTTTCGGATGTCAGCGCATTCCGTCTCGCCCACAACCAATTTAGGCAATTTCTTAATCTTATTATTCTCGCGTATATCCGGATTGTTAACGAACGTGGATAATGTGCTATTCCAGCACTGCTCAATGTTATCCCGCTGCGAACCGAGGCACTCGGGACCCTCCTCGGCAATGAACAAGGCAATCTGATCGCCATCCTTGTGACAAACGAAATTCAACAAACTCTGAACAATCCGTTTGATTTCCTGCTGACTTTCCTGCTCCTCGGGATGCAAGCATGGCAGCAGCTTGTCGGTGAATGCATCAAAGCATTCGGTGGCATTCGAACGCTTCTTGCAATACTTATTGAACACCACATCGAGTTCACCGAGAGGACTCGCCTCCTGAATCTCCTGTTGCAGCGCCGTAACATTGACCAGCGAATTCATGCATTCGGTGAGCGCACCGAAAGCCAATTCGATTTCCGTGTACGCCAAATCTCCATCAGATTCTCTGCCGGTGACTTCGGTGCATTTGTTGCGGAACAGTTCTTTGAAGTCGCTGTAGGTGTAATTGGATTTGGCAATATCTTCAGGCAGTTGGCTTTGCAAGTCGATTTTATCCAAATTTAATTCTGCACTTGAGCAAACTATTAACAGCGACCAGATGCAGGCGGTTGCAAACACTGGATCCGGTTGTTTCATCTTGTTTGTATTTTGTAATATGTATAGAAGTTAATTTAATAAAGGGTTGTTCGCGACTAAAATTCTATTTTATTCCGCCAAGTAGCTGTATTACGCTGTGTACTGCATTACGAGCACTGCTCAAATGCAATATGTTGGGGTTTAGCGACGAATTTAATTAAATATGCACGTCTTGAGCTTGCACTTTGAAATCTGACCCTTCCTCTGTAAATTTTGTAAAATTATTAATTAGTCACTAAAGGTGTGGAGAGGTTCACAGATGCATCTCTTTCTATCGATATATCGATGGTATTATCTTGTCATGTTAGCCATTCCAACGAAGTTTTGCAAAAAAAATACGCTTTAGTTTCAAATTCTGCAGCTTTCTGCCGTGGTTACGCATATGTTTTGGTATTTTTACTATTACAACCGATAATATACTAAAAATCTCCAGGCATTGTATATCGGAATCGTTGGAATAGTACGATATCCAAACCGTTCAAATGAACCAGTTGCCAATTTTTAAACTAAAGCCCACTTTTGGCGGTTTTTATTGTAATAATTTTTTTTATTTAGAATTAATTATTTATTTGGATGTTTTGCCAACATTCCTAGAATGCTCTTGCATTCAAAAATTCTCACTGCAGCTAACAGCAATACCAGTGCTCGATAACAACCAAATACCGAATCATCGGTAAGGTGTCATCACTATCACTGAGCCAAGTCGAAGCGGGAAATTGTTTGCATTGCTTCAAATTGTATCCGCATATCAGAATTGTTTTTCGTAGTGCAAAATGTGTGATACTGGTAATTTAATTGACCTATCGGGTTGCGATGAGCCTGATACAGACACGACGGAGGCAATTGAGGAATGCATTATAGTTGAATCAACTCATTTTAAAGGACCATATGATCCTTTCGATTCAATGGAAAAAGAAGCCTGCATTAAGGTTAGTTTATAGACACAGACACATAAACACCTATTTATTTATCTATTTCAACAACGATTATCCTATTTCTTTTGTTTAAATTTTTTGATTTACAATTTATATATTTAGCATAATATCGGAGATATCGTTATAATAACTATAGAGATCCGTTATATACGTTTTTTTATGTGTACTTACGATGTTTATAATTTTTGTACAGGGATTAAATAAGATCGATGAGAAACCTTCAATGCAAAAACAGGAAAAGGTGGGCAACATCCAACTTGAATATTCCGATCAAGATCTAAACAATGAAACGCCACCGGTTGCCATGGACTTCGAACCGTCGTCGGATGCCATAAAAGTGTCCGAATCACAGACGTTGCAAAAGCAGGTGATCCAATTGAATGCACTCAAGATGTCCAGTATGGGAACGCCTCCACCACATCATTTATCCACGAAATTCTCGCGCAATGCGATGCTCACAGAAAATCTGCAAATGATCGCCGCAGAGTCACCCATTAAACTCATCGAAGATGAGCCGAATCTCGTTCCAGAGGCTGCTGCTACCACGTTGAGCGACGATACGTGCTCGAATGTGGAGTTTGAGGCCCGATTAAAGCAGCTACGCATTGCCATGCTGGAGTCACCGATCAAATCGAAGCCTGCAGCAATTAAGCCAAGTCCAAAAACAGAGCCACAACAGGCAACTGGGAATGTTGGCAAACTATTGCAGGATTTACAATCCTTGGTTTGCCAGCATGTCGATGTCTCGCAGCGGCAGCAGTTTGATACACTTATCGCTTCGATCAGTGCAGCTGTGCAGACAAGTCCTCCACCAGCTGTTGATGAATTGATGCCCAGCTACAAACGTCAAGCGACATTTGATCTGGATCTTGTGCTGCAGCAAAAGAAATCCGCCGAGTGCGCAGAGTATGTGGTAGGCAGCAAGATGCAAGACTTTCCCGATGCCATGACCTGTTCCTCGGCCACATTTGATGGCGAATCTCTGGCCACCGATAAGGCAATAATACCCATAATTGACAGCGACGATATATCGCTTCCGAGTGTACCACAGAAGCAAGAATCCTATCTAACTGAGGTAGTCAACGATAATTTGGCGCTGCAAATCAATGAACTGCTCGAGCGGCACAAGCTGACGAAACTGAAGTTGAGTGACACGGTGCCACAGTGTGACGACCCCGAGTCGACAAAGCCAGTTGGCGGACCAACAGTCATCTTAGTTGTGAATTCGACGGTGGGCAATCAGTTGCCCAGCTACGTTGTTCAACCCCACACATTATCTAAGACACAGACTCAACATCCAAGTTCAAATCAAACAGCAGATTGCAGCAGCAAGGCGAACACATTTCGACGACGCTCTTCCTCGCTGTCCATACACGACAAGTCCAAGCAGGAGAGACCCAAGTCATTGGTCAAGCAGTCATCGGGAGACAGCAGCAACGTCAGCGTCAACGTCAACATCGGAAGCCATCCGATGCCCTTGAAGGAGCTGTCTGTGGTGGGTGATAAATTCAATGCCATGTCCTCCTACAGACAACGTCGCAATTCCTTTACCGTTGGCAGCAAAGCGAACGGAGGCGCCGCTGCCAATGCCAGCGTTTCAATGATTAGCCATGGTCGAGCGTTGGCCAGCGGACGGATCAAGGCGCCAACTATCAATGAGACGAACATCAAATCGTTGGCTGCGGCCACTAAAGACGCGATACCAATTAAGCGCGTTGCACCGATGGTGAAACCATCAATGTTGACCACAGATGTTAAACATTTGAATTCAACAGTGCCGCGTTGTCCTGGCCAAGAGACTCCCATGCCAATCAGATCGAAGCCAGGAGGCAATAAATTGTTCTGCACCAGTACACCGATGCCACAAATGCGTCGATCCTTCAAGCCGATGGGCAGCAACTATTCCTCCTCCGCCTCCAGCTTGGCAACGGCAACAACAACAACGCCTAATGTGCGTTCCATGGGATATGGAAAGAAGTCGGGTCCATAAATGCTTATTGTGATTAACTAAAGAACTTAAACAATTGAAAAACTGTTATGATATATCAGAAATCCGTCTAATCTTAATCCAATTAATATTAAGTTGCACAAGATTTTGTAAGTTGAGTTGAAGCGAGTGCTTGTTTTATTTTTTTGTTTTCTTCTTTCATTGCCTTGACACTCGGGTTATACTTGATATAATTTTAATTATTAAAAAAAAAGCATTAATTATTAATATACGTATGTGAATGACATTCCTTTTTGTATCTAATGCTGTAATGTTTGTTACTTCACTTCTTGCTATTAATCTTGCTCTTCAGAATGCTCAGCTGGGTCAAGCAGCTGTCGCGGTAAAGGCGACGCTCTCCCAGCTTGTCCAGCGGCACCAATTCGTTCAGTTGCTTCGCAATCACAGCCGCTGTGGGTCCCTCCATTTTGGGTGTTGGTCCCATCGTTTCGCTGACCGCGTAGATGGTCTTCGAGTAGCGTTCGTTGTAGTTTTCGATGCCCTCGGCATTCAGATGGGCTGTCTCCAGGGGTCCCAGGAAGGCATACCGCATGCCCAGACCATCGCTCATAACGCTATCGATGTCCTTTACATTGAGAATGCCGGCCTCGACCAGGCGCCAAGTCTCATTCAGGATGGCATACTGTATGCGGTTGAGGGCGAAGCCTTCAATTTCGCGGGACAATGTGACGGGTTTCTGGCCAATCTCGTCCATGATGGCGCGTGTCTTTTGCACAACCTCTGGCTTCGTCCATGGAGCTGGCACAATCTCAACCAGGGGCACATAGTAGGGCGGATTGACGGGATGCGAGACAACGGTCTGTCCGGAATAAAACAAAAGGAAAACAAATGAGTATGTTGTAAGTTGTACCTAATAATTGTAAGTTTACTACACGAAAGTTGAAAGTTCTAAGACTTCAGAGAGATTCGGTAAAAACTTGACGAAGCATTCAACATTTTCGGACTGTGCTACTCGTGGCAGGTCAATGTAAGGACAAATTGCAGATAACAACCAACCATTTGGTGATATCGTGAATTGCTTACTCACGTTATGTTTGTGCTTCAAGTCGGCGGTGAACAGCGATGGCAAGAATGTGCTGGTCGAGCTGGAAATGATGGCGTTGCTCTCGACGACGGCATCGAGTTTCTTGAACAGATCCTGCTTCCATTCCAGTTTCTCGGGAATACATTCCTGTATGAAAATGGCACCCTTGGCCAACTGCTTAAGGTCATTGGTACCCGAAATGCAACTGAATTGCTGAGCTGCCGTCAACTGACCGCGCAGCAGTCCCTTCTTCTCCAAGTCAGCCAATTCCTTCTCGGTGGCCTTCAGGGCATCCGACACCTGTTCGGGCAGAATGTCGTAGAGCATCACCTGGTAGCCCACGGAGGCGAACAGCATGGACCACGAACGTCCGATCAGACCGCTGTAAATATAAAAATATTTCAATTTCAACTCCCAAAAAGTATTATCCGAAGTGTTGTTTAGCTCAAATTCCTATTGAATTAAAGTAAAGGACAGACGGAAATGATTGTTAACTATATGTTTTTATAGTCTTTAAGTTTAAAGTTCAATGCGAACAATTTTAATAGCATTTGCATTGATATACTTGGGGGATCTATAAAATTTTATGTGTTTTTCGAGCTTAAGGTTATCACAGGGATGGGACAATTGCTCAATGTCAAACATTTTGGTAGTTAGGGATTTAATATGCTTTGAGTTGAAGGTAATTGAAGCAGCGGAGAGAAGGAATATACAGATGATCATTAAGTTAGAAGTAATTTGAAGAAGATTTGTTTTGAGGTAGCTGTAAACAGTTTTATAGATAGAATCAAGATCTTCTTCGATTTTAAAGTGATATTTGAAGAAGGACAAACATTCGAGGGTCCTTATCTTATAGAAGAATGAATACTCGTGGAAAAATAATCTCAATGAGTCTGACAGACATGTCTGTTGCTATAGCTTCGGAAATTATCCACTTGAATCCTTGGAGCCGTTCCCCATCCTTGTTCCCATTCTCCTCTTCGTCCACTTACCTGCCAACGATTCCGATTTTAGCACTTTTGATCTGCGACATTTTGATTTTATGTTGTGCCTGTGGCTGTTGTGCTTTTGCTTGCTGAAGGAAAGACTACTCGATGTGGCGGAGCCCCCAATGCGTTTGAACACCAATTTGTTAAGCGCAACCGGTTTTAATACTTATTATTTTGGGCGATAAGAGAACCAAAGACCGAAAGGTGAACGCGACCTACATATGTACGCCACGCCAAGTGTGATGTGTGATGTGTTGTGTTCTGTTCAGTTGAGTGTTGGTGATTTTAAACCGAGATAATAATGTGGCCAGGGAATTCAACTTGTTTTATTGGTACCACACAGCAGCAGCAGCGGCAAATGAAGTGACGACAGCAGCGCAGCGCAGCAGCAGCAGCAGCAACTGAGCGGCAAACCAAAACATTGCGACCCTCTGGTAAATTTACAGTTGCTAATTACTTTTGAATTTGCACAAAGCACGCAATGCAATCAATTACATATATTTAACTGGTGCAACTGGTTTTGATTTCCAAATAATTGTGCACATACGATGCATACGATATATATTATGCACATGCAATGTATATTATATACATAACACACATACATGCATACATTGTGCGTGACAGGTAGCGAGCGCATTTCCAAGCGGGAGGCATAAAGAGAGACAAAATGCCCTTAATTTGACTTTTCATATTTAATTCACTTTTATAATATTTGCCGACCAAAGGAGTATCTATGTGATTTGTTGTGTATGCGAGTGTGTGTATGCACTACGCACAGCCAGAAATTTATAACTTTCCGTCAGAGATAAACACAAGTGTTTCAATCATAATACACTTCGTAGATACTATATAAGACTTTATATTTAGACTGAAGTTTCGTCACAAAATATTCCACAATAAAGCAAGTGACCTTTCCAGTTATGTTCAAGGAATTATTTGGAAGCGCTGTTTCTTCAACTTATCTTAAGTTGTGATCTCATTACTATAAGAAGCACTTACGAAAAATCAATAAACTCATTAACAAGATTCGTTATTGAGATGTGATATCATATAGCTGGGAAATATGATAAATTTAAAGTCGAAATAAAAGTATTGTAGTAAAAAATATATGGAGGTATGGTTCTCTCATCAATTATCTACAAATATTTTATAGCAGTAATCAAATCAAAAGCTTTTTAACTTTAGCTACTGAGATCGGAATGTTTATACTCGATGAAATCGCTATAGAGGTATAGAGAAGGCATGTACAATCCGCATCGTTCGCGCTTATCGCGACTCAATCGATTGTAATCAATTGGTTATAGTATAATAATAGTGTATAATATATTTTAAGTAAATTGTAAATAAGGCAGCTTTTAATGGGCAACTGATAAAAGTACGTATACTACGAGGCGTTAGTTAGCATTTCTAAGTTATAATATTTATTGACTCGTATTATAAAAAGGTTAATCATATATGTTTAGCTATTTTCAATCACGAGTGCCCATTTCTTGCATTGCTAGTCAGATAAATTGCAGTATCATATCGTAAGGAGGAACTCATTATTAACTTCAGTTGTTCAATTGTTCTCTAAGGTTATCTGAAATATGATCCTTTTTGTTGAATTCACTCTTGTTTATATCCAATTCATTAAAAAATTCAATTGATAATTGTTGCAAATGTCTGAAATGTTGTTTTAATCTTGAATTTTGAATGCTCTCCAATCGTGTATCTCTGTGTACATATATCCACTTAAAGGCGTTCGTTCATAATTTCTATATTACAAAATCAATATAAATTTTGTTCATCTCTTTTGTTTTTCTTGATGCGTTCATTCATTTGAAAAAAAAAGTATTAAAATAACTAAGTGGTAATGATATCCGTGTCCTTATAGCGCCATTTTGCGACCCTCGATAGATATTTCAACGGCACGACGGCATTCCTTCGAGCGTTTCGAGTCCAAAAACCGTTTCATATGTTTCTCATAACGATTGGGCTTGCGTTTAGTGGACTAAAATTCGAACAAACATAAAATCAATATCGTTAAAAGTGTGAAATCAAGTTGGTGACAACTTACTGTGGATATTTCGCCTTCAACGGTTGACTTGGGGCGAATCACATAATCCTTATTTGAGGGCATTGGAACTCGGGCGCGAGCCACCCAGCCAGGATCACCGGGACGCAGTAGTTGATCGTCACCGGTAAAGGTTTGATTTAATGATTGCGGATCACTTGAACTGGCGGGTTCCGGCTCGGGACTCTTGTGACGATTGCGCGACATTTGGGCCAAATCACGCTCTTGACGTTCCTCTTTGCTCATGGCTGAGAAATCACAGCTTAGGTTGAATATAGGACGAGCCCATTCCGAAATCAGACGTCCGGCACGATCACGATTTGATTTGGTCTCTAATGGATGCTTATACAAATACATCACAGCCTTGCCAATGCCCGACTGCTTCAAATAACTCTTGTCTATAGTTGGGAACTAAAGCGGGACGGCATGCGAATCAGAAAGAGATGGGTTTTACATACGAGTTTGGGCATGTCGGGTGGTCAGTCATTTCATACTTACGTCGGATAACAGTTTCAAAATGCTCTCGCGAATTTGGAGGCAGGGTAGACTTTTGTTTGGCAATGGTGCCAACCAATCGGTGAGCACATTGAGTATGTTGTGCTCCAAAAAGGCCAACTGTAGATGCTTTTTGATCAGTTGTGACATCACTTGTTTGAGCATTGAAATTTTCTTTGTTGCCGGCTTTCCGGTCAAGTTCAGCTGTCGATCGTCGTCCGATGCGTTCTTCATATTGATAATCAACTGATCAATGAGATCGTCATTATCGTTAATCAGATCGATATCACGCTTGCGTCGGCGCACACGTTTCTCTTCCTTCTTCCTCATCAACATGGCATCAAAGTCGGATACAAAGTTGCTGTTCCTAGAGCCATTATAAAGAAAATTTCATTAGATATTTGAGAAGTATTCAATGGACATTCAAAAACATACTCTGGTTCATTGTGCAGTGGCGTATTCTCATCGTCGGAGCTTTCGACGTTCTTTTCTTGTGCATTTTCGGCCAGAGCAGCAGTCTCCTTTCCCTCATCCTCGTCCTCGTTATCAGTGTCTGTAATCTTAGCCCGCTTCTTGTGCAGCTTGGGTGCGTCGTCTACAAAATGGAGGTGATACAATGATGTGTCTTAAACATTTTCTTTGCTTAATGCGCAAGAATAAGAGGCGGACAGACTAAAGATAGATGGGATTCTAAGGGATTAACGGGATTCAAATTTACCTTCCGAATCGCTGTTAATAACGCGTTTCCGATTGAATTCGTTTTGCGAACCAATGGACTCGGCAACACTCTTTGAACGTGATCGACTGCTACGTGAACCATTGCGTTTCTCCTTGCCCGAGGCAACACTGTTGGCACGCGATCCGCTGCGTGATCGAGCCGATCCACTGCGGGAACGACGCGATCCACTGCGCGAGCGACGTGATCCACTGCGAGAGCGACGTGAACCGCTTCGGGAACGCCGTGAGCCACTACGAGAACGTGAGCGCCTTGAGCCTGAACCACTGCGGGAGCGCACCGAACCAGATCCACTGCGTGAGCGCCTAGAGCCGCTGCGTGAACGCCTGGAGCCACTGCGCGAGCGTCGACCTGAACCACTCCGCGAACGTCTCGAGCCGGAGCCGCTGCGCGAACGTCGAGATCCAGAACCACTGCGTGAACGTCTGGAGCCACTGCGTGAACGTCTTGAACCCGATCCGCTGCGCGAACGTCGAGAACCGCTGCGAGAGCGAACTCCCGAGCCGCTACGTGAACGTCTAGAGCCACTGCGCGATCGATTGGATCCCGAGCCACTGCGCGAACGGTGGGAACCGCTGCGTGAGCGCTTCGAGCCACTGCGGGAGCGTCTGGAGCCGCTGCGTGAGCGACGGGAGCCACTGCGCGAGCGCCTGGAACCGCTGCGTGAACGATGGGATCCACTGCGGGAGCGCCTCGAACCTGATCCACTGCGCGAACGATGCGAACCGCTGCGTGAGCGTTGGGCAGAGCCACTGTGCGAACGTCTAGAGCCGCCAGAGCCGCTGCGTGAGCGTCGTGAACTATCGATTGCACTATGATGGCTGTGACTACGACTGCGGCTGCGGGACTTGCGTGGCGAGCCATTGGCCTCCTCTTCCAGCGATGTGTCATTCACTGATGCGGCAGCGGATGTCGAATCCACTTCATTGTCTTGCAGATTTTTAGTTGTGCTGGCCAAGATTGTGGCAGTGTCAACGTCTTGTCCATCCTCTGCCATGTTGACCGCTGTAAAAAAAAACCAAACACCAGAAAAACGTGTAAGAAGCACGCTAAACAAGCCAAAGCAACAATAGCAAAGCGCTTGGCGTTTTTTTCATTTTCTTCTTTTTGTTCCTTCGCCATTTGTGTAATAATACCTTTGGTGGCCTCGACTTCCATATTTGTTGAGCAGTTCAATAGAATGCTGCTCGAAGGGATGCGTAGCACTGCACTTATTCAAAATTATCTACTTTTGGGGACGAGGGAAAATAATTTATATTTTTGAAGACCGCTTCAAAATTGACTAAATAAAATACGAGCCAACACACATACACGCACAGTTGCATGTATGTATGTATGGCATAAATGTCGCGACACAGCAGAGACGCAAAAGGAACAAACGGAAGCGGAACATCGATTTTCGATAACAATTTACACATGTGTAGTTCGCATGGAACTGGTTCGATTATGAGCAATAATATTAAAACGCTATAACAGTAATCACCTGCTTGAACGGGTGCTCGATAATTATCAAATTACATATAACATATGGGGTAATTTATCACATCGAAAATTATCGAATTGCAGCGGTTTGAAATGCTAATTGCACCAATTTTATTTTGATGGTAGTGCTTTATTATATTGTTATTAGAAATTATTATTATTATTATTATTTAAAAAGATCGTCGTTGTTGAGTCTGAATGTTAGTTGAATTCGAGTATATTCCATTATTCCATTACAAAATACATTTGATTTATCAATTTTCGGTTAATTGTATAAGCTTAAGCTAAATCGAGCTAGGATTATCCACATAATTCACGTGCAAAATCGCACGTCATAACTGCTCCCACTCAATATTAGGTTTGTTATAGTGATATGAACTAATGCTAAATTGAGGCAGCGCATCTCCCCGAATGCCATTATTATCCGCATCCACCGCCAGGGCAGGTGGAGCAACTCATTGGTGGCTGATGATTAATGCGTCCAATGCGTCTGTTGGGTCTCAGACCTCCTCCGCCTCCACCACCTCCGCCTCCACTTCCTCCACCACCGCCGCCTCCACCGCCACCCCAGCCACTGCTGCGGCTATTGCGATTGTCGCGATTATTGCCATCACCGCCGCCATTGAAGGGAGCCACCAATGTCTGGAAGCTATTGTACAAAAAACAAAAATGATATACTACACATAGTCTGCAACACGGTATGGTAACTTACAATTGTATGACAAGATACCAGAGACCCACAAAAATTGCGACTATGCGTTGCCAGTCCCAAGGGCGCTTTTCCCAAACGCGACCATCTACAAAAATCAAAAGTAAAATGAATTACATATTACACAATTACAATTAGTTCTTACGTACTGCGGTCGATGTACACCATGATTTTTTTTATATTAACTTAAATACACCACCTGATGTATGTATTCTCGTTTGTATTTATTTTTATTTTGACAACTACAATGACGTGTCTATAACCGATGAATTAATATCGATAGATGCGTTGAAATGAATCGGTATTTTCTATTAACAGCGCGCAATCGAAAGCGAGCTATCGATATTGCGTCCATCGATAGGCTCCGATGGTTTCATAGTTTCAGTGTAGTGCAAAAAACAGCCACACACAAGTTGCAATTTAGCCATAACAAAACAATACGGCCAACGACGCTACCATTGCGTCTGGCGTCTGTTGCTGCACGCGTTCTTAATTGCTAAAATAGTGTAAATATCCGTCAACATATACATACATCTTCAATATAAGCAACAATAGCAACCGTGGAGCTGACACAGGCCACAAGTACGACGGTCAGCTGCTACCTTGAGCCTGAGGTTGAGCCTGAGGCTGTGGTGAGGTGAGTTGTGAGGTCTTGAGTTGTGCGAGATGAGCGCAAATTGAATCCCAAAAGCAACTAAATGCGTGTGTCTCTAACCAAGTTTACAGCCAGCGCATACAACTACTCTGACTAACTAACAACGTTGTCGTCGTCGTCATCATCATATGCGTCTTGATTTATTTAAAGAACCTGACAAAAAGCAACTTGTGCTTGAAGTTATACCTCCCCCGCAGTGTTTGGTATTTGTTGTTTGTTTTTTTGGCACGCGAAAGGTGTGATCATTATACCAAATTCCCCACATTGCCGGCGTATGCGCTGCAATAGCGCAGCTTACTAGTCATCAACTGACTATACACTTTGAGGCTAGTCCCGAACTACTTCAGTGGTAAAGCATGGCTGGTGTGTAGCACAAGTTCTCTTTCCAGATGCCACCAATGTTTTCGCTAGTCGCGCACTAGTTCTTTGTAGACATACGCAAGTGTGTCAGGCAATTAAACAGGTTAACAATTGGAGCGCGTGTTTGGCTTTGCACTTGCCGTTTGTCAACAAAAGATTTACACTTCAACTTGACCTTTTGCGGCCCAGCAAGCAAGCTGCTATGTAAATTTTAATATGTGTACATACGTGTGTGTGTGTGTGTGTGTCTGCGTGCGTGTGTACGTCTGTGTGTTCCGTATCTAAATCAGCGGCAGCAGCAGCGGCGGCGGCGGCGGTCACAGCTCGTTGCACGCCGTCGCTCGCGCTTTGCCGTTTTGGCGTTTTGGCAATCTTGCTCTGCGTGCCGCCGCATTGCCTGAATTTGGTCAGTAATCGGCAAACAACGCGCGCGTACGCATTTTTCTAGCTCTCGATTCGTCGATACAATTTTTTCGCTTCGTTTTCTTTTTGTTTGCCGTTTTTTTTTCTTTTTTGATTAGCTGACATCATTTGGCTGGCCACTGGTCAGTAGTAGTATTTTTATTTTTTTATAGTGTGCGTGTGTGTGTTTTGTGCATAAATTTTGTTTATCACGGTTAACAAAAGAATTCCTTCTATGTTCTTGTACGTTTTCTTTCTCTCTCTCTCTCTTTTTATGCCGTCAGTCAGTCGGTCTACCGTTATGCCAGCTACTGTTGTTGTTGTGGTTGTTGCACAAACGATCGCGCGCCTTGCGTGAACTGAAGGAAACGAGTACGTGTAACGTGTAACGAGTAACGAGTCACGTGTAACGAGTACCAAGCACAAATACTCGGTGATTTTAAGCTGTCGCCTGGCTCTCTTCTACAACTTCCTTTTCCTGCCGATCTCTTGCAACTGTCTCTCTATCTCTTTTTGTCTCACACACACACACCCACTTACTATCTCTCTCTGTGTGCCTCAACAATGTATTCAGCGGGTAAATAAATAACAATCGTATATACAATGTATGTATATATATTGTATGTATGCATATACATGCATCCTCAATAATTACAATAAATAAACATTGATCAAGTTGCCATTTTCGCCATTTAGCAATCATCGTTTCACTCACATTCACACTCACATTCACATTCACACACACATTCGCATTCTCTCACATGCAAAATTCCACACAATTCTATTTGATTTCGTATTTTTAGACAGTGTGTGTCAAGAACAAACACTCAACATTTATGTACATATGCTCACAAAATATGTATGTATTAACATGTGTACACACATACATATGTACTACGTTAATACGTCACTTTTGTTCTTGTTGCACATTTATTGTTGAGCTTTCATTTGTTTATTAAACTAAACGCACTCAACACTTGCCCCCAAAATGTCAAGCATTTAAGCTTCACATCTGCATGAAGTCATCGACAGTCGTCGGCAGCACACGAACATCCATAGTTTGTTCTCTCTCTCTCTCTCTCTCTCACACAGTTTGCATCTCGCACTCGCATCTAAGCCGGAAACGGATCATCATCCATTTTGGGAGACCGGTCTTAACACCCCCAACCAAAAGTGTAGCATGCACATTTACATATTCGTATGTCGCCTAGAATATGTCGTTTGCCTTCTGCTTCTGCTTCTGTTTCTGTTCTCTTCTGTTATGTTCCAATTACATAATTGACCGTATTTCAATGACCCCTCCAGCCACTTGACGATGAACAATCATACATACTAATGTGTCAGTATCAGTAGCGACTGCCTTCGACTCTCTGATAACTTCAATTTCGATTTCGTTTTCCAATTAGGCAGCTTACAGTGGGCACTTCTATAGGTAGATCTTCACAGAATCTATGAACGAAAAGTCAGTTCACAAATATTTACATATTTGAAAAGTAATACTAAGCAATATTAATATTATTATTCGAAACACTTAATGGTTGATCTCGTTCTACAAAAAATTATATTCGTTTTGTCCGTTTCCACTATGCATACATTTTTTTAACTGCTAAAGATTTGCAAAATGTTTTATTTCTCCAATTTGTATTTGTGAAATGGATATTGCACTCAAATTAAATTATACAATGATATAGAAAATTAATAACTATGAAAATATGTACATTAATTGTGTTTTTTAATTGTACTCTTAAATTTGATTACAAAATTTATCAAATAATCATTCATAGATTTAAAAATATCAAATCAGTGTAGACTTTTTAAATGAGCACTAAATTCATCAATTCATTGATAATTTAAATGTGAATAATTTATGAAAATGCAAGGAAAAAATACAAAAACTTACAATTCATTGATAATAATTTAAATAATGTAAAGAATTTATGAAAATTAAAAAAAAAAATGGAAATTTCACAATGCAGCATCTATAGAAATACATTCTTTGTGATCATTATAAATTCATGATCTATATATTCAGTAACAGATTTATTATTGTAACCTCCTAAATTGATTTAAAAATGTAAAGTAAATATTGATAGTATTTATTATTTTGAATATTCGAACGTGGCATATCGAGGTATCACTGTGACATTGATTTTAATTAGTAGTCGCAATATTTGGGTTTTTATCATACGATTAGCGTTAAAAGCTTCTGTACGTTCGCCTTATCAGCATTGCAAAACTCACACTGAGTAGCAAGTATGTGTAGTATATCATCCAGTACTCTGTTTTCATGGATCATTCTTACCTTTTTCTGTTGTTGTTGTTGTTGTTGTTTATATCGATCACCGTTCTGTGTATATGTGTATATGTTTGTATGTGTTTGTGAGAGCAGGCGATTAATGACACCACGTTGTACTATTTACAGTGCGCACCCACGACTACGATTATCCCGAATCGGAAATGGATGAGCGCGAGAGCCTCTACTTTGATACGATCTCGCTGGCCGAATCGGAGGCAGCGGCGGCGGCGGCACATCGCAAATCGCTGTCACAGTCGCGCAACACCATTTACCATTCGGCGGTGGATCTCGCCGGGGATGAGTCACGCAACAGCCTCCGATTGGCGAGCGGGGCCGCTGCTGAGCACATGCGCCTAGCCTGGCAGCCGGGCTATCGCCAGTCGACGGCCTTGGAGCACTTGAATGGCGGTGGCGATCATACGGATGCTGCGATCGCCGCTCAGGTGCTCGCCCTCCAAAATGGACGCACACATCTGCCCACTGGCATTGGGGTTGGAGGCGGTGGCATGAGCGGTGGCGGTTGTCACTATGGTCATGGCGCGACTGCTGGCGGTGGCGATGATGAGGTCTCTAGACGTCTATTAAGACAAAGTAGCACAGTTTCGAATAAAGATAAGAAATTGCCAATTACATACTCCCAGTGGAAATTGAGGGTAAACAACCAACAAAATCAAAACAAAAACAAAAAACCAAAACATCAAAATACCGTTCAACGCTATACAAGAAGCACCAAAGCATTTATTTATCTCAAGCAAAGCAACCAAAAAGCAAAATATATACTTATAATACTTATAATATCGATGACAATCATTAACGCAGTGCTCTCTGTGCTCTTATACTATAAATCTCTCTCTCGCTATCTCACTCTGTCTCTTACTGTCGCTGCATCTCTTCACAGCGCTTCTCATGACATCGCTCCATCTCTTTCTCATTCATATGTTTATGCACTCTTCACTCTTCACTCCGTTCGGCTTTCGATATAGATATACAAATGAAACACACACACACAAACTTGATTATTTACTGCATTTTGCATATTTAATTATTTACTTTCACACACCACACACTTACACACACCCTAAACACACACACACACACACACACTTATGAAGCCCACGCATTTTGTTTCTTGCCGCCTACGTTTCTCACCGTTTTCTTTCTCTTTTTTCTCTCTTTTTTCAATAGTTTGCTTGCGGGAATGGGTAATGGCAATTTTTTAGCATAATAATATTAATTAGCTTTAAGTATATACCATTTTTTTCAATTCTTTTCTTTTCTTTTTTTTTTTGTGAAATGACCAAATGCAAATTACGGTTCGATTCCAGTTTCCGTTTAGATATTTCAACTGGTTTGTTTTTTGTTCGTCAGAATTGCATTTATTATAATTATTCATCTGCTAATTCCATGCTGCTACTTGATTTGCATATAAGTATTTGTGTGTTAGTCCAGAATCCAGTCTGATTAGTTCCAAAAGTAAAAAAAGAAAGAAAAAATATGTAGAAATGTGCTTGCAACACGATTCTCGGAACGTTATCTTACTATTCCAGCTGACTTAGATGTTTCGTAGTATTATTGTATTGTGTATTGTGTATTGTGTGGAGAGAGGAGGACTTCTTCATGGGACCGAACTAATCCGAATCGAATCGAACCGGCTGGGCAGCTTGCCAAACTGAGAAACTGAGAACAAAGAGTGTTCAGTGTGATTTAGATCGGTGTGGAATCGGCATGTTTTGCATTTCTTTTTCGAAAGCTGTCCACTTCACGCTAGTCGCCGCATGCGATGCTAACTCCGCTGTAAGAGAATTATTCCTTGGGGGGCTTAATCAGATTATCAGAATATCAGATCAGTTACACATATTTCTAAGTCACGCGGCACTCGCACCTACACGCGCTTTGATATCTTTCGTTTTTATCTCATCATGTGTATATGTATATGACCCTTATATTTATATTTATATATAATCATATAGAAAACAGATTTGTACTAATTTCAATATCTTGCTCTATTCTGCTCTGTTTTGTGCTGCAGACGTATCGACGCTTTAACGATGGCAAACGAAGCGTGGACTTTGTGCTCGCCTACAATGGCGAGGACCTCGACGAGGAGGCTGCGAATAAGCGCAAAATCTTCGAGGCCAATCTGATGCGCGAGGGCATCGAATTGGAATACTACAAGGAACAGTGGGTGCACTTCATCAAGCTGCATGCGCCGCCCGATGTGCTCCATCGCTACGCCGAGGTCCTCAAGATCAAGATGCCATTGAAGCCCATACCGGGACAGGAGCAAATCATTGCGGAGACCACGCTGGAGTTGAAGTCGTGGTTCACACGGATGTGCCGAAGCCTCTTCAGTTCGGTGCAATTGAATACGGATGTGTTTCCCGACCGCGAACAGCGCATTCACATGGAGTTTGCGCAAAAGTATCTCGAGCTATACGATAAGGAGCATCCCAACTATTTTGATCCCAGCACACGGTATTCCATCATCAATTTTGTGATGCAGCGACAGCACTTCGAGCAGGGCGAGGAGAAGGCTGACAATCTCGGCATCGAGAAGCTTGTCGAGGACGGTGTCTATTTATGCGCCTACACGCTGCACGACGTAAGTGAAAAGAACTTTCTTGCAACTGCAACTACTTCTTAAATCCGCTACTCATACGGGTAAAAGGGTATTATGGAAATGTCACCATTAAGTGCATATATTCTTGTTTAGTCGAGCTGATATAGCCATGTGCGTCTGTCTGTCCGTATGAACACTTACATATGTATTTCTCCGAGACTATAAGAGATAGAGCTGTATTGTTGTAGCACGCAGATCAATTTTGTTTTAGATGTCACTCCTAATAATCGAAAACAAGTCAGAGCGCTACATTCGAGTGATACCCGCTATCCATTTTTTTTAAGTAAAACAGTGAGGTAGTATTATTAAAATATACCAAATAATATACCATACAAATACTAAAATATGCCAAATAATATACCGTAAAAGTACTAAACTATACCGAAGACCATATTTTGTATATCGATTAAGTATTACACTCGAAATATACCACAGGCGTCAAAATATACCAGATTGTCAACCAAAACAGCCAAGACTAGATTGCAATAGACGTAATTTGCCATACAGAAGTATTACTTAAATAAATTATACGATTTTTAATTAATGGCTGTGGCTTCTGTGTGCAGTTTTGTATTCTTGCTATATTTTCATTTATCAAATAGTATATACCAAGTATAGCCTTTTGTATATTTAACTATTTTTGGTATATTCATTTATATTTGATTCAATTTGGTATATTTAAAAATAATACTGAACGGCTTTTTTATGTCTTAATATTCTTTTCTTATTGCATTTTGCAGAAAGATCGCCGAGGTGAGCTGCTAAAGGAATGGGCGAGCATTCGCAAATGGAAGAAGTGAGTTAAATATACCAAAGAGACTTTCCTTTTTGAGTGCTGTATTAACTACTTTCCTTTCATTCAACAGTCTGCAGCCGTTGGACTACGTGAAGGACTATTTTGGAGCCAAGGTGGCGCTGTATTTCGCCTGGCTGGGTTTCTATACGCACATGCTGATGCCGGTGAGCGTGCTGGGCATCTTCTTCTTTTTGTACGGCTTCGTTACGTGGTCCAGTGATCCGATCAGTCAGGATATTTGCAATGACAATGAGACGATCATGTGTCCACAGTGCGATAAAGGGTGCAACTTTTGGCGCCTCAACGAGACTTGCACTTCATCGAAATTCAACTATTTGATAGACAACAAAATGACCGTGGTGTTTGCCTTTGTTATGGCCATTTGGTCGGTGATCTATCTGGAGCTGTGGAAACGCTATTCGGCCGGTCTGGTGCACCGTTGGGGTCTGACGGGCTTCAATCATCACGTCGAGCATCCGCGTCCCCAGTATTTGGCCAAGGTGTCACAATCAAAGCGTCTCAGCAAGAAGCTGGGGGAGGCAAAAACCTTGGATCCAGATGTGCCCTTCTGGAGCATCAAGTTCTGGCCAAACTTTACCAGCTACAGCATTATGGTCTTATTTGTAAGTGCTGTGAAATCGAATCATTCGAAAGTAGAACTCGTCGTAGTAATCTAGTGTTGATCACATTTTGTAGATCTGCATATCAGTGATCGCCATTTCGGCGATCATCATCTATCGCATGGCACAGCGGGCCTCACATAGCATTTTGGCCAATGAGAACACAATGACATACAAGATAATGGTGCTACCAATTACAGCCGGTTTCCTCGATCTGATCGTCATCTCCATACTGGATCTGGTCTATAGCAGCTTAGCGGTGCGGCTCACAAATTACGAGTATTGCCGCACACAGACCGAATACGATGAGAGCTTGACCATCAAGAACTATGTGTTCCAGTTTGTCAACTATTATTCATCGCTCTTCTACATTGCATTCTTCAAAGGCAAATTTGTTGGGTATCCCTCCAAATACAATCGCATCTTCAGCTTTCGCCAGGAGGAGTGCAATCCGGGCGGCTGCCTGATGGAGCTCTGTGTGCAGCTGGTCATCATAATGGTTGGCAAACAGGCGGTGAATGCCATCGTCGAGATGCTGATACCCTATTTAATGCGCACTGCCAAGGAGCTAAATCAGAATTACGGCTGGTTTAAACGGCACAGCGAACAGAAATTGGTACCATCCACTAATCAATTCACGGAGGACTTTAATCTGCTGCCCGCCGAGAATAACTCGCTCTACGCTGAATATCTTGAAATGGGTGCGTACATCTAATAATGTATATAACAAGTAGGAAAGCTTCAGTTGAGTGGGTTCACTACTCTTTACAAAAAAAACACATTCTATAAAATACACCAAATTATTATTCCGAAAATATACTACAAATATATCGATGGATATGTATTTGGTATATCGGTTCTATAGTACAACATTAAAATAAACCATAAAGTATAAAATTTACCAAATTGTCAGCAAAAGCAAATGGGATCCAATTATAGTGACCGTTTTTTACAATACAATCGAATATCTTAAATAGCTTCTAAAATTTATCCGATCGCAATTAAATTTTCACGAATCATAAAAACTATTTTTATTATTGCATATGGATAATTCTCCGGTGAAAATGTCACGTGCGACATTATCCAAATTGAAAAAATATACAAAACCAAAACATTTTTTTAATCTGATGTAAAATTAATCTTAAAGCTCTTTATTAGCACTTTAATTAGAGCTAAGAATGATTTTGGAATAATTTTTCTGTTTTAAGATAACTTTAAAAGCTAACGTACTCGAACCAAAACATTTACCAATTTATAATCTTTATCCTGAAACAGAAAAAGTTCCTAAAATTACTTCTGGTTCTAAATATAGTGGTAATCCAGAGTTATAAGAATATAGTTTATTTATTTATAAATTTTTCCGGTTTATGTTCTTTTCACTGTAAATAGTGTGAACGCGACAAATTCCGCAAGAGAATTACGCATATGCCGACTCTAGCTTCAAAATTGCACTTGCTATTTGATTTGGCAAAAATGCATAACAAACTTGAATGTATCTCTAGCTCTTATAGCCTATGAGATTAAGTAATTCATACGGACAGACTGACGGACAGACAGACGGACGGGCGGGCGGACGGACATGGCTATATCTGTCTCGGCTGTTGTTACTGATCAAGAATGGGGTCGAATATCTCTTCTTCTGCCTGTTATATACATTTTCTGCAGGCACAAAGTTATAAAAATCGGATATAAAAAGCTGTATTTAACATTTCTCTTTTTACTTTCGTTTCGGGCAGTGATCCAATACGGGTTCATAACATTGTTTAGCTTGGCATTCCCGTTGGCGCCGCTGCTGGCGTTGATCAACAATGTGATCGAGCTGCGCCTCGATGCCATCAAGATGCTGCGATTCGTGCGACGTCCCGTGGGAATGCGTGCTCGTGATATTGGCGTCTGGCACAGCATAATGACTGTTCTCACGCACATTGCAGTCGCCTCTAGCGTGAGTACAAGCAAAGTGGAAGCAATCTCATTATATTTATTATTAAAATTTGTTGCTTTCGATAGGCTATGATAATTGCATTTAGCACAAACTTTATACCAAAACTAGTCTATAAAGCGACTCACGATGATCCCGAGCTGAACGGCTATCTGAACTTTACAATGGCTGCTTTTTACACTAAAGACTTCGAGACGGACACGCTGTTGAATGTCAGCGCGACTGCCAACGTAACGGAGTGCTACTACACCGAGTTTCGCAACAATGCCTGGGAACCGAATCCCTACAAGCGACCCGTGGTTTACTGGAAGATATTGACGGCTCGTCTCGCCTTCATTGTCATCTATCAGGTGAGCGTAATTGGAAATTGATCCTAGTATGCTGATGGCTAAATGAGTTGCTTTCTATTGCAGAATATTATTACCATGCTTCAGGGCATTTTGCGCTGGGCTGTGCCTGATGTCTCCGGTCGTCTGCTGAAGCGAATCAAGCGCGAGAATTTCCTGTTGCGCGAGCACATCATCGAGTTTGAGAAGAGACAGGCCCAGGAATTGACGCAGACCCAACTGCAGAGTCAGCAACAGCAGCAGCAAACAGTTGGCTCTGAGCCAGAGGATTTGTTGCGTCAGCGACTGAATGGCAACAACAACAACAACAGCAACAATAAGAACTCTGCTGGGGACAGTTCGACCACCTACGTCTGAGATTCTATCATCACTATCATTGTCATGATCATCAGCAGAAGAAACCAAGTGCATTTTAGTTGTAAGCCTCGAATGTTGATTTGAATTTGTTACCGGGGCAAGAAGAACACTGCTTATATACTTTTGTATATAGTACATCACACACACACACACACATACATACATACATATTTATGTGTACATAGTATAAATTATATTATTAATTTCTCCACTACTTTTGCCCTGAATTGTTGTTGTTAACTATGTGCTGTACTTAAGTATAGAAACTCATTTTAGATGCAATTGCTCAAGGCGCTAAATACTTTTGTGTGTGTGTGTGTGTAACTTAAGAGTACATATGTGTATGTGTATGCGTATATAGTGTGCATACATATATCAGATAAGTGTGAGCAACTGTTGCATAATTTATGTTCTATATATGTATGTAAATCCAAAATGAATTGCCAAATTGAAAAGTGTTCGTAGAAAAACGCGACTGATGCAACAGACACTCGAAATTATAGACATCATATCATATAGTTGTATGTGTGCGTGTGTGTGTGTGCATATGAGGTATTCCCTATCGAAAAATGTTCTGCTCGGCACTAAAAGTTAAGCTTATTCCTTAAGCAGTTAAGAGTTATGATTGCTTTGAGGAACTCTGTTTTACAATCAAATATATTGATTCGTTAATTTTTTGTTTTTCGTACGAACTCGATTATTTTTGCAATTATCGTAAAACGGAAAAATAATGGCAAACTCATTCTCTGCTAAGATTCATGCAAAATTCATCTTAATTCAATTCATTATTCAATATTCCATTCATTAAATAGTACGAGAGTTTTCGATGTGTTTTCTTAGAATGCCAAAATTATGAATGTTGCATAGACACACCCACACACATACAATTTTTGATAGATGTATCTAGAAGCACTAGTAGTAGATGTATCTTTTGAATCATACTGGTTATTTCTAAAGCAAAGGCGAAAGCGAATTCATTTGTACCTTATCGACACACGCGTAAACAAACAAAAATACCAAACTAATCAGATGCGTATGCCAAGCAGATGCATATGCATGTTAACACTAATAAACAATCCAATGTACCTTACAATTTACACAACAAACAAACGAAAACAAAACAACAAACAAACAAACAAACATTACACATGTTTATAGTAGATTCGTACATGTCCTATGTGTGTATTTTTGCGTGTACTTTTAACTCGTTTTATTTTTCATTTATAGTGTATTTTTTTTAATTTTGAATTTGAATTTTATTGTTTCTCGATCTTTTTGTTTTTCGTTTAATGTCTTCGCTAAGCACACACTGCATACATGTGTTTTATACAACAGCAAATTACGAGATACGAAATAGTATATTTTATTATTTTGATAAATATATTTATATATATACAAATGAGATGCGTTGCGATCCGCAGAATGTTCTAATGTAAATTTATATAGCATTGTTAACATTTTACAAAACACAAAACAAAAACTAATAACAACCAAAATGTAAATTGAAAATAATTATAAAAATAATTGTATAAAAAATGCAAAAAATTAAAAACCAACAAAAAATAATTTCTAAGATCATAACTGGAAATTATGATAATAAAAAGAAATGTGGAAATTATAATTTGTAGAGTTTCAACTATTTTTTTTTCGAATTGACATTTCAGAATTTTAAGGATATTTTTTTTAAAGGTGAAGTATAGAATAATTTGTAAAAGATTAAGGAACTCGGCCGGCCAATTATTATATGTCCTTGGGCATAATGATTTATCTAAACAATACAATATTCGAAACCTTATGAAAATGCTTAAGAGCTGAGTTGCAAGTCTTTCTTTTTTGTACAAAAAAGCAAGAACTCGTTTTCAATAAAACAATATTTTAAAAAGATATCAAAAAAATAAATGTAATAATACTTCTCTACGCGGATATAAATAGCTTATATCTTGAGCACATTCTTTTGGAATCGTTGCAACTTCTATTTTAAGCGGTCAGGGTTAGGTCTATAATGAAGCCAAAAGTCATAATAAATTATACTGGAATTTAGAAATGAAAAAAAAAACGAGTATAGGATTCATAGCTCATGCCATATTTGCTAAGTTCGTTGTCTTGGCAATAATCTGCGACAGATTATTGCAAAATATAACTGAGTTTTAAAATTCCAATCAACACCAAGCGTTTTATGTTACCGAATCAGAATATATGCACTGAAAAAAAACCAAGTTCTAAAATCAAGATTTGTCTTAAAAATCGTTTTATTGACATAAGACAACTTAAAGAACAAATTCTTCAAACTAAGAACATTAGTCTAAAAAATGCCAAATTTAAATATAAATAATACATTTTTGATCTTATATGATAATTAGATTTTTAGTGTAAGAAAACTATAGGATTTTTGTTTCTTGTTAATAAGTGCTTGGGTCTTAAATTAAATGTTCTTGATGTGTTTTCTAACATTAGGATTTTCACGTTCTTGACAAACTTTTGAGATCAAAATTCTTAATTTTAGAACATTTTTTTGTTGTGTGTTTCCTTAAGGAAATTGTTCAGCTTGCAATCTATTCGGAATTATTCGGATACCTCTACTTGTTATAAAGTTATGCGTTCATTGTTGATCCGATGTGTCCAGTGTTCTATCGTAACTGACGCTGCAGTGCAACAGGTCAGTGCGGCAGAACCGGAAGCTCGATCGTATGCAATCTATGAATGTCATATAGCATAACACTCGAATGGTGGCAAATCAATTGGAACCGTTGACGAGGGCGAGGGCGAGGGCGAAAGCGAGATGACGATGGGGATATAAACAATTGAAGCACATCAAGCTGACACACAATAATGTGCTCCAGTTCTAAGATCAGCTAGCGTGATAGGTGCTAATTTAATCATCTGTAACTAAATTGAAATGCATCTGACAGAAAGCAGATCGCAGATCGCAGATCTCGCAGTCGCAGTCCGTTCAATTGTCTTTGGCCAGTCGAGCAGTTGGACGATACTTTTGAGCTTAGCTACGAATCAGTTGGCACAACGCTTCAATGGCATTTGCATTTGCATAAGTCGCAGCACACAAATATAATAATAATAAAAGAACAACAGCAACAACAACAACAACAACAACAACAACGAAATCAGCATTATAATAGATTTGTCAACTCTGAACCGCATTTGCATCGAGATCTTATCGCTCAACCCTCTGAGACAGCAACCATCACAATGTGCTCCAGTTCCGTAAGTATTTAGTCGCGATGCTGCGTCGTCTTTGGCAAGCAGCTGCCTGGTCGCTGGCTTCCACTAAGCCAAATCCCTGCCAAGTGTGTCCAAGCAATTACAGATAAGCCGCTTATTGCATTGCACTTCACAACATTTCATCATTGCTCTTCTTTTTGTAATTAAAAAACAAAACAATCATTTTAGCAACGATACATTACGACTATGATGTAGATAAAAGTGCAAATTGATCGCGTGTTTCATTTCCATTAGTTTCCATTACTGAAGTATCCATTCTTCATTAATAATATCGATTTGGTGGCCTTGAATTTCTCCCCTCATCTAAGCACACATTATTCTATTGTTTAAATTGCATCTCATTCCATAGAAGTGGTACACAAGAGAGAAAGTAATGGAAATGGAACACAAGACGTATTTACGTACATATGTTCCTATATTTATTAGTTCTGTGTTTCATTTACATTTGTTTCCATTGCTGAAGTATCCATTCATCATTAATAGTTTTTGTGCTTTGTATTTCCTCCTTTACCTAAGCACACATTATTCATTTGTTTAATTTCCATTTGACCCATTTGATCCCCAATCTCATTTCATATATTTATTAGTTCTGGGTTTCATTTTCATTTGTTTCCATTGCTGATTTGGTGGCCTTGAATTTCCCCCCCTTTATCTAAGCACACATTATTCTTTGTTTAATTTGCATCTCATTCCATAGAAAAGGTACACAAGAGGGAAAGTAATGAGTAAGTAAGTAAGTAAGTAATAATAATATAATAGATATGTATTTGTTAGTTCTGTGTTCCATATACCATATGTCTATACGTACAGGGGAGAGCAAAAGTGGATACATGTTTATCTTTTCTGACTTTAAGGTGATGTAAAATTCGTCAAAATATGTCAAAATCGATTTAATTCCTTTTTTTTATGCATCCCCAAGTATCCACTTATGCATACATATATCTTAGCTCTGTGTTTCAATTCCTTTGCTTTTCCTCTTGTGTGCCGGTTCTCCATACCGACATATGTACAAACGTGTGCAAAGGTTGTGTGTTTCATTTCCATGCGTTCCCCTACATATTATTCGCAGTAAAACGCAATCCCATTTTTCAAAACATCACAATTGCAATCCATGTGGTTTAGCTAATTAATTTAACCGCTTTTCCATTGTTTCTGCATGCACCTGTTTCGCCGTAGTGGGTTTTAATTACATTTGTGCCAATTCCATTTGTTTCGTAGCTGCAAGCTGCAAGCTGCATACATTACATTATATTAAATGCATTGAAACTTGAACTATTTTCTCTTACTTTGAATGCACTAACAACATATCAGTCAATTTTTAAAATACTTTATCTTCACATGTATGTTATGCGTTCCATTTCCATTCGTTTCTCTGCAGCCCAAAAATATTAAGCAGCTCTCTGCAGCGGAACGTGAAAAGTTCTTCGACTCTTTCGATGTGGTCTTCTGCGATTGTGACGGTTGGTTTACATTTTATAGATCATACTATCTAGCTTTTAATCAATTAATCATTATGCAAATAATAACAATAATTATTTCTAAAATTGAAAAGTTCTTAAATCAAGATTTTGTAACCTTCTTTTCAATCCAAAATAAAACATCCTTGAATCAAAATTTTAATCTTAAAATAGGATGTTTTAAATGTTAAAATGCAAATTTAGCATGCAAATCTTATTTCAAGATTGTTTTTTTTTTTTGAGATCAACAAAATCTTAAATCAACATTTTTCAATCTAGATTTTTTTCTTTCTATGTACACAATCGTTAAGTCTAGAGTCTGGATTGTTGTTGATTTAGAACCACGTTATTCTTCCATTGTGTTCATTGTTTCAATCATTGCTTACTTAATGTAAGCAAACGAGATAGGAGCATTCAAATGAATCGAGTAATGTTGGGAATTGGAAAGTAATTTAATTTTTCTTTTCGAAATACACAATTTTTTTTTATAAAATTGCAACGAAATTGAAATTTTTAATTTATCGTTTGCTTATAAAAGAAAATCAACAAAAGTAAACAGTCCATTAACATATGTATACTTGACTCTTATTGTGTAACTAGTCGTATACGCAACAAAACTGAAGCTTTACATTATGTTGCGTATACGACTCCGATTATTTCTGAAGATGGGGAAAACGAATTTGTGAAGAAAGAAAAGGGAAATATACTTGTATTGTATAAAGATAGAGTTTAATCTATGTTGTCCTTTGCAGGCGTTGTCTGGTACACTTTGCGTGACTTTATACCAGGGTCAGCTGAGGCAATCTCCGAGCTGCAGCGTCGCGGGAAGCAGCTCACCTTTGTGACCAACAACAGCATTAGCTCCGTGAAGCAGCATCTCCAGAAGTTCGCTAGTCAGCCCGGACTAAGCATAGACAAGGTAAGAAGCAAAGATTGTTCGAATAATGATCAAACTCCAATCCCCACTCGATTGGTTAATGCAGGAACAGATTGTGCATCCGGCTCAGACGATTTGCGATCATCTCAAATCGATTGGCTTCGAGGGACTCATCTACTGTTTGGCCACGCCTCCCTTCAAGCAGTTGCTACGCGATGCGGGCTTCAATTTGGCGGAGGAACGAGAAGGATTCGTGATCGAGAGCATCGCGGATCTGCGTGATGCCATCTATGGACGGCAGGAGGTGCAGGCGGTGGTCATCGATGTGGACTTCAATCTGAGTGCCACGAAACTTATGCGCGCCCATGTCCAGCTGCAGAATCCCAACTGTTTATTCCTGGCCGGCGCAGCTGATGCCATGATTCCCTTTGGCACCGGCGACATCATCGGTGGGCAACCCATTAAATTCTATTCTGTTCTATTCTTTACTCTTGCGTTACTCTCTCTCTCTCCCTCCTTTTAGGACCCGGCGCCTTCATCGATGTGGTGGCCAAGGCGAGTGGACGCCAGCCCACGGTGCTGGGCAAGCCGGGTGAGGCACTGCGTCAACTGTTGCGCGATCGCCACATCGATTGCCCAAACAGTCGCGTCCTCTTCATCGGCGACAGTCTGGCCAGCGACATTGCCTTTGCCCGTGCCAGTGGATATCAGACGTTGCTCGTCCTCACCGGCGGGGGCAGCGCCGAGGATGTCGCCAGCTTGCCCCCCGACCACGCCCACTTGCCAGATTACGTCTGCGATTGCCTGGGCGATCTGTCGGATAAGTGGAGGAAGTGAGGAGGTGACCCAGATGGGCATTTCGCTCAGTTCTAAAAAACCCAATTGCACAAGATTTTTTTTTTGCATCATTGCTAATTATTTAAGATCTTTTTGTTTCATATAATAACCGAAGATCGTAGAACATAGTTTTGAATAAAATTCCGAATTTTTAAAAATTTAAAAATAAAGGTAATAAAATAAATCAAGATTGAAAAAATCTTTATTTACGATTTCAGTTGGTCTTGGGTTCAAACACTAGTAGGTTCATATACAATATATAAACAAGTAAGAAAGTTACAGTCGAGTGTGCTCGACTGTGAGATACCCGCTACCCATTTTTAATAAGGGCACAATATTGCGGTATTATAATATTGTATTTTAAAAATATACCGAAAATTATACAAAATACTAAAAATATACCAAATGGTATATTTGGTATATTGATATAGTACCAAATTCAAAATATACCAGATTGTCGGCCAAAGCAACTAAGACTCCTAGTAAGTAGGCTCATACAAAAGTATTTCTTTAATAACTTCCACAATTCGATCATTTTCATTGGGAATATGAAATGGAAAATAATCGAGATAACTAAGAATACAGGGTATATAGAAGGTCTGAACATGTGAAAGTTGTGCGATTTCAATTATCTTATGCATAGTTCAAGCAAGTTCGTTGATAAGATTAACGCAAGTGAAAACATCATAAATTTTAGTGATACTATAAAAATAAAACGAAAGTACTTCTCAACACAGAATGATGTATTAAATTTATTACAAATTCTCTCTCTCTCTTTTCTCTAATAAATAGGGGGTTACACGATATATTGGTAATTTTATGGGCAAAAATAACAAGCATTATCTTATGGAACATTATAATGTTATATACACAAGAGCACAGGAGTGCAGTAATCAGTAAATCAGAACGATCTTTCCCTATACATATTGTAGAGTATTTGCTAGCTCGTCAAACTCTTCGTTCTGCGATCCTTGCCGGTGAATAAACTATCAATCTTAGAGTAATCTAGCTAGACATGCGCCTTGGGCACAAGTGTCTCGAATAGTTTCGCCAAATCGGCCGCACTATCCGCATAATAATCGGGCACCAAATCGGGCGAAGTCTCCGCCTCGAGTTGCTCCAGCGTACAGCCTCCGGTGAGGACGAGCAACGTTTGGAATCCGCACATACGACCAAATTTCACATCCTGCGCCAACATATCACCGATCATGAGCACACGCTTCGGATCGCTCACCTTGTGATGCTCAATGAGCATATCGCCCAAAGGACGTCCAGGTTTGCCCAGCATCGTTGGCTCCTTGCCACTGGCCTCAACCAGAATGGAGGCAAAGGGACCCGGTCCAATGATGTTTATGTCCTTGGCCACAGGCAGCAGACGATCCGTGGCGCCGGTCAACAGCAGGCAATCCGGATGCCGCAGATAAAGATGCGCGCGCAGCAGTTTCGTCGAGGTCAAATTGAAGTCCACATCGATGACCACAGCACGCACTGGCGATTTGTCGAAAATGTGCTTCGCCAGATCTGAGTAGGTGTCCTCGATGAGATGATTAGGCTGTCACCACCCCAAAGAAAAGAGAAATACAAGTTAGAAATGAGCTAAAGAAGTTAAAAGAAATTTAACATTGACATAACAGCCATAAGTTAATAGTGTTCGCTTAACAGAATGATTGAATGATAATTAACAGAGCTGAGGAAAAGAAAAAAAGTTGTCTGCGTAGGAACATTGATTAAAAAGAGTAAAGAAATAAAAAACAAGAATGTTCGCTTAACATAATAGTTGAATGTTAAATAACATAAGTTACAACTGAATTATTTTTTGAAGACAAGTTTTTATACGATTGAGGAAACAAAAAAGTTCACTGCGTATAAATTTGAGGAATACTTTGGTATCTCAAACTTTTACAGAATGTTCGCTTAACAGAATTAATGAATGCTGAATAACAGAGCTGTTAAGTAATAACTACATAGCCTATTTCTTGAACATCTTCCAAGTTATTTGTACGATTGAGGAAAATAAATAAAAGTTGTCTGTGTCGAAAGGAATACTGACAACAAGTTTTATCAAGCTTTTACATACTATGAGATGAAGATATTGATGTAAGGCAATAAATAAGACAAGAATGTTCGCTTAGCAGAATGATTAAATGTTAAATAACAGAGGTGTTATTATACGATTTAGGAAAATAAAAAAAAAGGTGTCTGTGTCGAAATTTGAGAAATTCTATACCATGTTTGGTATCTCAACCTTTTACGCTGATTAAGAAGAATAAATAAATAAATAAAGCAGGAATGTTCGCTTAACGCAATCGGTATATGTTAAATTACAGAGCTGCTAAGTTGCAACTGACTTATTTCTTGAATAACTTCGTACTTCTTTATTCGATTGGAAGAAAATCTTTGTCCGACAATTTGGGGAATACTGATATCAAGTTTAGTATCTCAACAATAAATAAATAAATGAACAACTTGGGAAATACTGACATCAAATTTGGTATCTCTAGGTATAAAAGATTATGAGATCATAAGGACAGATAGTCGAATACTGATTAAGAAGAATGGGATTGAGAAACAGAATGTTTTCCCAATGGAGTATACACACGGAAAAGATTAAACTGAGGAGGAGTGAGAAGGGAATTAGGTTAACTTACGCCATCGATCATCTGGAAGCCGGCATCGTGGAGCACCTGCTTGAACTTTGGCGACGCTATGATGTAGATAAGTCCATCGAAATTGATGCTGCGCAGATAGTGGACAATCGACTGCGCTGGATGCCAGATTTGCTCCTTCTGCACCTCCATGCCCACCTGGGCGAAACTGCGCACTGTGGACTCGACGGCACGTGCACTGTTGTTGGTCACATAGGTGATGGGTTTGCCGGCCTTTTGGAGGGCGGCAAAGCCATCGGGGGCATGGGGCACGTTGTGCTGCAGAGTGAAGATGACGCCATCGATGTCCGTGAAAACGCGATCAAAGGAGTCGACAAAGCGACGCTTCTCTTCCGTACTCAATTGCAAAATGTGACGAGGTCGCTGTAAGTGAGTGATAAAAAAAAAACACAAGAAAATAATGATTCGTTTGTAATTCAAGGAATCTGATGATCAAGCAGTGACTAACGCTTGCGACGCTGCTGCTGCTGCTGTTGTTGGCCATGACGAAGGTTGGTGCTGCGGTTGCTGCTGCTGCTGCTGCTGCTGCTGCTCAACTAATGTGACAGACTCGACTAACGCATCATAAAAACTAAAAACTGCAAAGAAAATAAATTAACACTTTCCAGGCGACGGCGTTCGAAGACTGAGCGAGCAAGCGAGCGAGCGAGTCGAGTGAGTGAGTGAGTGAGTTAATGTACAGCGTACGTATGAGGAGGTCGCTTCCGTTTGCTATCAAGAAACCCACAAACAAAAACCCAAAACCGAAAACAAAAACAATAATGAAATTGAAACCAATAACTGCTGTTGTTGTTACTGCTGCTGCTGCTGCTGCTAAAACTTATCTCGACTCTCTCTTCTTTGTGTTTATGCACTCTCGCAGTTTCACCATCGCTCTCGCTCTCTCTCGCACTGTCGCTGTCGCTGCCACAGCCGTAAGTGCTTTCCTGCCTGCACCCACAACCCAACCTGTATGTGACAAAAGTGTGCAAGTGCACAAATACATACAAACACACACATATATGCACATACATACATATGTATGTAAAGACCGCTACTGCAACGGTTTGTGCTGGTTGAACCTTAAAGTGTAAACGATATTCGAATTAATCTAATCGAATTTCCAAGAAACAACACACACATATGCACATATTATGAATATGAATGAAGTGTAAACAGAAGATACTATATGTACACATCATTATGAAACTCAGGAATCTATTTATTATAATCAATTCATTTACATCTTTTTGAGTGCAAAGTAAACTAATAATTTCAATTGGGAAGTGTTAAATTCAAATTAATGTTCATAATGTTTGATTTTACTGCAAACAAAAACAAAAGATTATACATTGTGATGAAATACAAGAATAATGTCAACAAGTGAAATTATTATCTAAAATCTAAGCGTTGAAATCTAATTTAATTTTACTAAGTAGTATTCAATTTAGAATGAAATAGGTCCAATAATACGTCTAACGGTTACGTATTATTTATTAGAAATGTGCTAATATTTCATGAGTGGAAACTAACCAAAAATGTAAATTGGCAATTTCATTAAATTGAACTTTGATGTTTAACTCAATAAAATTCTCAAGCTTTTCAATGCAAACCTTCTAACATATAATATAAAAAACAAAATTGATGGAAGCCTAACAAAAGTTATAGTAAAATTACAGTATACAATTTTACAATAATAATATAATATAGTTTGAATGATGACCAGTATAATGTAATTGATATATATAGAATATCTGTAACAGTTGCTGAGTAGAAGAACAAGTATTTATATAAACAGATTCGTATTGATTTCCAAAAGTGAAATTTTCATTGATTATATATGTATAAAAAAATATATTAAAATCTATTGAATGAAAAGATTACTTACTCGGATATAAATGTTCGGTGATAGATAAGTGTGATGATGCAATTTGCTGTAGTAATCTATAGCTAAAATTCCACATCGATATCGCATTAAGGGGTTAAAACTAAAGCTGATATTATCATATAAACTGCAATACTTAAAGATTAATAAAGAAACATCATTGTTATGGTGCTGTTTGTTAATGTCGAATACACAATATTGATATAAACACGTGTTATCACTTATATATACCATTTTGATAAGCCTTTTAGTGGCTTCTTATCAATGAATGGGGAGGAACACATCTTAGCTACAGAGTTAAAGTTTGGCAAATCTCAAAATAAACACTTTTTATCAGCGGCCATTCACCTATTTGAGAGCATTTTATCGCGTGCCCCAATTCCAAATAGCAAAAAAAACAAATAATTCGTAATTGGATCTATATAGTACACTGCGTAGACTGTTATTAATTTTGAGACGTTTATATTTTATAATATTTTAGTGTAACTATTTTGTAGGAAAAGCTAATAACAATACTATGATGGACAATTTTCTAGTTAAAAAGCTTATTGGATGATGCCGCAGAATGTTTAATTCTTTTAATAAAGATTCATCATTTAAATACCGGGCCAAATATGGAGAAGAAAGTAAAGGTATGTAAATTCGAGAATTTATGTTATTTAACACAGATCACAGTTTCGGCTGGCTAAGAGTAAATTTTCAGCACATTTTTGTGTACGTATTAACAAAACCATGTTCTACAAATATACCGAAAATATCACAAAAATACTGAAATATACCGAGGGATATATTTAGTAGATCGATATACATAGTACTACATATTAAAACAAGAAAGAAAACTACCGTCGAGTGTGCTCGGCTATGCGATACCCGGTACCCATTTTTAATAAAATAAAAACAGAGCGGTATTAATTTTAAAATATACCAAATTAACAATCTGTTAAATACTGAAAAAATACCAAAGGCTATATTTGGATTATTGATATAGTACTACATTCAAAATTTGTCATAGTGAGCAAAATATATCAGATTGTCACAACTCAATTTTCAGGAATCATAAAAAATATAAATGTTATTGTAAAAATTACGCTTGTTATTTGATTGCGTACAAACATAACAAATACTGTCAAAAAAATATATATAATATATATGTATATGTAGTTATAATACCCTTTTACCCTATGGGTAGCGGGTAAAATAATTGTTTGAAGAACAATTTTAGTACTTTACTCTCCAGTCTAAGTGTACTAATATTTATGTTCAGCGAAAACAGATCCTTTCTTGTACTTGTTGTTAGTTAATCAAATAATCTGGTAATAAATATATGTATAAGTAAAAGAATGTCGCTCATAAGTTGAAGATGCTTGCTGTGTTAATCTTAAAAAGCTCCTCAAATATACCGCCAACGTCCAAAACAGCGTCATAGCCGTCAAGTTGTAAAAATGGAAAGAAAAAAAAAACATTACATTTGGCTCTTTTGGTTAACGGTGAACTGTTTAAGCATTTGTAAATTGATAAGAATCGAATTTTCTTATAATCAGCAAATAATTTCTTAAAATATATACACTTAAAATATATATACTAGCGCCAACTATTGATAAGAAATATCGGAGGTGAAAGCTAAATGGCCGTTAACTTTTTTTTGCAAATATAACGTAAATATTGCTTTCACCTCCGATATTTCTTATCAATAGTTGGCGCTAAAGTATCAAAACTTTTTTGAGTAGTATTAAATTAATACTAAATTAATACATATCGATTTACAAACACACGCTAACATTTACATATAAACGCGCATACACATGCACAAAAATGTCAACAAGCAAAAGACAGAACCATTCGATGACTGTCGCTGACAAGCTCAACTGCTTTAGATTCATCAAACCAATCGTGCTATCGATAACTGTCGATAATATTGGCCATATAAAGACAGAAAACATTGTTAACGCTTTTGACTCGGTCTAAGATAATAGGTGGCGCAATAAAAATATCAAAGCCCGCGATCACTTTGTAAATGTAAATGACAAGGATTCGCAAAGTGCAGGCGGAAAAAGGTGAAAAAGACGCAAACTGATAAGCACTGCAAAAAAGCTCATTATTATCCATAAATATGTGCGGCAGTTGGAACAGCACGATGGACAGCACCAGCGGCAATAACAGCAGAAGAACCAGCACTAGCACCAACAGCGATATTGATAACCATTCAAAAGATTACAGCAGCAGCAAAGTAAACTGCACTATTTGCTTGGAATCGTATCGATCGGTTGACAATATCTGGGGAGGCACTTGCGGTCATGTCTTCCACTGGACGTGCCTGGAGCGTTGGAAAGAAAAGTGAGTGAATGTTGTGGTGATACAGTCTGATCTCAATTTAATTTATTTTTGTCCAGCTCGGAACAATGCCCAACTTGCCGCAGTACAAGTGCCACATTCTTTCCGATTTACTTGAACTTTGATGAATCGGAATCAAATCACTTGCCCAATAAAAGCACACAAATTGAGTATAAATATGAATATGAACATGCGCTATAAAGCAGCCCTTGTGGGCTCAAAACTTCGTTGTATTACACCATACCAATTTATACATTTTTACAATTTTACAATCTATGCCGGCTGTATGCCAATGACACATGTAGGTAATAAATATTTACATATACGTACTTATATCATAGACGAGCATTACTTTCTTATTAAAAGCCAAGATTTGAATTGATTATACACCCATTTATCAAATACTACTTCATTTCCCTGTTGATATTCGAATATTTGGCGGGCAATACTACTATATTATTTCGATAACGATAGACGACTGCAGTCAATCAATTGTATTTTATGATGGCAAATTTAGTTTTAGTATTTTTGCGTACTTTGTTTGCACTGTAAACTCTGCAGTGCGTTTGAATTGGACAGCAGATCAGTAGTTCGGTAAATAAAGACAATTGCAAATACAGATAAAATTGCTACTATCAATTGTCCATCAACAATTTGATGTGTGTGCGTATGTGAGTGTGCAACAATTAAGTAATTGGTGTAAACAAACGACGCATTATAGAGTTATTTTTGCGTGAAATCAAACAAGTGCGCATGCAAGTAAGTTGCATTGTGCATTCTATAACATTTCTCTAACATTTTAATATCAAATACTACCTTGTGTAAACGAAAGCATTTGTTTGCTTGTTGTTGTTGTTATTGTTGGCATAGTTTGTTTAACCAATAATCTCGAGGAGGCTCGTACTCAGTATTGTTTTGTTGCTGCCTTGTGTGATTATTTGGGACGAGGCCGGAGCCGGAGAATTGGCGCTTTGTCCATATGTCTGTGCATGTTTGTGTGTGTGCTTACAGTTGTATTTGTAAATTTTGCATATGCCGTGTAGTGCAAGGAGGGTCGCTATTGTTTCTCTGTATGTGTGTTTTTGCGTCTGTTGCGCTAATATGTGTGTGTTCATGTTGTGCGTTTGCAAGTACAACAAAAATTGTATTGCGACAGACGCAGACAATACAGAGTTGCTTTGCGGCTCGCGCTGTGCGTTTTGTGCTTGTGGTGAGAACTCTGTTTTTTGATGGTGGTAGCACACAAATCAGGGTTGTTTTGCACTCACAAACTAAAGGCAAAAAAAAAATCAAGCAAATATTTGTCAAGCAAGCATAATTAATTTGTGCTGTTTGTGCAAAAGCAAAATCAACCAATTGTGTTTTTGTTTTGCGTTTGGTTTTGATGTGTTTTTTGCGCGCCGCAACTGCGAGCACTGGACAACACTGGTCGTCGGCTCTGGTGTGAAACCGGGTGGTGAATTGAAGTTTGCTGCTGTGGTGAACTTGCGCGTCTTTGTTGAGAAAAAAATGTCGACGCGAAAAGTATTTAATCATTAGTCAGAAAGCCTGTCTACACTTGATGCTTATTATTGTTGTTGTTGTTGCTGCTGTTATTTAGTTGTATTTTTTCGTGTTTGTGTGTGTGTTGTGTGCTGTGGCAAGAAACAGATGCAAAGCAGCAAAAGTTATGTAAATGCTGCAAACTGCAATTGTTGATGCAGCGAGGCATTAGAAATAAACTCCATACGACACGACGACACGGTGGCGCTCCTGTCGACCGCAAAGTGAAACTGCTGCAGTGGCGAAAGTCGCCAAAAACGTACACAGACACAAAACACAGCAGACAGACAAACACGCACACAGCGAATAAGCAAAATAGCGAAATAACAAAATAACAAAAAACAGCAACAAAACGAAACTAAGCGAAACGAAACAACAAACAAAACGAAGCAAAATAAGAAAGCAAGCGAAACATGGACAACTGTGACCAGGACGCTGGCTTTCGTCTGGGGCCGATAAAGGAGGAAGTGAAGCCGGACATCTCGCAGCTAAATGACAGCAACAACAGCAGCTTTTCGCCCAAGGCCGAGAGTCCCGTGCCCCCATTTCTGCAGGCCATGAATATGGCCAACGTGCTTCCCGGAGTCGGTGGCAATAACAACAACGCCAATCAAATGGCCGCCACATCACAGCAGCAGCAACAACAGCAGCAACAGCAGCAACAATATCCGCCAAATCATCCGCTGAGCGGATCAAAGCACTTGTGCTCCATCTGCGGGGACCGGGCGAGTGGCAAGCACTATGGCGTCTACAGCTGCGAGGGATGCAAGGGCTTCTTCAAGCGCACCGTGCGCAAGGATCTCACATATGCGTGCCGCGAGAATCGCAACTGCATTATCGACAAGCGGCAGCGCAATCGCTGCCAATACTGTCGCTATCAGAAGTGCTTGTCGTGCGGCATGAAGCGCGAGGCGGTGCAGGAGGAGCGACAGCGTGGGGCACGCAGCTCGGCGGCACGCAACAGCGCTGGTAGCGGCAATGCAAGTGGACTCGGTGGCGGACCCGTTGGAGGCGCAAGTGGCAACAGCAGCGGCGGGAACTTGAGTGGCAGCAATCTTGGCAGCGGCGGCGGCAGCAATCTGGGTGGCGCCTCTGATGAGTTCATGGCCAACAATGTGTCCCGCGACTTCACCATCGAACGGCTGCTGGACGCCGAGCAACGGGCAGAGACGCACAGTGGCGATCAAGCGCTCGCCTTTCTGCGGGTTGGACCCAATTCCACCGTGCAACCGGACTACAAAGGAGCCGTCTCCGCCCTGTGCCAGGTGGTGAACAAACAGCTCTATCAGATGGTAGAGTATGCACGCCTCATGCCACATTTTGCCCAACTGCCACTCGACGATCAGGTCATACTGCTGAAGGCCGCATGGAACGAGTTGCTGATCGCGAACGTCGCCTGGTGCAGCATTGTGTCGCTGGACGACTCGCTCGGCGGCATGGGGCACGGGGATAGCGCCTTTGAGCGGCGATCGCCGGTGATGCAGCCACAGCAGCTGTTCCTCAACCAGAGTTTCTCGTATCATCGCAATAGCGCCATCAAGGCGGGCGTGCATTCCATCTTCGATCGCATTCTGTCAGAGTTGAGTGTGAAGATGAAACGCTTGAATCTCGATCGACGGGAATTGTCGTGCCTCAAAGCGATCATACTCTACAATCCGGACATCAGGGGCATTAAGAATCGAGCGGACATCGAGCTCTGTCGCGAGAAGGTTTACGCCTGCCTCGATGAGCACTGTCGCGTCGAGCATCCCGGCGATGATGGACGCTTTGCTCAGCTATTGTTGCGGCTGCCTGCGTTGCGTTCGATCAGTTTGAAGTGCTTGGATCACTTGTTTTTCTTTCGCATCATCAGCGATCGGCCGCTGGAGGAGCTGTTCATTGAGCAGCTGGAATCGCAACCGCCGCCAGGATTGACGCTCAAGCCCGAATGAGTTGCAGCTGATGAGGACGAGGACGATGATGATGCGCTGTTATCGTTATCGATGTCCCTGGAAATAGATATATAGAAAAATGATCGATGATCGATTGGATCGGAATCGATTGATTGTGATTGAGTTTATGCGCATTTCTCCCCCCACTTACCCCTTTTAATTTAATATGAGATGATACTACATAAAATATAAAATATGTCATTGTTGTTTTTTTGTATACTAGAAAATGTTGCCCCCTACTCTCTCCCTCTATTTACATTTATCGCCCTATTTGCGATAAAACAAAAAAAAAATCGAAAAGGAAAACAAAACATAGTTATATGTATGTAGTACATGTATATATATACAAATATATATATATATATATATAAACATATTATATGATAAATGTAAAACATACAACTAAACTAAATCTGTAACAAGCATTGTAATTATTTCTTAAAATAATTATACCCACAAGTTATAAAATACATGCAAAATTAATATACTGTACGAATACAAATACGAATATACATTATATAGTGTTATATAGCTGTAGATTTTGCGATGTCCAAGTCGATTTCGCTGACGATGTAGATGTCGATGTTATTATAGATATAATACCCGAGAGTGTATGTGTGTGTTTGTTATTTTTGCCTTCATTTGTCCTTGTGCAAAAGAGAACGGGCGAAATTGTCCTCGAAATGATTTGGATATTTGGATGTGTTGCATTACAGTAGACACTCGCTAAGCTCACATCGCTCCACTGACGTTGCCGCCGCCGCCTCAACTTTGCCACTTTGCCAAATTCCTGAGTCTGCACAATTTATGATTTATTTAAATTTAGATGTCATAACATATGCCAATTTTCAGCTTTTCATATTTCCATTTATTTTTTTGGCAGCGGAACTTTTGGTTGAAATGCAAATAAAAAGTATATGACTTATTTTCGAGAAATTACACCTTCTATTTTAATTATCACAGTCTTATCAAATTTCAATTAGCTTCGAAAATTACCGAAATAATATTGCTGGATTTGAATTGCATTGAGAGCAGGGATCGTAAATATTATAATTGTATTAAAATATATAAGAATCTTTTTTTTTTTGTTAAAGTATAGAAAAATACCAATTGAATGTAAAATTTGGAAAAATAATTTTGATTTAAAATCACTTACCTAATATAATTTAAAAAATAAAATAAAATTGTGTTATAAAAATAAGTATTTTTATCTCTTTTTTTGTACAATGACAAGAGATAAAATATAATTTTTATCTAAAAATGCAAAAAGTTGTGAAATAATTATTAAATTTTGATTTGAAATCGTTTGTCTAATTTTAAAAATATACTAAACAAAAAAAAATTGTTTTTTTTTTATGAGGAAAATGGAAACTTAATAAATATTTCACAATTGAAAAATTAAAAAATCAAAATTTCAAATAAAGAAAATCATTCTGTTACTTGATAAAAATGTATTTTTTTCTAACTCACGCATTTATTTCAAATCGAATTCATTTTTCGATTAGAAGAATTTCAAAAGAAAATGGAAACATGTGAATAAAGTTGGGTTTACTGTAATCGAAATTTGAAATTTGTGTTGCCCCGGAAAAAAAAACACGGAACTTGTGGGAGGAAGATACGTTGCTGCTACTAGCTTCCATAGAAAGTGTGTCTGCTTTATGGCTGATCGTGAATATGAATGTATATAAACATAAAGTATGTGTGTATTGCAGGCATTTCTTTCAATTTTTATTAAATTTATGTATGTTTTGCGTCGAAATACATATTTTCAGAAATATGGTATTAACGCACAAAACGTTTAAAAATAGATATTGTTTTCGAAAAAGAACAAGAATTGCCGCGCTGACGACGCACATTATGGGGCCAAAAATAAACGATTTCGACAAGCGTTTTTTTTTTTTCTTCTTTTTTGCGACCACGTAATACCCTGTTTACACCCCCGCCCCACTCTACTTCTTCTTCTTGTTATCTGGAGGTTGAATCTAGCATTTTTGACTGTTTTTCAGCGAGAGCTTTTTTTTTGCCTACCGCTGCTTGCTCCGCTTTGCAGTCCTTTCGCACCAACACACACAGCAAAAAGCTCACACGCGTGTGTGTGTGCATTTCGAATTGCGTTAGCGCTATAAAATATTTAATCAATTTCATAAATAATCTGTCTATATGTGTATATCGCATACGTATGTATTTATTCGAGTAAATATTATATGTTCGATCTTCTGTTTTGCACGGAAAAACCAAGTGGCATGCCAATAAAAATCATGTGCTCCCCGCCCCCATCACCGCTTCCTAAGCATATTTTCGGTCCACACATACAAGTACATATGTATGTATTGGAAAAGAGTTTTCGAAGCGAAATTAACAATTTGCTATTTTTGTAGCTAGGCGGGGGCGTATGATGCGACAGCGCGACCCCGAACAGACGTGACAAACAGACAGACGAACGGACGAAGGAGCGGACAGCTCTAAGCTGACAGATACGCATTGACCATCAGCAGCAGCAGCCTCAGCAGCAACAGCAACAGCAAACAACAAGTTGTTGTTCCACACACACGTACACAAATGCACACGTAAACAGAGACAGGCGCAGGCACGCATACAATGACAGGGTGGCTCGTTTCGCTTCATTCAGCTGCAAATGCAGATGCTCTGAAGCTGTTGTTCTGCCGCTGCTCTGGCCGCTGTTGCTGCTGCCGTCGCTGCCTTGGTGTGTGCGTTCCGTTCAGTTTTCTTTGTTTTTTTTGTTGTTGCATTTCCAAAAGCTAACGGCTTTTTGCTAACAGTTTCTACCTGTTGTTGTTCTCTTTGCATTTGTACATATCGATAATTATCGAGTCTCTCTTTGGATGCCAGACAACACACACACACACATGCACACATGCATAGGCGCACTCGCGCAGCATCACTGAAACAGCACAATAACAACAATAGTGTTTGCTGGCCGAATTCATACTTTCTTCTTTGCCTTGCCACCCACTCCCACATGTATGATTCGTGTGCTTGTGTGTGTGTGCGTGCCTGTCGCTTGCAGCTGTATGTGTGTGGGTGCGCAGTGCGCACTCGCTCGTGGGATCTTCGTGTGTGTATACGAAAACGACGACGAGAGGCGATCATTGTCGTTGTCGTCGTGCATTTGCTCATGCCGTAACTGTTGTTGTTGTTATTGCTGCGTCGGCTGCTGCACAGTTTTCTTTGACTGCTGCGCTGCTGCGACGACGGCACTTCTGGGTCGTCGCACACGTACGATATTCAGTTTTTGCTGGCGCGACATCAGTTTTGAGTTAGCTATCAACGCGAGCGGGTCTTTCTCTTTGCAAGCGACAAACGTAGATATTTCCTCCAATTGTATTCATACATATTGTTTTGTTGTTTTTGTTATTGTTGCTGTTGTTGCTGTTGGTTTTTTTACATTTTTTTTTATTTTGAAAATTTTTGGTATACAAAATCTGAAAAGGAACAAAAAAAAACAAACAAAAAAAAACAACTATAATTTTCCTTTTTTTTGGTTGAAAAAATACGTACACTAAATATATAAAGATATATACATATATATCTACATATAGTATATCGATATATTGCTATAAAAAAGAAGCTTTTTCAACGAACAATTTACGAATGTGTGTGTGCGTGCGAGTGAGTGAGTCGGGTATATATGCAGGTATATATGTGAATATATATATATATGTATATAAGAATATATATTCACAAATACCCGAAAAACTACAAGTATGTATATGTATACATTTTTATATATATCAGTTTGAAAATGGCAAAAGAAAAATTATTGCTATATCTGTGCTAAATACTTTGAAACGGATCGACCCAATTATATGTATCATATATATCGCACATACATATGACATTCGTATTCAGAATCACAATCTGAACCACAGACTCAAATTCAATCCCAAACTGAGTCTGAATCAAAGTCTGAGTACTTACTCAACATCGTGATATATATATATGTATATATATATATATATATATATATATATATATATATATATATATGTATGTATGTATGTATGTGTGTGTGTGTCTGTGTGAACATTTTCAAAATTGTTTCAAATATGTACTACATCCACAATCCCATCCGATCCAATCCAATCCAATCCCTTCCCCCAGTTCCTCTCTGAACAAATACACGGGGCACATGCGTTGACGTTGACGCCGAAAATAAAACTTTTCAAAACATACTATTTTTAAAACGATACCAATACGAATCGCAACGCAACGCAACGAAATGGAAATGAAAATGAAACGAAATGGAAGCGAAACGGATTGAAACGAAACGAAGAAAAAGCGAAAATGTGAACAAAATAAATTAAGTAGCCAAATTATTGTGGGTTATACAACGTTTTTCTGCTTCTTCTCCAAATTGTTTGCGTTATTTCTTTTTGATTTTTATGAACACATATGTTTTTACATATTTTTTGTCACCAATCAAATTTTGTTGACCGAAGATCTACAATTCGCATTCATCGATCGCACTAACAAGCTGTCTTTGAAATAATCGATCACTGATCGATGAACCTTTCTTATGGCGAGACCCTTTAAAGTCGCCCCTCAATATATTTGTTGTGCACTTTACGTCTCCATTTCGTTTTCATTTACATTTTCGTTTCCGTTTCCGTTTATGAAATTATCTATGGGTGATCGCTAATGAAAATATTTGTGCTATTCACTCTCGCATATTGCAGATTAATTTTTAAGGATCATCTACGAACGAACTACCCTCCGCCCCCTCTCACCAGATACATACATTGCACTGTTCTCTATTGTTGTTCTTGTTTGTGATCGATCCCCCCTACACCCTTGAATAAGTTCTATGCCCAACTTCGAACGATCCATTTGCGAATTCGAATCGAATTGATAAAGAAGCAGAATTAAGCTTAAAACAGTTTTGCACACCCACACACACACCCACACACACATACACACAAGCAGCAACTGCAACTGTTGATAACAAAAACAAAACAAAAAACAAAAAAAAGCAACAAAAAAGAAAAGAAAAAACAAAATAATCGAGATATAATAACGAAAAGTGTGCAACCCCTTCAATCGAACAGCAGCGACAGCAACTGCACCACCAGCAACTGCACCGTAAAAAAACAGCCACAACATGATGATGGAGAACGGACTCTCCATGGAGTACGGAGATGGCTATATGGAGCAGGAGGAGGAATGGGAGCGCGAGGGATTGCTTGATCCGGCGTGGGAGAAGCAACAGAAGAAGGTGAGTGTGACCAAAACATGCATTACTTACACTTACTTCCTGTTATTCATGAATTAATTGGGTTGGCCGTTGGCCATTAGCCATTAGCCATTGGCCATTGACCATTGACCAGTGCTGCCAACTTGATTTCGAGATTTAATTAGAGATGACAAATTGATTGCCATCGATGTTATCGACTATTCATATTGAATGTGTAGAATTGAGGCGGCGAAGAAGCAAAGTCGAATTTACCATAGTCGAGAAATATAAAATGTATGCGATCGTCAGTAGTTTCTATAGCTGACATATAGAGTATAGAGTATATACTCTGATGTAGATATAGCATATATACATACATACATCAGTAGAAGACATACAATATATACATACATACATACATATATCCGTTTGTATATGTAGATGTTTCTTCGATTATGTTTCAATATTTGTGAGGCGGCGAGCCAGTAGCCGACGAAAAGCTCAGCGCACAATTTAAAAATAGATTCGTTTCATGGTTCTTTTCTTAAATGTTTGAAATATGTTGAACAAAAATAAGTGTTTTTTTATTTGCTCTGCCTGGTGGCTGACTTTGGCTGCTTGCTCTTCTTCTACATAGTTGCTGTTGTTGTTGTTGTTGTTGTTGTTGATGATGATGGCAGTGGTTGCCTTGGCATCAGGAATATCGTTCGACACACAATCATTTATCACTGGAAACCTCAATTTCTGTCTTATTCTGTCTGTTGTTGTTGCTGTTTGCGCTGTTTTGACAATACCTGCTAAGGCCATGTCTAGCGATAGAACAAACGCCCCCCACGCACCCACCCGCAATCCCCTCGCCCACTCAATTAGCCACCCACCACAAAGCCCCCGAACCGAAGTCAACGCCAAACAATCTACCGAAGGTTAAACACAATGTTCTCCATTCAATTATGTTGTGCTTGCACTTGACTCCCCTCAGCTCACCTCAGCTCACCTCACCTCACCACCCCATACTTAAATGAGTACTCACCTCTCGCTCACTCTCTTTCTCCTCTTTCAACGGCATTTGTCGTCGCTGTTTGTCTTGTTCTGTTTTCAACGGAAGCGGCTGCCGTTACTGTGCAACAACAATAACAAATAACATGCTGCCACTGTTTAAATAGTTGTTAGATATGACTCAATGGCAGCTTCCCAGCTGCAGCTCCTTTCCTCCTCCTCTCCCCCACCTGCTCGATAAGCTTTTCAATCAGTGGGTCATGAATCTTCCCCTTCCCGCTGCGAACATTTTACACTGCCTCTTGATAAATTGGCAAATGATGTTTATACCTGTTCCACTTTTAATAGCAGGGTATTGCAACTTGGTGTAAAAACATCAACTAAATAAGTATTCTCCTCTTTAGTCGCATAAATCTCAGTGACTTTTAGAGCTAAAGCTTCTAAATTCGAGAGACATTTATGCCTAATTCGTAACTTGATAATGCTCACTTCCTGTTCAATCGAATCGAATCGAAAAATAGAAAATCGTTTCTTTTTTAGCTTATTTAATAACTGCATATCAAAATAATGTTTTTACTATCGCTAAAAAATGTCTTGGCTGACAAATTTCAAATAGTTTCATAACGATCGCATAACTTATTTTATTCCAGGCTCTTTTAGAGGTCTCATAAAATTGAATTTCGGGTATCTAACGTTTGAAAATTCTCGATTATATATTTGGGTACTGCTCTTTTTGTTGGGTTTTCTTTTGTTTTTAATCTTTTTGTGAGCAAATGAAGCGCATCAAATGCTTCAATATTGTTAATTAGCCAGCCAAAGTCCCCCGTCTGCTTCTTCTTGCCGCAGATATTTATATACATAATTCTAAAAATTGCTAAAAAGCGTATATGTATATGCATTAAAAAAGAAAAATTCGGTAAATTTAGTGCAAGGTTGTGGTTTTGACACGCCGATGAATGGGTTGGTGAGGGGTAGACGGAGGGGAGGGGCAGACAATTTACAAATATAAATAGCCAGCAATATTATGAAGCGCTGCAATTTCCACATACAAACACACGCACACACACACACACACACACATAGCAATGCACCTGCAATGCTCCTGGCCAAAGAAAATTGTTGATTTCAAACAATTTTGATTTTTGAGCTTGACACACTCGCTGGGGGCAACCGTGAACAAGAGAGTGGGATGGAGGGGGAAGGGGGCGGCGAGTACTTGTATCAACTAGTTGATCTATATATACATTTCGTAATCGTAAATTACCGCACCATAGAATTTCGTCTCGTCATTATAAAAGACGCAGCAGCAGTTGAAATAATGAAAGCAGCAAATTGTTGTTGTTGTTGTTGTTATGGTTGATGTTGTTTCATGTGTTTACATTGGCCAAAATGGAAGGCTGATGACTGTGTGAACAAGCGCGCTACTTTGCTCTGCACTGTGTGTGGTTTAGTGTGGTGTGGTGGGAGGTGGGCGGTGAAAGGTGTGGTGGGTTTTGGGGCAGCTGTGCAGGTGTGTAGGCGTAGGCTGTTTTGTTGTTTTGTTTGCGATGACTCTCACTCTCTTTCTCTCTCTCTATCTCTCCTCACTCTCGATCTTTTTTCGTTCGCTTGGCCAACTGTCCCTGTGTGAGTGTACATACATATGTGTGTGAATGTGATTCAACAGCAGCCTATGCGTCATCCACATTGCAGCATACATTTTGTGTGAGTGTGTGATTGTGCAGAGGTTATACTGCTGTGAGTGTGTGTGTGCGTGCCTCAGGTGTTAGACATTTGCCAGCTGGCAGGATTGCCATAGACAATGACTTAACTAAACGTGTGCACTGAAGCGACAATAACAAATCATTTTTTTGCGCTTTTTGGTTTTTGACAACGGATCAACAACATTTGATAGCTATTTATCGATATTCGCTTGTCGATTATTTGTGTAGCGCAACTAAAATGCGAAAGCATCTTTTCTCGCTCTTGCTCTTCACCCCATTACGCCGCCTGACTGTCTCTCTATGTCCGTGTGTGTGTGTGTGTGTGCGAATGAGTCCATGCTATGAGGCCGCCTCAAATTACATTCAGCTAAAAATGGTGTGTGCCAGAGCGAGTGCGCGTAGCTGAAGAGCTTTTTACCGAAAGCTCCCGCCATCATCGCTGTCGTTAGCGTTGGCGTCTGTTAGACTTGTGCTTGTATTTTATTTGGGCTTTTTTGTTGTTTTTGTTATTTTGACGCGTGCGCAATTTGCGTCGTGAGAACCAATGACCGATTGCTCAATCGCAAAGAGATCAGAGATGCCTTAATAGCAGAGCAGAGCAGAACAGAACAGACAGCAAGCTTGAATAGCTTGAAAATCGCTGCCTGATAACGGCTTTGACTGCAGCTAAAACTCAAAGCGGCAGCAAAAACAGAAGAAGAGGAAGACATTCAAACGGGTTGACGACGGAATGCGGCAGGCACTTAGCCCCACACACACATACATATGTATGTTGTGTGTGTGTAGCTAACTAGCTAGCGGGAAGCGCCAACGACTCGTTTGGCAACGCAGCATTGAGACAGCGGCTTATCCCCTCTCTCTCTTTGTCCACACCATCAATGTGTGTGTATGTTGTGCTCTCTTTCTACTGCACTGCTGGCCTAGTTGAACGTGTTATTGTTTGTGTGCTTAATGTAATGCAGAGGTAATCTGTCTGTCCCCAGCGCCCGTTTTGATACACACACACAAACACACAAACACGAATACACCCAGGCAGACTGACTTAAGAGCGATTTGCATTAACAGTTGCATTTCTTGTTCTTGTGCTGCTGCGGCTGCCCGGTTTGCTGTTTGTCGTCTGTCGTCTTCTAAGCTCGTCTTACAGCCTCAGGCCTCAAGCAGCAGCGACAAAGCGACAGCGCCACAATCTCAACTTGGTTTGATTCGAAAACTGTCACTGTCCCATTGTCTCACGCACGCATGTGTAACTGTAAGCAGCTAAATGGGCAATAAAGCAGCCAAAGCAGCCCGACTTTGTTCCCATTTATTTATCATTCGTCTTTCATTTACTTTTCCAACATAATTTTCCCAGCTTAGTGACGGGCAAAGTGAAAGACAGCAGAAAAATATTGTGTATGCATATAGATGGGGATGGCTTACCATCCCTACGACGTTCTAATCTAGCGGTTGTCCATTGTTATGCATATCGATATATGTGAACCTTTATCGATATGTGTTACGCATTTGTAAATCATGTCCGCTGCTTTCCTTTTCACTGTTTGTTTCGATCATTGAGTTGAGTTTTGGATGCCCAGCTGAATGGTTTCACACTCACAGGCACACACACAGTCTCATTACTGTGGCCCAGCTGCATTTGGCGGGCGTGTGGGCGTGCCATGCCCAACAACAATAACAAAACAATGCAACTCATATACAAGTTGTAAATTTACAAGCACCAAAAACGCAGACAGCAGCGTCGGCGCAACTCCAAAATAATGAAGTGTGTGCAAAAAAAAACTGGTTTATTTATTGTTTGAATGTATGGCTATACACATGTACACGGACACACACTTACATACACATGCACATTGTCTTTTTCTTGTTTTCTCTTTGTTCTTGCTGTCTGTCCCCATTCGGTGAAAAATAACTGCAACTGTCAGCCGCAGTCGCGGTCGGCGTCGCCGTTGTTCTTGTTGTTGTTGTCGTTATCGGTGCATTTGCCGTCACAGCAGCAGCAGCCTTGCCAGACCGGCAAAAGTGCTTGTGGCTGAGCTTTTTTGTTCTTCAGGGTCTCAACTTAAAGAAAGTTGGGGCTGTCTAAACTCCTTTTCCACTTCCTCTTCCCCTTTCCCTTTTTTATGATCTCTTCCGCAGCTCCCCAAATTTTAGGAAATAAACAATGTTGAGCTCGATTTATATTCGATATTCTTGGCTAGAAGAAAACCATTAATATTGATATAATATGTAGGTATACAATAATGGGTAATTCACTGATATACTTATGTATGTATTTCACTAGTCCTTAACTGTAAAATAGGACAATTGATTATTTTTATTTTAACTGATATGTCAGTTCCTTGTACTTAAAAGCTTGTTCAAATCATTCAATTCTTTAAGAGAAGATCACTCTGAGAATTGTCTTAAAATGTTCTATTTATAGCTACCACAATAATTATTATTATTAACGATATTTATACAGATATGATAATTTTGTTGGTAACTTTAATGAATTGATTTGTGGTTAAGAAGTATTTTCTCATTATGTTAGGAGTCTCTATAAGTAAATTGCTTAGAATCAGAATACAACTAAAATATATTTGTAATCTTGTAACATCCGTTGCGCTCTTCAGACATTTACCGCGTGGTGTAACAGTCATTTGCGTAAGGCCGGCACTGCCATCGACAACATCGAGGAGGACTTCCGCAATGGCCTCAAGTTGATGCTGCTGCTGGAGGTGATTTCCGGCGAGACTCTGCCCAAGCCCGATCGCGGCAAGATGCGTTTCCACAAAATCGCCAACGTGAACAAGGCTCTTGATTTCATCGCATCAAAGGGCGTGCATCTGGTGTCGATTGGTGCCGAGGAGATCGTCGATGGCAATCTCAAAATGACGCTGGGCATGATCTGGACGATCATCCTGCGTTTCGCCATTCAGGACATCTCCGTCGAGGAGATGACCGCCAAGGAGGGTCTGCTGTTGTGGTGCCAGCGCAAGACGGCGCCCTACAAGAACGTCAACGTACAGAACTTCCATCTGTCCTTCAAGGTAAGTGTCTGTGTGATGAAATCGTGAATCTATACTACATACATGTAACATATATTGCGAATATATTAGTCTAATATAATGCACACAATCTATTTAGGACGGTTTGGCCTTCTGTGCGCTCATCCATCGTCATCGCCCAGATCTGATCGACTATGCCAAGCTTTCCAAAGACAATCCGTTGGAGAATCTGAACACTGCCTTCGATGTTGCTGAGAAATATCTTGATATTCCAAGGATGTTGGATCCAGATGGTATGTTCGCAGTCATTTCCTTTTGTATATTCCAGCTTCATCATCTAAGCTAGCTCTTAAGATAAGTGATTTTTGATGACTTAGGCAGTATTTTCTAGCGTAGGATCAGTTAGTTTTAATAATAATGATAATGCTTCAATTCTCTCTTACAACAACGAACAACAACAACCGCGAATCGATGACAGATTTAATCAACACTCCAAAACCGGATGAACGTGCCATCATGACGTACGTCTCCTGCTACTATCACGCCTTCCAGGGAGCCCAACAGGTTGGAAATGTGACGCATGTACCCGAACCCACAAGACAATACACCTACGTCCCGAATAATTACAATGTGACTAAACTTCACATCTCGATACACATAAATATGAACTATATATACTATATATATTCCATTTCTCGTTCGCATATGCCTATATGCAATACTATATATATTGCAGTTTTTGTTTTTTTGGAGACAAACAAAAAAAAAACATGAAATCCCCAAAAAAATACCGCCAACCGCCGCCAAAGAATGCGCTTCGTCTTCTTGTTTGTTTTCGATGTATTAACGCCAATAATACACAACAAAATAACTCAAACACTGATCTCTAGATGGATATATATGACATACGTATATATATGATATATACTCAAGGAGTATATACTGCAGACCACATCTCTGTACACAGTGTGTGCGCTTTATGCTGTGCCCAGCAAGCGATTTAACTAACCCATTCTCCCCGTACTAATACGATGAGAGATCTGCCGCATTGGTATTGGTGAGCTTTCAAAAAAAGCAAAAGCTCACGCAGTTCTCCATCTCTCTCGCTCCTGCGCATGTTGCATCTGATCCATTTGCTCTCTGCTCTGCTCTCTCATGTTATGTTATTGATTACTGTATAATATATTTATGTATATGTATTACTCTATGTACTTATTATTGTGACTCTTTGAGCTCAGATCATGCTTGAATTATGCACCATTGTGAATCGTATCCAAGCGTGCTTTGAGCTCAAGTCCAATGCGTTAATCCCTAGGCATGCTTTAAGTTATGATTATTAAGCTACTAACTCGCTCAATATCAGATATACTATTTATTATATTAATATGCCCTGTAAGGAAAGTTCATGTCCGGAGAGGAATTGTAAATGAAGGTAGAAATAAAGTGAGAAAGGTCAAGAAAATGTAAACTTCGCGCTAGGATCGATGATAAAACGAATTTAAATCAACTTCGCCTAAATAAAATTAAAATTGAAAAAAACAATATCGAAAGTATTAAAAAAGAGGCGTCAATTTAAGTAATATCCATTAATCGGGGATTTCTGATTTTGAGTTTGTGAAATATGTACATAAATATCTGCAGATCGGCATATTATATTACTATGAGTACTATTTGCATATTGAGCGTTTACTTGCTAAGTTGTGTTCATGATATGCTTGCCCGAAGACTAACCGACAAATAATTCAATTTTGTATGTTTGTTGCTTTTTCTCTTTCTCTCTCTCTCTTTCTCTCTCGCTGTCGCTCTGCACTGCAATGTTCATCAACAACAACTACAACAACAACTACAATACTCTGCTACTGCTCTCGCTACAACAACAAAACGATAACGATAATGATAACGATAATGCTACAACATCAACAACACACCACCACGATCACCAAACACCAAAACAATCAAACCAACAAAAATACAAAATATATACCACCATACCACATCATTGATCTCATGCAGACTTGCAGAATACTGCGCTGCCCGATGAGAGAGCTGTCATGACCTATGTATCATCGTATTATCACTGTTTCAGTGGCGCCCAAAAGGTCTGTTACACCCCCATTCCCATTTCCATTTGCCATCACTACTGCTGCCCACTGCTCCTTATCTCTGCCTCAACATCTATTGAATCTCTCATATCAACATTTCTTTGCCATTGGTGCAATTTTGTTATCGACAGCCTATCCATAGTTCAGCTCGCACTCTCCCATCTCTCTATCTCTCTCCCTCATTGTCTGATACATGAACACAAACACTCACACGCTATTCGCTACTCGCCACACGCTATTCGCAACTCGTTACACTGTCGACGGTGCGCAAGGATACGCGAGGAAGAGGAAAAACACCAATTGGCAAATGATCCTTGAGAGCTGCTTGGAACACTGCTTGCCTGTCTGCCTGCCTGCTTCCCTAAAGGGCTTTTTCAATTCAATTAATATTCAATTTCAACTAATGCGACTTTCGTTACGCTCCGTTTCGTTTCGTTCCGTTCCGTTCCCCTTCCTTCCCGTTACGTTTTTGTATTGCTCGTTCTCGTTCGTTCGTCTCGTCTCGTTCTCGTTTTGCATTCCGAAAATTCTGAGTTTGGTTGTTTTGCGTTTGCGTAAATCCCCAACACTCAGAGTAATTGGGCTGGAGAGTGACAAAGTCTTTGCTAATCACACCTTCTACCTACGTTCACAATCGATACAGGCGGAAACGGCTGCAAACCGTATTTGCAAGGTGCTCAAGGTCAACCAGGAGAATGAGCGTCTCATGGAGGAGTACGAACGTCTGGCCAGCGATGTAAGTTGCACGCTTTAAATTGATCTAGCGAGTGATATTGCTACTCGTTGCAATGATTACAAGGATGCATTCTCCAATGACTCGTTGCAACTTGTGAACTCGCTCGAAAGCTGATCACTCATTTCGCTTTCACGTTTAATTGCATTCGGCATTCCTTTCTGCTCTCCTTCGCGTATAGCTGCTGGAATGGATCCGTCGCACCATGCCATGGCTCAACTCCCGCCAGGCGGACAACTCGCTGGCCGGAGTACAGAAGAAGCTTGAAGAGTACCGCACGTACCGACGCAAGCACAAGCCACCACGTGTTGAGCAGAAAGCAAAACTCGAAACTAACTTTAACACTCTGCAGACGAAGCTGCGTCTGTCCAACCGTCCAGCCTACTTACCCACCGAGGGCAAGACAGTGTCTGACATCTCCAACTCATGGAAGGGTCTCGAGCTCGCCGAGAAGGCCTTCGAGGAATGGCTGCTCGCCGAGACCATGCGCCTGGAGCGTCTCGAACATTTGGCCCAGAAGTTCAAGCATAAGGTGAGCGCCCAACGCTTTGTAATCTTCGAGCAATCGTAACAGCTTTCATCATCTCTCTCTCTGACTTCGTAGGCCGATGCCCATGAGGACTGGACCCGCGGCAAGGAAGAGATGCTGCAGTCCCAGGACTTCCGTCAATGCAAGCTGAACGAGCTGAAGGCCCTCAAGAAGAAGCACGAAGCCTTTGAGTCTGATCTGGCCGCCCACCAAGATCGCGTCGAACAAATTGCCGCCATTGCCCAGGAGCTCAAGTAAATTTGCTTTCCTTTCACAAGTTCCTCCCCATGCTCTCTCCTCAAACTGTCGCTCAATTGTTTGTCCAATTACTAATCCAATGCTTACCTCGGACGCTCCCATTCGTTATGGGCGAACTACACAAAGTGTGAGGTTAGGTTAAACGATCATAGATAACTTTCAAACGTTCTCATCACATTGTAATCGACGGGGGGAATTTAGCAGTTCAATGTGCTTTTCAACGATCAGCTGCAGATTTGCATTACTCATTGTTATTCACAATAGTTCTCGTCTCGATGATCATTTTGAGTGTTAGTTGAATTATTTTCCCGCATAATCAACGTTCATTTTTATCGACAGAAGAACCTTGATCTTCTAAACCATCTTGTCATGAACATCAATTAATGGTTTTAATTTGAAACCGATCTTCATCGATCTTTACCTCATTTCAATATCATTAGGGATATCATCCGTATTCGTTAAATGATCATTTGGAGAAAGATGTCGTCTAACTTCTCTTCTCACGTTCTCTGCTACAGCACTCTGGAGTACCACGATTGCGTGTCGGTTAACGCACGTTGCCAGCGCATCTGCGATCAGTGGGATCGTCTCGGTGCCCTAACCCAGCGTCGTCGCACCGCCTTGGATGAGGCTGAACGCATTCTGGAGAAGATCGATATCTTGCATTTGGAGTTTGCGAAGAGGGCGGCGCCATTCAACAACTGGTTGGACGGCACACGCGAGGATCTGGTCGATATGTTCATTGTGCACACCATGGAGGAGATTCAGGGTCTGATCCAAGCGCACGATCAATTCAAGGCGACACTCGGCGAAGCCGACAAGGAGTTCAATTTGATTGTGAACCTGGTGCGTGAGGTCGAATCGATTGTCAAGCAACACCAGATACCCGGTGGCCTCGAGAATCCCTACACCACGTTGACCGCCCACGACATGACACGCAAGTGGAGCGATGTTCGTCAACTGGTGCCACAGCGCGACCAAACGCTGGCCAACGAGTTGCGCAAGCAGCAGAACAACGAGATGCTGCGTCGCCAGTTCGCCGAGAAGGCCAACACCGTTGGACCCTGGATCGAGCGTCAAATGGATGCGGTCACAGCCATCGGTATGGGACTGCAGGGTTCGCTGGAGGATCAATTGCATCGTCTGAAGGAGTACGAGCAGGCGGTGTATGCCTACAAGCCAAACATCGAGGAGCTCGAGAAGATCCACCAGGCCGTCCAAGAGTCGATGATCTTTGAGAATCGCTACACGAACTACACGATGGAAACGCTGCGCGTTGGCTGGGAGCAGTTGCTGACCTCGATCAATCGCAACATCAACGAGGTGGAGAATCAAATACTGACACGCGACTCCAAGGGCATCAGCCAGGAGCAGCTGAACGAGTTCCGCTCCAGTTTCAATCATTTCGATAAGAATCGCACCGGTCGCTTGACGCCCGAGGAGTTCAAATCGTGCCTCGTCTCGCTGGGCTATTCGATTGGCAAGGATCGTCAGGGTGACCTGGACTTCCAGCGCATCTTGGCTGTCGTCGATCCCAACAACACCGGCTACGTGCACTTTGATGCCTTCCTCGACTTTATGACCCGCGAGAGCACCGACACCGACACTGCCGAGCAAGTCATCGATTCCTTCCGAATCCTGGCCGCCGACAAGGTAAGCGAAGATCGAACTATACTTGAATTTCATTTTGAATCTTGACTTACATCTCTTTCCTTTCTCTCGCTTACCTCTAGCCATACATATTGCCCGATGAGCTGCGCCGTGAATTGCCACCAGATCAGGCCGAATACTGCATCCAGCGCATGCCACCATACAAGGGACCCAATGGCGTGCCCGGCGCCCTGGACTATATGTCGTTCAGCACAGCTCTCTATGGCGAGACCGATTTGTAAAGCAACGCCACCCAACACCACTAACACCCCTCCCCATCCACCCCCCTACTCAAAGCTCTCCCATGTGCCGTGGAGCAGAGAGATCATATAATAATTGATAAATTTTAATAATGATAATATTAATAAACATAGATTTATTATTATACTACACTCGTAAAGGTAACTTCAAACAAAACAAAAAAGAATAAGAAAAAGAAAACAAGAGCAAACAACAACAAAAAAGATGCAAAAATGAACATATTATAATTTCGAGCGAATTATATATATTGTATATCTCGATGTATGCCATCTTCGACATACTACGTACATCTTTAAAAAGCCGATTGTTAAATAGCAAAACAAACAACAAATGCATATCGAATATCCAACAAAGAAAAAAGAAAACTACAACAACAACTACAAAACGTCTATAAAACATTATTTTTTGAAATTTTTGTTAATAAAACAAACAAAACAAAAAATCAACAAAAACAACAACACAACAACAACAAAGAAAAACAAAGCAAATGCTAAAAACAAAAACAAATTCTAAAGTTAATCAAAGAAAGCATATTGTAATATGATCCTTGAGGAAACAGTGAGAAAGAGCAAAAATGGAGAGAGAGATAGAGAGAGAGAGAGATAGAGAAAGAGAGAGCAGCTAGAAGAGAGAAGAACTAGAGGCACAACCAAACAGAGAGAGATAGAGCGAGCGACAGAGAGATAGGTAACATAGTTAGAACAGCGCAAACGATACAAATTTCTTGGCGAAGAATCGAGCAACATTTTATTGACTTCCCCCGAGTGTAGCGATCACTAGAGAGACACAGTGAGGGAGAGACGGAGAGAGAAAGAGAGAGAGCGAAATAGAAAGAGAGGAGGAGTACAGGCATAGCTGGCTTAGTGAAGAGGATAAAAAGGAGATTAAAGAGATGATATGAGAAAACAGCCAATAAACTAAACTATTTATATACATATGTAGCTATTTATTCATCGAAATGAAATCAAACTACTCGTATACATATTTATTATTCATACTACATACATACATATATTTATTTTATTTCCTAGAATTTCACAATTTCAGCACTCGATACTAACACATTACAAATTTAACATTAAACAAATCAAAAAAAAACGAATTACAAATCAAGAATCCTAATGATTTCTATCCATTTCATATGCATATATATACACACACACACACACACACAAACATATACGAGAAAGTGAAATAAAATGATTATTTGGTGATATTGTGTTTTAATATACATCGCCAATTTCACTTGGAATCTTCTCTTGAAACGTATTTTACAATCGAACCGATTCATCATGAATTTTACATCGCTTTCGATGAACTCTAAGGATTGCAAATCGATCGTTCGCTTCTATCATTAACCATATAATACTGACAAGTCACTCAGTGCTGAAGACAACTCTTTTATTGCAGCGAATAGAACTTCATAGCATTTGGCGGATTTTGTTTTTCCAATTTGAACTGAAGTTTGGCAACTGTGCGACCAACGACTACCGCAATTCACTTTTTTTTCCTTGTTTTTCTTGGCGACGAATGTTTACGACTGAAATGTCTTTGCAATTTTGTGAATTCTGAGCAGAAAGTGCGATGAATGCATTTCGAATATAATTTATTGCTGCATGGCGCATCATGAAAGAAATCGAAATCTCCAAATATTCATAGTTTTCCTATATTTTTCCAACAGCAAAAGCAGGAGGAATGAGGCCGAAGCATTTACATTTTGCGATGCCCATATCGACATTTTAAATGGCGAACTTGTTTACAAACCGCATTCGTGGATTCAAAAAGTCCTTACATTTTTTAATAAAACAGGCACAGTTAAGTCTAAGCTACGTTCTGATAGGCGGCCGAAGCTGACCGATCGTGAAAAGCGGAATGTTTTGAAGGAGGTGGGGCGTAATCCAAGGGTAGCGAAAATTAGCCAAGACATACAACAGAACCAAAAGAAGGATTTACATAGATGATGAGACAGTTCGCAAAATTTAGAAATTAGAATTTTCATGCCTGAGTTGCGCAAAACAATCCTTCATATCGCCCGTCAATAAAAAAACAGCGCGTGGAATTTCAAAAAAATGCATCCAAGATCCTTTGCCTTTTGGACAAAGTAATTTTTAGTGATCAGAGCAAATTCGGCATAAAAGAACGAAAATCTGACACCTTGATGTTCAAAACCCTTTGCCAACAGTTAAAAGCTCGGTGCTCAGTGGATCCGACAGAGGCAAAAAATGATGAAAATATATAACATCGAATTGAAACAAAATAAAGACACATTGTCTCTTAAATGTATAAGTTTATCAATGATAAACCTGATTTTTCTAAAAATCTATCAGTATATTCTAAAAATAGCATTAAACTCATGAACACATGTTTATTTAATTTGCTTTAATAAGCTTTTTCCCATCTGCTAATCGCACTTTAAAGAGAACAAACTTTGGCTGTAGTGCTCCAACATTAATTATTTAAAATTAATATTAAAGCTAATGGTATTTATTTAGTCAATATGTTAATAATTAACTTTCCTATAAACGTTTATTTCGTAAAACTAATTTTGGCGACTTTAATCTATTGTTTTAATTGTGTTCTAGAAAAGTCCAGAAAGTCATTGTGTTCGTCTTACTTTTCGGGTGGTAAGTGTTTTTTAAATTAGATACGGAAATTTGCAAATATGTGTTTACTATTAAATACATACATACATATGGTATATTGACGTCATCCAAGTTGATTCTTTCCTGTGTAGTTGCATTGTATTCTTCCTGCATGGTCGTGTTTTTGCAAATATATTTATTTATAATTTTATATTGTAATTCATATTTGTTATAATTAATATTTCATTTTGGTAGGTGCATCCCATAAATGTGTATTTTTGCCTCTAAGTTTATACCCGCTACCCATAGGGTAAAAGGGTATTATAACTTTGTGCCGGCAGGAAATGTATGTAGCAGGTAGAAGAAGGCATCTCCGACCCTATAAAGAATATATAGGCTTGATCAGCGTCATCAGCCGAGATGATCTAGCAATGTCCGTCTGTCCATCTGTCCGTATGAACACCTAGATCTCAGAGACTATAAGAGATAAAGCTATAACTTGTTTTCAACAGCATTTATTTTTGCACGCAGATCAAGTTTATTTCAAATTTTTGCAACGCCCACAAATTGACAAAACTCGAATAACAAGCGAAATTTTAAAGTTAGAGTCGTAGTAGAGCGAATTTTGGTATATACATATAATAATAACTAAAGTCTTTGTGATTTCTTTAGTTACGATCAGATAAAAATTGTCGAAGTTATTAAAGAAATTCTTTTGTATGGTGAAAAACGCGTATTACTAGAGGTCACAGTTGTTTTGGCTGACAATCTGGTATATTTTGCACTATGCACAAAATATACCATTTGAGATATTTTTAGTATTTTGTGGTATATTATTTCGGTATATTTTGAGAATAATATCGCAATATTTTGCTTTTATTCATTTTATTTTGCTTTTTATGAGTAGCGGGTATCTCACAGTCGAGCACTCTCGACCAAGCATACTGCGCATAGTGTGAAGCAGTGGTTGCTTTATAATACAAAACATGAGCTGCACTCACCGCCGCAGTCGCCGGATCTAAGAAGGTGATTTTGGATGAGTGGAGCAAAATACATCTGCTTTTACCGAAGTTCAGTCTATGCCAAAGCGGTTGAAATAATTTAATTTGCCCAAAAACTTGTGATTTTATTGTTTTTCGATTTTAATTAAATATGGTAAGTTTACGATTGAAATAAATAAAATCTGATTACAATTTTTCTGGTTAGTGTATGCCTCCTTCTGCCTTTTAAATCCTCTTACTCCTGCTGGCACAAAGTTATAATAACCTTCTACACTATGGGTACCGGGTATAACAAAAATATTTTTATGCGTTTTTTTCCAAAATAATTATGTCGGCCAAGCTGCACACTTCTTCAAATTCAAATGTTAATGCAGCTGATGTAATCTCTGGCAACGAACATAATTTTTGGACTTCCCCGGATTAGAAAAACGAAGAAAAAAGCGATTTCTGTAAAAAACGAGTTCCAAACTTTCATACTATCTAGGGCAATATTTCAAAATGGTAATGGAAATGCACTAATATTTAATATTTGCTGACCAATAAATCTACTAAATATAGACTTCTTACATAAATATGTACATATGTATGTATGTATGTACTTATATAACTCCCTTAAGTTTGGTTAACACCAGACAAGACTGCAATCGAGTGAAATGAAACCACTATATTGTATTTATAGTACTTATCATATGGGGTTTATTTGTATTTGTTTTGTATGGTTTGATTTTTTTTTTGTTGTATGGTAACAAAAGGCTGGAGATCGCATCGAAATGGGATCTGATCCTTGCTTATATGTTGTACAAGAACTGAAATTAATGCATAAATAAGTGTAGTTGGTAAATGGTATACAAGAGTAGTAAATATTACGCGTACAATCAAATCACACGCACAAGACTCAAACACACACATCCACATAATGACTCACACATGGACACAGTGGGGGTAGGGATGCGGGATTTCTGGGGAGGGCAAACCAGGTTCTTAAAGCAAATGTGCATCTGTTAGATCAGTTTAATATACTGGTATATACTGCTCTGTATGTATGAATGGTAGGTCCCCAAGCCCCATTGGGGCAGACAACAGTTGGGGAAAGCATAAATATATATATGTATATGTATGTTTGTTTGTATATATATATATGCTCTATATCTAAATCTGTCTGTATATATATAAATATCTATTACTCGACGACAACCAAAAATATGCTCAACATTCATAATTTGATTCTCCGTTTACAAATACATTTTCAATGTCTAACAACAACGATTGAATTTATATGTATAAATATAACTATGCTTAACCATCTAATTCACAATTAAATCTCTGCTTAAAATAAATATATGTATATATATATTTTTCTTTTTCAATAGTGTTTGTTTTTTTGTCGTTTTTGGAAAGCTTTTTGAATTTTAGTGCAATTTGTGATTGATCGCACTGTTATCGATAATCGCAGAGCGATAAGGATTTTGCCAACGAAAAGGAATCGCTAAGAACCGAAATGAAAATGAAAAATATACTTTGAACACTTCGAGTGCTTTTCCCGTTCTTTGTTGTGTTCATCAAACTTTTGAATGCATTTTCGTTTTTGTTTTTATTGATTATTTCGTGTTGTTGTTTGTTGTCTGTATATAAATATGTACAAAAATAGTTGGAAATCAAACATAAATTAGATATTAATATAATCGCAACATTAATTCAATATGTCGATCATTTTAGTGCATTCTTCTTTCATTTCTTTATAGAATTGTAGTCTTTGTGTAATAGTAAATTTAATAAAAAAAAAGCATCTTAAATGAGAGTAACTACTAACTAACTCTGGTTTGCGAAAGTGTGTGTGTATGAGAATTTGTGTATGTGTGTGTGTAGCCGAGACGACGCGACATAAGTTCGAAGGCGGAACAAGCGAGCATCCATGCGCAACTCTACAAAATATTCTCTTTTCCTCTGCCAATATCATTTTTGGCAGCATTTAGTTTGTGCTCTGCCCTCTCTTTCTACACACGTGCCGTTTCTGTCTGGTCAGTGCATTTATGTACTAGCAATTTGGTATATATATAATACACGAATGCCCAAATGTTGTAATGATGTGCCGTAAAGTCGAATAAAAAAATATATGCATATATGTATTCCTTCCTTACATATACATATGTGCATCTGCCTTATTTCTTTGCTGATGAAGATGTGTGTGTGTGTGTATATATATCTGTTCGCGCAGTATGTTAACTTTAAAGGCATACTTAACAATGATTCAATATAGAACACACCCCGAGCACTAATACTACAATGCCTATATACTATATATCATATCGTATCATATTGTGTGTGTATATCTATAAAGAAGTGTATGTGTGTGTGTGTCCCCTCTACTACATATGTAGTGTATATATGTATCTTTTGTATTTCTAAGGTATTTTAACTTTAGACCTATAACACACCACGATTCTGTCGCCATTTCTTCTTGCGCTGTGTTCATGCTTATCGCTGTCTCTCTTCATTCTATTTGTATAGTTTTCAACTCTAGCCGTATGTATGTATGCGTGTGTGTGTGTGTGTGTGTATAATGTGTTTCTGTGTGTTTGTTGTGTAGTTTGCCTATCATCTAAAATCCTTCTTGGGCGTATCCATTGATCCGCGACTGTTTCTATGGAATATGCTTGGCCAACACTACTATATCTATATATATATATATTATAGCTACAGCTAAAGCTGACTCTGATCTCTCTCGCATCCTTTCTTCGTCTTAAAGTATCAACTGCTTGCGTTTCAAATGCATCCCATCATCGTCACTCGGTTGTTGTTGGGGCTTCAGTTGTTCTCATTCCTTTGAGCCTGAACCTGTCAAGTCTCCGCCACCTCCTCCTCCTCCACCCATGTGCTGCGGTATGACTGTCAGACTCTTGGGTATCTTGGACATGATGACATTATCGATGAGCTTCTGCTGCTGTTGTTGCTGCTGTTTGAGCGTGAAAGTAATCGCACCTCCACCACTGCCACTCCCACCTAATCCGCTGCCGCCCCCACTGATGCTTGTCGCTGTCGGCTTGCTGGTGAGATGCGGTAATTTGCTGGCGTTTCCAGCTCCGCTGCCATTGCCATTCAGTAGAAACTGCGAGTGATCCGGATAGTTCTTCCACAGCCACGAGGTGTTGTTGTCCAATCCGCTGCTGCTGCCCGTCGCTGCAGCCGCTGCCGCAGCAGCCAAGGCATTCACCAGCATCGGCTGATAGTTGGTCGCCTGCGTTGTCGTCGTCGAGCTGCTGCCACTGTTGCTAGTCGTGGTCGCATTCTGCTGTGGGTTGCTCAGTGGTGGCATTGGCTTCGGCGCCAGACGAGCCAAACGCAATCCGCTGCTGCCGCCTGGCTGCAGCGTAGGCAGCTGTTGCTTGTGTTGCTGCTGCTGTTGCAACTGCTGCAGCTGCTGGCGTGCAGTCTGTTGAGCTGCTGCCATTTTGCTGCTTAGGCCAGCAAAGTTCGACGAGTGCTGTTGTTGCTGCTGCTGGGATTGCGACTGAGACTGCGACTGCGCCTGGCCACCACCACCTGGCTTGGACTTGGCATTCGTCTTCAGCATCTGGTCGCGCATCAGCTTCTCGCGTCGCAATATGCACATGCGATTGTAGTCTATGATGGAGATGAGGTATGGCTTGCCGCCGGACTGCACCTGCACTTGGGCCGGCAGGCGACGTCCGTCGGCTGTTTGGAACAGAGTCGGCGACTTGTTCGGCACCTTGTGCTGCTCCTTCAGCGGTATCAGTGTGGGCTTCCAGCTCTTGCTGTCATGTCGCTCCTGCGGCGACAGCGAATCCGGCAGCATGATCACACTGGGCGCGTTGGCAGCACCGCTGCCGCCGCCTGCCCGAGGCAATTGGAGTCGCTTGCCAGCCAGTCCGGGTACCGATGCAATCGTTGCCGCTGCTGCTGCTGCTGCAGCTGCCGCTGAGTTGACACTAGTTGCGATAGCCACGCCACTTGTGCGTCGTCGCTGCAGACTGATGAGCTCAGGTGGCGAGCTCAGCAACTGTGCCACATTCGTCGCTGCTGGCTTGCTGGGCTGTTGCAACACTGCAGCAGCGGCAGCCAGAGGTTTCTGTTTTTGTTGCTGCTGCTGTTGTTGTTGCTGCTGCAGCGTCAGCAGCGATACCGACTGCTGCTCCAGGTGGCTATGGTATGCATGGTCGTGTTTTTGCAAATATATTTATTTATAATTTTATATTGTAATTCATATTCGTTATAATTAATATTTCATTTTGGTAGGTGCATCCCATAAATGTGTATTTTTGCCTCTAAGTTTATACCCGCTACCCATAGGGTAAAAGGGTATTATAACTTTGTGCCGGCAGGAAATGTATGTAACAGGTAGAAGAAGGCATCTCCGACCCTATAAAGAATATATAGGCTTGATCAGCGTCATCAGCCGAGATGATCTAGCAATGTCCGTCTGTCCATCTGTCCGTATGAACACCTAGATCTCAGAGACTATAAGAGATAAAGCTATAACTTATTTTCAACAGCATTTATTTTTGCACGCAGATCAAGTTTATTTCAAATTTATATATATAATATAATAATAACTAAAGTCTTTGTGATTTCTTTAGTTACGATCAGATAAAAATTGTCGAAGTTATTAAAGAAATTCTTTTGTATGGTGAAAAACGCGTATTACTAGAGGTCATAGTTGTTTTGGCTGACAATCTGGTATATTTTGCACTATGCACAAAATATACCATTTGAGATATTTTTAGTATTTTGTGGTATATTATTTCGGTATATTTTGAGAATAATATCGCAATATTTTGCTTTTATTCATTTTATTTTGCTTTTTATGAGTAGCGGGTATCTCACAGTCGAGCACTCTCGACCAAGCATACTGCGCATAGTGTGAAGCAGTGGTTGCTTTATAATACAAAACATGAGCTGCACTCACCGCCGCAGTCGCCGGATCTAAGAAGGTGATTTTGGATGAGTGGAGCAAAATACATCTGCTTTTACCGAAGTTCAGTCTATGCCAAAGCGGTTGAAATAATTTAATTTGCCCAAAAACTTGTGATTTTATTGTTTTTCGATTTTAATTAAATATGGTAAGTTTACGATTGAAATAAATAAAATCTGATTACAATTTTTTCTGGTTAGTGTATGCCTCCTTCTGCCTTTTAAATCCTCTTACTCCTGCTGGCACAAAGTTATAATAACCTTCTACACTATGGGTACCGGGTATAACAAAAATATTTTTATGCGTTTTTTTTCCAAAATAATTATGTCGGCCAAGCTGCACACTTCTTCAAATTCAAATGTTAATGCAGCTGATGTAATCTCTGGCAACGAACATAATTTTTGGACTTCCCCGGATTAGAAAAACGAAGAAAAAAGCGATTTCTGTAAAAAAACGAGTTCCAAACTTTCATACTATCTAGGGCAATATTTCAAAATGGTAATGGAAATGCACTAATATTTAATATTTGCTGACCAATAAATCTACTAAATATAGACTTCTTACATAAATATGTACATATGTATGTATGTATGTACTTATATAACTCCCTTAAGTTTGGTTAACACCAGACAAGACTGCAATCGAGTGAAATGAAACCACTATATTGTATTTATAGTACTTATCATATGGGGTTTATTTGTATTTGTTTTGTATGGTTTGATTTTTTTTTTGTTGTATGGTAACAAAAGGCTGGAGATCGCATCGAAATGGGATCTGATCCTTGCTTATATGTTGTACAAGAACTGAAATTAATGCATAAATAAGTGTAGTTGGTAAATGGTATACAAGAGTAGTAAATATTACGCGTACAATCAAATCACACGCACAAGACTCAAACACACACATCCACATAATGACTCACACATGGACACAGTGGGGGTAGGGATGCGGGGATTTCTGGGGGGGGAGGGCAAACCAGGTTCTTAAAGCAAATGTGCATCTGTTAGATCAGTTTAATATACTGGTATATACTGCTCTGTATGTATGAATGGTAGGTCCCCAAGCCCCATTGGGGCAGACAACAGTTGGGGAAAGCATAAATATATATATGTATATGTATGTTTGTTTGTATATATATATATGCTCTATATCTAAATCTGTCTGTATATATATAAATATCTATTACTCGACGACAACCAAAAATATGCTCAACATTCATAATTTGATTCTCCGTTTACAAATACATTTTCAATGTCTAACAACAACGATTGAATTTATATGTATAAATATAACTATGCTTAACCATCTAATTCACAATTAAATCTCTGCTTAAAATAAATATATGTATATATATATTTTTTTCTTTTTTCAATAGTGTTTGTTTTTTTTTGTCGTTTTTTGGAAAGCTTTTTGAATTTTAGTGCAATTTGTGATTGATCGCACTGTTATCGATAATCGCAGAGCGATAAGGATTTTGCCAACGAAAAGGAATCGCTAAGAACCGAAATGAAAATGAAAAATATACTTTGAACACTTCGAGTGCTTTTCCCGTTCTTTGTTGTGTTCATCAAACTTTTGAATGCATTTTCGTTTTTGTTTTTATTGATTATTTCGTGTTGTTGTTTGTTGTCTGTATATAAATATGTACAAAAAATAGTTGGAAATCAAACATAAATTAGATATTAATATAATCGCAACATTAATTCAATATGTCGATCATTTTTAGTGCATTCTTCTTTCATTTCTTTATAGAATTGTAGTCTTTGTGTAATAGTAAATTTAATAAAAAAAAAAAGCATCTTAAATGAGAGTAACTACTAACTAACTCTGGTTTGCGAAAGTGTGTGTGTATGAGAATTTGTGTATGTGTGTGTGTAGCCGAGACGACGCGACATAAGTTCGAAGGCGGAACAAGCGAGCATCCATGCGCAACTCTACAAAATATTCTCTTTTCCTCTGCCAATATCATTTTTGGCAGCATTTAGTTTGTGCTCTGCCCTCTCTTTCTACACACGTGCCGTTTCTGTCTGGTCAGTGCATTTATGTACTAGCAATTTGGTATATATATAATACACGAATGCCCAAATGTTGTAATGATGTGCCGTAAAGTCGAATAAAAAAATATATGCATATATGTATTCCTTCCTTACATATACATATGTGCATCTGCCTTATTTCTTTGCTGATGAAGATGTGTGTGTGTGTGTATATATATCTGTTCGCGCAGTATGTTAACTTTAAAGGCATACTTAACAATGATTCAATATAGAACACACCCCGAGCACTAATACTACAATGCCTATATACTATATATCATATCGTATCATATTGTGTGTGTATATCTATAAAGAAGTGTATGTGTGTGTGTGTCCCCCCCCCTCTACTACATATGTAGTGTATATATGTATCTTTTGTATTTCTAAGGTATTTTAACTTTAGACCTATAACACACCACGATTCTGTCGCCATTTCTTCTTGCGCTGTGTTCATGCTTATCGCTGTCTCTCTTCATTCTATTTGTATAGTTTTCAACTCTAGCCGTATGTATGTATGCGTGTGTGTGTGTGTGTGTATAATGTGTTTCTGTGTGTTTGTTGTGTAGTTTGCCTATCATCTAAAATCCTTCTTGGGCGTATCCATTGATCCGCGACTGTTTCTATGGAATATGCTTGGCCAACACTACTATATCTATATATATATATATTATAGCTACAGCTAAAGCTGACTCTGATCTCTCTCGCATCCTTTCTTCGTCTTAAAGTATCAACTGCTTGCGTTTCAAATGCATCCCATCATCGTCACTCGGTTGTTGTTGGGGCTTCAGTTGTTCTCATTCCTTTGAGCCTGAACCTGTCAAGTCTCCGCCACCTCCTCCTCCTCCACCCATGTGCTGCGGTATGACTGTCAGACTCTTGGGTATCTTGGACATGATGACATTATCGATGAGCTTCTGCTGCTGCTGCTGTTGTTGCTGCTGTTTGAGCGTGAAAGTAATCGCACCTCCACCACTGCCACTCCCACCTAATCCGCTGCCGCCCCCACTGATGCTTGTCGCTGTCGGCTTGCTGGTGAGATGCGGTAATTTGCTGGCGTTTCCAGCTCCGCTGCCATTGCCATTCAGTAGAAACTGCGAGTGATCCGGATAGTTCTTCCACAGCCACGAGGTGTTGTTGTCCAATCCGCTGCTGCTGCCCGTCGCTGCAGCCGCTGCCGCAGCAGCCAAGGCATTCACCAGCATCGGCTGATAGTTGGTCGCCTGCGTTGTCGTCGTCGAGCTGCTGCCACTGTTGCTAGTCGTGGTCGCATTCTGCTGTGGGTTGCTCAGTGGTGGCATTGGCTTCGGCGCCAGACGAGCCAAACGCAATCCGCTGCTGCCGCCTGGCTGCAGCGTAGGCAGCTGTTGCTTGTGTTGCTGCTGCTGTTGCAACTGCTGCAGCTGCTGGCGTGCAGTCTGTTGAGCTGCTGCCATTTTGCTGCTTAGGCCAGCAAAGTTCGACGAGTGCTGTTGTTGCTGCTGCTGGGATTGCGACTGAGACTGCGACTGCGCCTGGCCACCACCACCTGGCTTGGACTTGGCATTCGTCTTCAGCATCTGGTCGCGCATCAGCTTCTCGCGTCGCAATATGCACATGCGATTGTAGTCTATGATGGAGATGAGGTATGGCTTGCCGCCGGACTGCACCTGCACTTGGGCCGGCAGGCGACGTCCGTCGGCTGTTTGGAACAGAGTCGGCGACTTGTTCGGCACCTTGTGCTGCTCCTTCAGCGGTATCAGTGTGGGCTTCCAGCTCTTGCTGTCATGTCGCTCCTGCGGCGACAGCGAATCCGGCAGCATGATCACACTGGGCGCGTTGGCAGCACCGCTGCCGCCGCCTGCCCGAGGCAATTGGAGTCGCTTGCCAGCCAGTCCGGGTACCGATGCAATCGTTGCCGCTGCTGCTGCTGCTGCAGCTGCCGCTGAGTTGACACTAGTTGCGATAGCCACGCCACTTGTGCGTCGTCGCTGCAGACTGATGAGCTCAGGTGGCGAGCTCAGCAACTGTGCCACATTCGTCGCTGCTGGCTTGCTGGGCTGTTGCAACACTGCAGCAGCGGCAGCCAGAGGTTTCTGTTTTTGTTGCTGCTGCTGTTGTTGTTGCTGCTGCAGCGTCAGCAGCGATACCGACTGCTGCTCCAGGTGGCTACGCGCAAGCTGATTGGCCACATCCAGCAGCTTGAGCGGCTTCTCGTTGTTGTTCGCATTCGCGGCGGGTTTGTGATTCGATTGCTGCTGCTGTTGCTGTTGGAGTTGCTGCTGTGCCGCTGACAGCGGCAACAACTCGACTGCCTTGTTCAGCAGATTGGTTTTGAGAATGCTGCGACTGTTGGCTGCCGCTGCCGCAGCTGCTGCTGCGCTGCTTGTGGGCACCAAAGGCGGCGCATCCTTGCTCAATGGCATTTTGTGTGCTGTTGTCTCCTCAACTGCTGACGACGCTTGCTTCCCGCTTTCCTTGGGCCGCGCAGTGATGGTGACTGCATTCGAGCTGAGCTGCTTCGTCAGCTTGTCCACGGACACATTGCGCAGGCGTTCAAGCGGCGTATAGTCTACATCCTCCCGCTTCTGGTTGCCGTTATTACCACCACCACCATCATCATCATCGTCGTCGTCGTCATCATCGTCGTTCAGCTCAACCAAAGGAATGACCGCCTCCTGACTTGGCGGCTGCAACAACAGCGAATCAACGCTACTCTGATTCTGGCTCTGCTGCTGTTGTGGAGTAATCAGGGCACTTGCTAGAACGCTGGCGGCATTCGTTGACGCCGCACAGCTGGAGGAGGATAAGTTGCTGCTGCCAGCTGCAGCTGTTGCTGTTGGCGGCGACTGCGACTGACTAGCAGCAGCATCAGCTGCACTCTTCGCATTGCTCTGCAGTCCGCCGCAGTGGCCATGATCGTAGGAGTTGAGGCGCTGACGCACCGTTTGTGTGTAGACGCTGGCATTGGGCGAGGCGTGTGGCGCAAGCACCAGATCGCCGTTGCGATAATACTTCTCCAGCAGTATGAGATGGCGCAAGAAGGAGCTCTGATTGCCGTACGGCTTCTGCAGCTCCTCCCACAGGCGACGCGTCGGCTCATCGTACTGCAGAAATGTTTGCACCCGTGTCCAGCCCTCGGGCGTGCGCTGGCTGCTGCTGCACCCGAAAGGCACCTTGAACTGCACGCCCAACTCCTCCTCGCCGTGGAAGAGCTCCCGCATCGATATGTTCGGATTGCCGCGCAGCACATTCGAAATATCAGCAGCCTTATCTTTGCCAACGCCGCCGCCCCCGCTGCTGGCAACGTTCGTCGTTGCTGTCTCGCCGGCCAGGTTTTGCTGGAGTATCGCCTGCAGCTTGGACATTTGCTTGCTGGCCGCACTGGCTGCGGCTGCGCCATGGGAGGACGAGCTGCTCGAATTCGAGTCCGTCGCGGGCCCGTCGTAGTCCACCACCATAGGCAGCTCTGTGGACCCCTCATCGTAGCCAGCTGCCGACGATGCCGCCGACGCTGTAGCAACGGCAACTGTGCTGTTTGTTGAGGCGCGCACATCTTCGTCGTCCGCCTCGGAGACCTCGTTGCTGCCGTCCTGCAGATTGTGCACCTTGAGCAGCCTGCGAAGCGAGAGAAAAGACAATTATAGTAAATATCAAGGAAGAAAGCTACAGTCGAGAGTGCTCGACTGTTAAATACCCTCTACGCATATCGAATAAAAACAGAATGACGTATTAACTTTAAAATATACCAAATTAATGTTCTCCAAAAATACTAAGAAATATACCAAAAGCTATATTATGTATATTGATATTGTACTACATTCAAATACCAGAGTTAAAATTATTAGGTATATTGATATAGTACTACATGCAAATATACCAAACAATTAAAAAAAAAAACAGTGCGGTATTAATTTTAAAATATACCGCTTTAATACTAAAAATATACCGAAAACTATTTTAGGTAAATGGATATAATTAAGACCCCTAATAAGTCGATGTTTTTTCCCATACAAAAGTATTTTTTGACTAACATCAACAATTTGTATACGATGGCAACCAAATTCGATGGAATCTTAAAGATTGATTGATTTTCTCAATATTTCAATTCTAAATTATCTTTTAACTTTCGGATATTCTAATATCTACTTCAATGTAGAAGACTGATTTTCCTATTAACAAGAGGTAGAACATCGCAAAGTTTACTACATACTGCTGGTGCTCAATGTCTCGTGAGATACAGGAGAAAAAGGCATCTTAAAGGACCGTACCCGCAGGATCTGCCTGCTAGATCTGTATGTGATGTATATATGTACATATGTATAAATTACTCTTAATGTATTGCAAATCTTATACTGATATCCCACTTTGCTATGCTACAGTAGTCAATATGTAATTATATATAATTAAGTTAACCTGCCACATAAATGCGAATTTAAACAATCCGAATAAACTTTTAACTTGGACTTGTGCTATAAATTAATTGCTATAGCTTGGATGATCAATGATCAATAACTTTTTCTTCAATCTTCAATCCTGAACTGCGTAGAACACAAAGAAATATTTCAAGCAAATTTTGTAGCTTTAGCGCTTGAAGACTGCAAAAAGATAAGCAGACGGAACATACTTTACTGGGTCACCACAGCTGCCTTCTTCTTCTGTCTCGGGGACTTCCTCTTACCTCTTGCGATAGTTCTTTACAAACTCGGCCTTTTGAGACTTGGTACTGTCCGGCGGCTTCATCAGCAGATTGGCAAAATAGCGACACAGCTTGCAGACGGCGGTGCCAACGCCCAGCTGCACAGGAATGCCCATCTCGGCCAGAGCCTTCTCCAGTCGATCAGTGTCCTGCTGCAAATGATGCAATCGATTAACAACAATCCTTACGACAATCACAAGAGTAAATCTACACTTACCGAGGTGATGTGGTACATGTGATTCTTGCCCAGACGACGCTTGCACAGCACACAGCCAGAGGATTGAATGACAGTGTTGTAGTGCGGCTCACAGAGCCAGACGTTCGATGTGCCCACGGGTATCTCGAAGTTCAGCAGGCATTTCTTGACGCTCTTCCGCACGCATTTGCGCCGCAGCGAATGACTCGCCCCATCGGCACAATCCTTGACAGCGCAGACACGCGCCGATGCGGAAGCAGCGCCCGATGAAGTTGTGGCAAAGTCAGTATCGGTTGCATCGCCAGCAAAGTGCTTGTCCAAGCTGCTGCCGCCGGCAGCAGCGCTGTTGTTGTTGTTGCTGTTGGACTCGAGGTGTCCTGGCGCAGAGATGCGTTTCTTGTAGCTGGGCGCATTGGCACGTCGATCCACATGACGGAAGCACGCATCGCACAGGCAATTATCCACAGTCAGCTTCTCCTCATCTGCACAAAGCCACAAAAAGAATCCCTTAGAGAGACACAAAAAAAGGGAAAGAACAGGTCAACTTACTTGCGAGTATCTTTTGCTGACGCTCAACGGACTTGATCTGGCCGACGTGGCAGGGCGTGTCGTAGAGTCCGAACTTTCCGCTGCAGTAGTAGCATTGATCCTCGCACAGACGTCCCGGATGGAACTTGAACGAGGAGGCCTTCTCTGGTATGAGTATTTTCTCCTTCTCGTCCTTCTTCACCGTCTGATAGAAGCTGTGGTCCAGTTGTCCACCTTGGCCTTCCGAGTGTGACGAATCTGTGGTGCAACAAAACGATGTAAGCGAAATGTGTCGAGTGGCAGTAAGTGGCAATTCCCTTAGGAATTCCCCAAATAAAATGTTATTGCGGGATATTGGGGAAGGGAAAAACGGAGAGCAGAAAACGGAAAACGAAAGAGCAACAAACAAAACAAAACTCAACAAAACGTAACAAAGTCAACATGCAACAGAGGCGGCAACACGCACCATTGTTATGTTTGCTGTGCTGCAACTGTTGCTGATGTTGTTGTTGCAACTGCTGCTTGTTGTTGCCGTTGCTGTGATTCTGATTGTTGTTGTTGTGATGGTTGTTGTTAGTAGAGCTTAGACGGTTAGTTGTCTTGCGGCCGGCGTTACCCAGATTCGGATTTGCATTCGATTTGCTCGCACCTTCGTTCTGTAAAATGGAGAATTGGACACAAGATCAGTTTTACTTGTACAAGCAGCAGCAACCAACCACACTTACCTCATTCTGTATCGTGTAATAGTCTTCGGCATGGGCCCCATGCTGCCCATCGGCCGCCCGATCGGTGGCCCCGTGTCCACGTGCCCGTCCCTTTTGGAATGTCATTTTAAGCGATTGTCGTCGCACACCGTGCGCCGAGCTGCTCGCCGCTCCCGTATGGCCGCCTCCAACCACGATGCCACCTTTGCGCGTTGCACTCCCAATGCCCGACGTCGTCGTCGCTGCACCACCCGAGACGCCTGCATTGCCCGCTCCACCGACAGCAGCGCCGTGTATAACGGTGCCTGTGGGCACCGCAGCTGCTCCTCCTGAGCCGCCGTTGCTGCTGCGATTGAGCTTGATGACCGTCTTGAGTGTGCCGCTGGATTCGATGTGCGCATTGCCCTTGGCAGCGGATCGCTTGCCGCTGGGATGATGCTGCTGTTGTTGCTGCTGGTGGACGGCGCGAGTGTGCGCCTCCTGGATGTATTCCTGACGCAGCTGCTCGGCTGCCTGATGTGTCAGCAGACCGAGATGCTGCAGATGCAGCTCCTTCTCGCGACGCAGCACCTCATCGTCGCCGTCGCCATCGCCATTAGTTTCCATCTTGGTCACGATCTTGTGCTCATCAATTGACTTCTTCGCCTCATCCTCCATCTTCGGTTTTACCTCTTCCTTTCCCTCAACCTCGGCCACCACTTCCAGATTGGCGGCGACAGCACTGTCCTCGCTCTTGAATGCCAGATCAATGTCCATGTCCATTGATGATTCGCAGTTGACAGCATCGCCACCGGCTGCGACAACGATGCCATCTGCGGCCGCAGTCGACACATTCTCTTTGTTCTCCTCGGGATATTCGACGCAATCCTCGCTGAGTATTTGCATCTCGGCATCGGCATCGCCCTCGCCATCGGCGTCATCATCAGCATCAGCCTCGGCATTGGCCTCCGCCTCCTGTTCCTCGGTGTAGGGTGCCACCTCCAAGTCGAGCTCCACTTGGCTTGGTTTCTTTTTTGCAACTTCCTCCTCAGTAGGCGGCAGCTGTTTTTCTTTCTCAACCTCCTCTTCCTCCTGCTCTTCCTTCACGACAGCTTCCGCTTCAGTGTCCTCATCCTGCTGCACAATCTTGAGCGAATCACATGGTGGCGTTGTTGGCTTATCCAGTGTCGACGCTTTGGTGGCGCTAAGCGCATTGCCACTGGCATCCACTACGCCTTCCTTAGCCAGCTGCTCCATAATCTCGCTCTCGAAGTCATCGTAGTCATCCGCCTTGGATGCTTGCTCAGTCTCGCCGTTTAGCTCGCCCGGCGAGCTCATTGTCTCAGCAGCAACAGCGACGGCAGCAGCTGTCGCATCTTCCTCCTCCCCTGCGGCTGTTGTTGTTGCTTGCTTTTCAGCAGCTGTTTCCTGCTCATCTGTGGTCTTTTGGTCGTCCAGTATTTCAGTGGTCTCATCGCCGCTTTCATCGACACGAAGTTCGTCCATGGCCGCGGAGGAGTAGGCGGAATTATCCTGTTTGCTCTCCGCATCCCCGTCCAGCTCAAGGATCAGCTCCGTTTCGGCCTGGGTTTCGATTTGGGCCTCAGCATCAGCTTCGACCTCAACGTCAGCTTCAGCTTCCGTTTCAGCCTCAGCCTCAGCGTCGACTGTCGTTTCCGTAACAATTTGTACGATCTCGCCCAGCTCAGGATCCTTCTCGATGCCCAGATTGTTGGCCAGAAACTCGGGCTTCTTATAGAACTGCTTTACGCTAATGGCGCTGACACCCTCGCTAATCATTTCTGGGCTCAGCGAGGGCGCCTTGCCAGCCTCCGTCTCGTTCTCGTTCGCCGATGCGGTTTCTCCCGCCTCTATTTCTGTTTCCTGACCTGTTGCCAAGTCCTTGACCGTTCCCTCGACTGCTGTTTGTTGTTCCTCCAGTTCATTGGCAGGTGATGCCTTGACTGCAACCGGATCAGTGTCGACTGTCAGCGGCTCGATGCCATTGGAGCAGGCGGCAGCACTTGTTGATGGTGGTGCCTCCTCAACGGGCTCCGGATCGGTCGGTTTTGTGGTCCTCCCGGCATCAAGGCTCTCCTCAAAGTCCATGGTAATTTTCTCCTGTTTTATTTCTGCCGTGGGCAGCAACAAATCATCCATGGAACTGGATGCCAGACTATCCTTGGAGTCCTCGTCAACTCCAGCGTTGCCGGACGATGATGACGTCGGCTTGGCGACCAGGAGACTGCGATTCAATGAACCGACCCGACGGCGCTTCGAAGCCGTGGGCGGCTCAGTGAGCGTGGTTGCCAACAACAGACACGGCGAGCCGGCCTTGCTGTGGCGTGTGGCACGTGTGCTGCTCCCAGTGCAACTGACGGGCGTAGTCCGTGTTTGGGGTCTGCCTCGACCACGTCGACTGGCCGTTGATTGCTGCACAGCGGGGGAGGGCAGCTCGGGTGTGTGCATGGGAGTATCCTCGGTGTCAGGCAGCTCTAGCTTGATGTTGAGCGTTGACGACGAACCCGACGACGACGACGAGGATTTGGCGGGCGTGACAGCGACTTCATCGCCAGCCAGTGATGCCACACTCGAGTCGGGATCGTCGTCCTCTTCCTTGACCTCGACTTTGGTGTATTTTAAAGCCAAGCTAGACTCGTTGGACGCATCGTCGATGGAGCGCTTGCGCTTAAGCAACGCTGCCTTTTTTCGGCGACCCCGAGCCGGCAGCTGGGGCTCGTTGTTGACCGTCGACGATTGCCGGCGATTGCGGGTGACGCGTGTGTTGTTGTTAGCGGCCATGTTGTTGGCCAGCTCCTGAGCGTGTGCTTTCCGTGTAACACGATTGCAGGTTGTGGCGGGAGTGGACACAGGAGTGGGAGTCGGAGTGGAAGTGGCAGTTGTTGGAGTTGGCGTCGTCTCTTTTTCTTTATCTTTACTGTCCAGCACTGACTTGACATTGTCTTTTGTGTCCTTCGCTTCGTCCTCGAGCTCAAAGTTGGCCAACTCCTCTTTCACATTGAGTTCGTCCTGCAGCTTCGCCTCGCGCATCTCCTTTATGGACTTACGGCCGCGTATAATCTGACGATCCGTTGAGCCCTTTCTCTGGTTATTTTGGCTGTTGCTGGGCTGTTGATCCTCGCCATCGCTGGCAGCACCCAGCAGCAGTGGCGATGACAGACGCGTGTTCCGCAGTATCTTTGTGTCCGTCAACGACTTTCTAGGCGAGCCGCTGTCTTTCACAGTCGCCTCTAGCGTCGTCTCCTTGTCCTTTTCCTTCTCTGGTGGCCCTTGATCTACCTCTTCCTCAGGAGTTGTTGTCTCCACTTCTCCATCAGACGCTGCCGTTGTTGTTGCTGACGTTCCTCCAGTTGCAGCTTCATCACCGCCCGATACAGTTCCTTCCAATTCAAGTGTGGGTGATGTTGCTACATTATTGTTATCCGATTTTGCTGGTGTTGATATTGCTACTGTCGCTGGCTTGCGCGCCGACATCCTCGAGCTGTCACGGGGCAAAGCTGGTGACGCTGCTGCCGACGATGTCGACGCTCCTATTTTGACGCTTTTAATACACTTGCCTCCGCCGCCAGCTCCTGCTGCTGCTGCTTGCGGTCGTCGGTGTGTCTGTGACAACGAATCTCTGGCTGCTCAGCTTGTAAATACTTGAGAGCGTTGTTGTGATTTGGTCCCATTTGTTAACTACCTGCGAAAGAGAAACGACGTTTTATTAAACACAATGTGACACGCCTATTTTCTGTCTGCCTGCCTTCCCGAGCACAAATATGAATATTAAATATTTAATACTCCTAGCATAGCAATTAGTTTACAACTCAAGGGGTTTACTTTTATTTTTCAAAATTATAATCAATTATTATTAAAAGCTACAATTCCTTAATCTTTTCGATAAAAATGGGTTTTTATTTGGGTTTGTAATATTAAATGTTTAGAGATGGCATTTGAAGAAAGTTCTTATTGTAGAATTAACCCTTTCGGGACGGGGTTTTATTTCGTTACTTTTTTGTTTACATTATGAAATAGACACTTAAAACTGTGTTTGGGATATTTCACAAGTGCTTTAGCATTAAAATTATAGAAAATACGATGCAATGAAAAATTTTGGGACGTATTGTCCCAGTATGCAATGATAAATTTTGGGACGTATTGTCCCAGTAGTCCCGAAAGGGTTAAATGTCGGAATTACAGCCTCAGATCTTATAGGTTTAGCTATTAGTGACCCAGAACCTTATATAGAAGAAGACAATTTAGTGTTTGCTCAAGTACAGCGCTCTTGTACGTTCATCCATATACATGCGCAAATAAAGTATTTAACGTATAGTAAATAAATGAAGATTGAAATTTCAAGCGGCAAGCTTAAATATGAGTTTTTTGTAGAAACGCAAGCTGCTTTTAAGAACCAGCTAGAAAATAATAATAATAAAACGAAAAACATAAAAGTAGCCAAAGCGTTCGAGTAATTTGCTAAAATACAGCTGCATTTAAAGTAACTTTGCAAGTATTGCGCATACGACGCGTTATCCGTGGTCCCTATTGACAGCAACGAAAGGAACGTCGCAAGACAACAGCTATAGGAGGAAGAGGAAGCAGGATGCGTAGAAAGCTGCGTTCTGCGATGTGTTTTAGATTCGCAAGACACACTTCGCATACTGTGATTGTCACTCTCACACCCCGTTAGAGTCACTCCTCCCTTCCCTCCCTCACTCTCTTCACTCTCGGTGGCAAAACGAGTTTGAAAGCAACAGCAGAAACAGCAGCTGGGGCTGCCAGAAGAAACCACAAGTAAAGTAGCTGTTGCTGCCGCTGAGAGAGCAACTTTATAACGCCATTCAAATTGCGAGAGAGAGAGAGTGCAAAGAAAATGAAATACGAATTCATAGTCGAAGAGAATGCGAGAGCACATGGCGAATAATTACCGCAACAACGAAATGAAGAACTCAATAATTTTGGCTTTGGACTGATCCTGTCACTAGAGTTGATAGCGAACAGCGAACGAAGAAAACGCGCGTGCGAAATGACAGGCGCCATTTTTGCGCTGCCTGTCAACAGAGAACGCCAGAAGCACACAAAGACGAAGCGAAACGAAGAGAGCGAGCATGCAAACGAGAGACGGAAAAAATAGAGGGAGAGCGAAATTGGTTATTTGTTTGATTTGTTGATGGGTAATATATTTTTTGCAACAACTGCAACTAAACTGCAGCGACTCAGATTCGACCTTCGCCCAGTCGCCTGTGTGGCGAATCTAGCATAGGAGACAATCCGACATTTTCATTTACATTGCCCACTTTTAACACTACACTTTCCTCACACAGCACAAAACGGATTTAATAACACTGACAAAACACACTCATTCTCACGTACACTGCTGCTCACAAACACACACAGAAAGTGACAAGCCGGAGCCGCCACCACCCTCTGCAGCAGAGCAACGACGAAAGCAGTGGGAAGGCAAACACACAAATGACAGCGACAACAAACAGCGAATAAAGGAAATAAAAGCGAATCGCAAATAACAAAAATCCAAAATGAAGTCAGTATACATAATGCTCACACTAACACGCATACACACATATGTACTGCAGGCTCAGTCGTGAGTATGCAAAAAAACAAAAATTAAAAAAACATTTTAAATAAGAGCCAACAGCAATGTTTCGAAAATTGAGAAACCGATAAATGCAGTTGTAAACACACTCACAAAACACACACACGTAGCACGTAGCAACAAATCAGCAGCAGCAACAGAGGGAAAAAATGGTATTTAATTTTCGTTGCGTTCGCTGCACATTTCTTTTGTTTTGTTTGCAAGCCAATATTACCGACACTGACTTTCCAAACGCTTGTATTTATGAGCGAATATATAAAACAAAACACCCGTTTAATGTTTGTGTATTTTAAAATTTGTTGCTCCGTTTTGGATCCAAATCTGGCTTGTACTGTGTGTGTGCGCGATGTGTGCACAGCGTTGCCGCACGCCAGGGATGTAGGGGTAAAAAATATCGATAGCAAAAATATCGCGTGGCGACAGCTTCACCTCACACGCGATATATGTGCATATCATAGCCATATCGATGTTTTTACATCGCCACAACAATTTTGCAAACATTTTTTAATGTTTTGATCTATTAATTTATCAACGCTAAGTCAAATTTGCGAGTAATTTGAATTGATAAACAAAACAATATTATTTGTGGTGGTTTGCAGATTACACACAAAGTCGGAAAGCGACTGCACCAATCAGGTGTGCTACAGGTGGAGCAGAGAACACACTGTAATTTGCATATGGAAAAATGAGGATTTGCGGCATTTGTATACACACACTTTCAACACACAATTCACAATTAATTCTTGATCGTTGTTGTACAGAAATCATAGTTTGCATTGCGAAATTACCTGTCACAATTTGGATTCGAAATTAGCAGTTGCAATTTGCGCATGCCGATTGGTCACACTGCAAAATATATTTACCGCCTTGTTTATCATTTTGAATTTCGATAGATTGATCGACGGCAGCTGAGCGCGTTTATTATTTACATATACTTAAACATGTCTCTGTGTGTGTATTTATGCTCGTGCGTATGCGTGTTACACTCACTTTTAAAGGATGCATTGAAAATAGCGAACCGACAACAAATTAAATATTACGAAGAGAGCAAGTTGATGAGCACGAAATGTTCGCATGTATAATACATATGTAAATGAACGCCGCAGTCCAAGGACGAGTTTTGTGGAAGCTGGAAGTTAGAAATGAGCGCAGATCGTGGAAAGAGGCCGGGGAGAATGCCAGCAGGTGGCCGGGCAAAACTTCAACGGGGAAAACTGTTGCCCCAAAAAATTCACGTGAAACCACAAAATTAACAAGCATTTTTTTTTTTGGGTTACACTTCTTCGGAGAGTTGAATTTTGTTTTTGTTGTTGCTCAGCTCAGCTGTGATATATGCTGCACTTAATTTGTCAAATGTTTTTGGCTTGTTTGTTGTTCTTGCGAACATTGAAAGTTTTCTTTGAAATTATGCATGGGAGCATTTTTATTTGCGAGTGATTTGCCATCCACGCACACATACAAAGCTATTAATGCATGTATGTTCACACAACCATAGGCAGCGACACAAACACACACATATGCGACGGGGCACACACAAACACATTCACAAACAAGAGGCAGACGACGACGATACTTACTTAATTCTCTTTGCTTTTTCCTTTTTCAGAGTCGCCTTCGCATCATTTGCGAATTTTCCGCATTTATATTGTTATTCAATTAAATCGCGTAAATCAATTCGTAGTATTTTGTTGTATTCGCGTTGAATGCGAATCAAAGTCGATGAAAACGCGGTCAGTTTTTAATATACTGCACCACACTACACCAAACACACAAGCCAAAGCAGAGAAAAACAAAAAAAAATAATAATAATAATAAAATAAAATGCAGAACCCGACCGACAGAGTTGTGAACGCAAACACGGTACGAAGTGAAATAACAAGGCAAAATGGCAGCGCACAACATGTTGAAAGAGAGCGACCAAGAGAGCGCAGAGCGAGAGCGAGAGTGAGAACGAGAGAGCGGTGGCGGCGAAGTATGTATTCGCCGCCATTTGCCATCGCCGTCTACTCTGACTCGACGACAACATTTTAAGTGCTATCTTCGAAATACTCTTGTGCTCAACTCACACAACTAAACATAATTAAAGGATGTATACAAATCAATATCAAGTTTAAAATCTGAATCAAGCACTGCCATGGTCACAGAGTCTTGTAGTTAATGCATCAATTGCATTCCAAGATTTAACAAAGTTGCTTTACATTCCCATTCCTTTTCATTTCCTTTCGTCGATTTCCGCAATTCTGCTGCCCGGTGGGAAGGGTATGCGCAAGTCGACCAAGATGGGCCAGCAAAATGTACAATACTAACTTGTGCTTAATACTCACGTTTGTCATTTACCGTTTGCTGTTTGCTTTGCTGCTTTTGGCTACTGCAAGGACTTTATGACAAAATGCAAAGAGCATTCGCTTCGCTTCGATTCGGGGGTAGCAATAAAACTAAACTAAAGTCTTGCAGGCAGCTTATGTACTTCTATTCGCCGCCGTCGCCGCCGCCTGATGTGGCTGCTGCTGATTTTTTTCGCTTTGCTTTTTTTCGTATGCAAATTCATTTATTCATATCGCCGCCGCTACTTCAGCTGCTGCTGCTGCGTCTGTCACTATTTCGCTCTCTTCAGCTGCCGCTGTTGTTGTTGCTGCTGCGGCGGCTGTTTTTCTTTTATCGGAAATGAAAGAGGCAGCACATTTCTTTTCAAATATGGCGAAAATGTCGAAAGTCCCCGACTATTTGCGCACTTCCATCTACTTTAATGTTTTATTTTTTCACACAACAACACATGTACTTATGCGTGTCTTTCGCGTTATTGGTTTAGTATTTATAGTGGTATTGGTAAGCAAAAGCACAGTGGCAAAGGGCGACGCTGTTATTCTCCTCTCATTCTATCACGCCGTTGTTGTTATTGTTTTTGTGACGTGCTCAAGTGCTGCTTTAGTGGTGAAGTGGACGGCAATCCTGCAAGTGGCCGACGACGATGACGACGGAGTCCTGTTTCCATTTCCAACACACACCTGCTACAGTGTCTGTGTGTGTGTGAATGTGGGTTAAAGCCAGCAAACTTAATTGCGCTGACGACATTGTTGTTGTGCTATTTGGACGCGAGCAAAAGGGCAGCGGGAAAATCAATAGAACAAATAATTGTACACTGTATGCAGCAACCTATGCATGTATGTACATCATGCTGTGAAAAGGGGGTCAAGGTCAAAAGGATGTGCGTCCAACTAGGACATTGTTTTTTATATGCCGAGCTTCTTTTTGATACAACTGTTGCATCTGGGCTTTAATAATTATTACATCGTTTTAATCTACATTCATGATAATTATATTAATGTAATTGAAAAGTCCATATTGCATGCAAATAATCGATGTAGTTTGCACACCACTCCTTCGAAAATTAATTGAGTGCAATCGAACATATCGATATATTTCTTCACCTCACACACACACACACTCATACATATGTATGTAGGGTCGCCATTTAATTGTTTGCAGTTCACCACCCACCAGTCGTTCAATTTCACCTTTGTCCAGTGACTAGAAATAATTGGCAAGCATGCTGCACTTTATGACTCCCTTTCTTCCTTTAATACAATGCAATTTAAATATTATGTAACATTTTTACTTAGCATGATTAATTTGGTTTCATTTCACATCTAAATCGTGTGTATATATGTAACTAATATTTAAAAATTAAGCAAATAAGTAGTATTCACGTACAATAAATGTTGTAGAAACTTTAAGCGCTCTGGCAGCCACATTCATGTATGTTGTATGTATGTATATATGTGTATGCATGTTCATGGGTGTGTATGTATGTATATAAACGCTGAAGGCAATACAAATTGGAAAACGCAATGGCCGACAAAACGCCACGACGCAGCTATCAGCCATGAATCTGTAGGCAAAGCAGAAGCGACGATAAACGTACATACGAATACTAGTGGGCAGGCATAATACACAACAATAAACGGATGAAAAAATGAAAAGAAAACTTCCGGTAAAGCTTCAAGCTCATCGCGAAATGGTGAAAAACACACATACACACAACATATGTACATATACATGTACATTCGCCCCAAAAAAGTAAGAGCAACCAAACCCATATGCATGCACACATGCATATGTACATATGTGTGTATATATGAAAACCCACGTGAATCAGAGAGGGAGAATCGTTAAGAACAGGAGAAACAGATGGAGAGAGAGCGAGAGAGAGCGCCATGATCGCGTTTGCGAGATGTTTGCGGCGAATTCGAAGAGTTTTTCTTAGGTATTTGCCTGTTTCATTTTCATTAGCTTCTCGTCGACATGAGAAAAGCCAAATGTCTTTGTATTTTTTACATACACAAGCACATCAGAAACTTTCATGTATGTACATACGTATGCATACATACATACATATGTGCGTATGCATGTATAAGTATACGAAGTGCTGTCCGCTGACGTGCTGTTTTTTCTTCTTTTGTTTTTGTTTCGTTTCTCTCTCTTCGTTTGCACAGCGAACTGTTTTACGCCATATTGGATTGTGGCAAAGCGACAGTAGCACTTTTCTATTGCTTTTTTAGGACTTTTAGAGCTCGATTTATGGATATTTCGTGCTTGTAACAGTTAGTTGAGATTGTCAACTACATGTTTTAAGGCAGAAATGTAGCATAAATGCTATTTATGTAGCCATAAAATGCATTGGAAAAATGGCCATTTTTAATACAGTTTGCACAGCCGAGCGTTGCCACCTCGTATTATCGTCACATGCATGGCAGCGCGCACAGCTGTTTTTCTTACAGCTCTGGCAGCGCTGACAGCAGGAACAGGGCTGACAACACACAACACCGGCAACACAAAATTAAATGCAAAACACTAAAATGACAGTAAAACAAAATATGCTGCTTAAAGGAATTGTGTTGTGTATAATCTTTATTGCGGGCTGCGCTGCGGTAAGTAGAGAGCCAAGGGATGCACAAATGCTGATTGAAATCATCTATTATATAGGATCACACAACGTTACCCGAGAGCTTTGTGAATGCCGCCCAGCAATCGACGCATACAAATAATTGGGCGGTGCTGGTGGATGCATCGCGCTTCTGGTTCAACTATCGTCATGTGGCCAACGTGCTCTCTATCTACCGTTCCGTGAAGCGTCTGGGCATTCCTGACTCGCAAATCATTCTAATGATTGCCGACGACATGGCATGCAATGCTCGCAATCCCCGCCCAGGTCAGGTGTACAACAATGCCAACCAGCACATCAATGTGTATGGCGATGATGTGGAGGTCGATTATCGCGGCTACGAGGTCACCGTGGAAAACTTTGTGCGTCTGCTCACGGGACGCACTCAGAATGGTACGGCACGGTCCAAGAAGCTGCTCTCTGATGCAGGCAGCAATGTGCTGATCTATTTGACGGGACATGGTGGTGACGGTTTTCTCAAGTTCCAGGACTCAGAAGAGATAACCAGTCAGGAGTTGGCCGATGGCATTCAGCAGATGTGGGAAAAGAAACGGTGCGTCTAGTTGCCAATTTTTCTCTCTTTCTTTTTTTGTGGATACTTCATCAATCTCCTTGCAGCTATAACGAACTCTTCTTTATGGTGGACACTTGCCAGGCGGCCTCGCTCTATGAGAAGTTCACCTCACCTAATGTTCTGGCGGTGGCCAGCAGTCTGGTCGGCGAAGATTCGTTATCGGTAGGTGTTGCGCTAGTCTCATCAACTCAGGCGATTGCTAATCTTGTGTGCCTCATTGCAGCATCATGTGGATCCCTCGATTGGCGTCTATATGATCGATCGCTACACTTATTATGCACTTGAGTTTCTGGAGAAGGTTCAGCCCTTTAGTAAGCGAACAATTGGCGAATTTGTAAGACAATTTTCGAGTATTTTGTAAGGAGCCTGTAACCAAATTGTTCATGTTGCAGCTGCAAGTGTGTCCCAAGCGCGTCTGCATCTCGACTGTCGGTGTCCGCAAGGATCTCTATCGTCGGGATCCGCATAAGGTGCCCATCACCGACTTCTTTGGCGCTATTCGGCCAACTCGCGTCTCCACGGAACGCATCAATGTGACGCTGTCCAACGAAGAGTACGTTTTGTTGTGGTCATTTTGAAAGATATTTCCTTTAATCATTCGATTCGCAGGGACTTTGTTAACGATGTCGCAAATGTGCAGCCAAAGAAAGAGTTCAAGATCATAATGGAGCCACAGTTCACAGCTGAATTATTGAAATGACCTGAATGTACATAGACTAGCTTTGGTAAGGATTACTGCGTTAAGATGGCGATGGAGAGACAGAAAGAGGAAGACAGCGAGATAGAGAGAGAGAAAGAGAGAGAGAAAATAAAGTCGAATGTTGTACACATTTCATGTGATAATATTAACTTTATTCGTAAATACATTTCATTTCATTAATTTATATTATATTATTATTATTAATATTATTATTAATACATGTGTAATTTATTAAATTTATATGTGTGTGTGTGTGTGAGTGTGTCTTTTTGTGTTTGTGATCTCGTATCGTGCTTTAAAATTCTCAATTATGGGCTTAGTTCACACTTCATCGTCATTCTCAAAATCTATTTGAATTTCCGTCACCTTCATTTGTCTATTTGCTAACAATTCTTTTTTGGGTTTTCTTTCAGATCATTCGCATTCCGCATTGTAATTACATCAAATATATCTGTTTTTAAATTATACTTTTGTTTTTGTCATCTTTCTTTTTCTTCTTACTATCAAAACGCTCTCTAATCCATCAAGTAACATTCATATCAAATCTAAAAAAATGAAAAATAAACAAAAACCATACATACAATATCTATTGTATACTTATATAAAAGGTATGAGGCAAGTTCGAAAAATGTGTTTCATTCGACAAGCATCTTACAGTTTGTAGAATCCACATGAATTCACGAAAAAAAAACAATATTAATTCATCATTTTATTTTTGGTTTTTTTTTCTTTGTTTTCGTTTACATCCTTTCGCTAATTTGGTATACATAAAAAAAAAAACATCTTTAAAGAGTAACAATGGCATTTCTTGCGCTGTTCACTTCCTGAACGTGTCGAGATCGTCCAGAACTTGCACAGGGCGACGATTACTCTTTAACGTATGGAAGGATCTACATGTTTTTCTTTCATTATAATTATCTGCTATCGTTATTATTTTCGTTCATTTTCATATATGTATAAATCTTTTGTTGTTGTTCTTGTTATTGTGTGAAATCATGTTGAAAAATGCCAGATAATATCGATTATATATATATATATATATATATTTGTATATATATGTGTTTCATTAGCTTTTATTGCATCAGTCCCATTGTTTGAGTTTTAGGTTTATCGATTATCGATTATGTAAGTATTAAAGGGATTTTGTTCTCAAGATCGAGTTAAGCACCATAAAAAGTTGTTACTCTCCTCGCAACTGGCATTACACGCTCAATAATGAGTTCATAGCTCTCGATTTCGCTATATGCAAGATATATATAGATATGTACATTGTACATATCTTTGTCGGCTTGAGCATTTATCGTATGAAATATCATATCATGTGGTGAATTATCATGTTTAGCGAGTGCTGCCCGTGGAACAGTGAGTACTACTTAGGATCATCTACATTTTCGATTTATTTTCTTTTCGTTTCATTTCGATTTTCGGTTAGTTTGATTGGTGTGTGCGCATCTGGGTATTGGAATGGATTTCTTCTTCTTACTTCACTTTGCCCGTGTCTTGAAAATTAGCTAACTAATCGTTATGGATGCCAGGAGATGTCAGGATGAGAGAGGATGGTGCTACGGGGGGAAATTGTAACAATAAACCAGTTTGCAAAGTGCATTTCTATGCGCGTGACTCGTTACTGCTTACTCGTTACTCGTTATTTACAATGACATTAGAGCAAAACCAAAGAGAGGATACCAAATTTTGAAGAGTACGGTCTGGCTTAGGCTTAGGGGGTAATGGCTTATCGGCTATCGACTATCGTCTATCGGCTATCGATTAAGATTGAGATTGGATCTGCTGGTGCCATTGTCAGTGCAACTCTTCTCGTTCTTGCCTACGTATGTATATATTCTGTATATAAATATGTTTATATGCATGTATTGTAGTATATGCGGTTTAGAGCTGGATATAACGGGATGCTAAGCTATATATACGATATATAGAATGGATTTATCAGAGAGGCCTTCTTCTTGTCCATTTCTAGCTCAAATGCAATGCAATACAGTTACGATTTAATGCCTAACACTTATTTGATAACACGCAGTGCAAAAATATGGTATCATCGTCTTTAATCACGATCATTATCATTATCATTATGTTCATTATGTTTTCTTTTTCTTCTCCAGATGCCTATGCCTTATAAAAGTTGCTAGATTGTTATATTCTTTTTTGTTTATATTTTCTTTTCTTTTCCTCTCATGTTTCTTATTCATTTTCATGACATTTGCTACATATCCTTAAGTACTTATGCCTATATTTTATGCTGTGTCCTTTATACGTACTTTTAATATTAATTCTTTCCTATTTTTCATTTTGTTTTTTTTTTCTCATTTTCGTATTTTTTATTCTTTAAAAAAAACACACTCTACGGAAAATCTTGAAAACAACTTGAAGGCAATTTCATGTCAGACTCTTGCTTTAAACTTTTCTTAGCTACATAGATTACGCATTATGTTCTCATTTGACTTTCTCGGTATATTTCTCTGTCCATCATCTGGCTCTCTACTATATAGTATTTTTGTATGTGTGTGTGTTTGAGTTTGTGGATGAGGATGTGTGTGAGGGCGAAAAAATGTATGGCAAGCAAGGAGTTTTGTCAGTTACTTCAATATCATAATAACCATAATATTCTCCTTCATTTTTACAGATTAAAGACTCGATGGCGAAGAAATCAGCATTTTCTAAACAATTTGTATGCTAATGAATAAATAATGTACCATATGTTTTACGTGTGATAGGAAACCAATTTTGATATCATTTCAAGTGTGTGCTTCATACGAATATTGTCGTGGTCCATTTCAAGAGCTATCATAGTTTTGGGGATAATGTTAACTGGTGCAATGGAAATCTCTCCTAAAAGTATGCAACATTTTCGTTCGATTGTGCACTGAGCCAAAGCCAATCTGGAACTTTCCAAGGACATTCTCAAGCATTCGACGCACATTCCAATTGCAGTGTTGAGGACCTTCGTGGGTTCGTTTTCGGGTTCTGGGCTGTGTTGTGGCAAGGGGCATGGGGCAGGGCAGGGAAAAGAGGAGCAAATAAAAATGAAAATATTTAAGAATTACATTTATTAAAAATGTTGTTAAAAAAAATGTATACAGACAGCAAAAAAATCAACAAAATTAATACATTTACAATAAATGGTAGTGCGACGATATCGATAACAATCGGCAATCGATGAAGCCCCCAATTACGTGGGGCGTTTTTGGGGTATTTCGACGATTCGACGCGATCGCGATAAAAAAGAGGATATACACAGTTGTATATATGTATATATCTCGATACATACGTACAATATGCATATGTATGTGTGTGTACATGATTATATATAATGTAATTTGTATGTACTATGCGTAATTATATGTGTTTAGTATGTGTATGTATATAGGCACATATACACACAAGTACCTACATATATATACCATGTATATATATATATATATGTATGTATAGATCATCGTAATCATAATCGTAATCGTAATAATAATAATAATAATAATAAAAAAATAGAGTTACATTTATATATGTATATATATATATATATACATATATATATATATATAGATAGATGTATAGTATATAAATGAATAACTATAATTAGTTTCTTTTGTTTTGTTTTTAAGTGTATACACATACATACAAACATACAAACAGATGTAAAACTTGTATGCATATTTCTCATTTCTCATTTCTCATTTCTCGATCGATTTCATCTTCATTAATATTATGCGTATTTAATGCTTATTATTAAATGTATTTTAGTATGTAGTGGTGTGTCTGTGTGTGTGTGTATGTGGGCGTATGCGTGTGAGTTAAATTTGTATATATGTAGTAGTGTGTGTGTGTGTTGCAGTTTATTAAACTAACATTACATAATATGCCATTGTAATAATTTAAAGTAGAAATTACGCATTCTGTGTTATCGATAACATTGCATATCGATAAGCTCACACCAGCCCAGCGCCCTTTATTTCCTCCCTCCCCTTGGCCCTTTTTTCGCCTGCAGCCTATGTGTATGTGTGTGTGTGTGTGTAGGTGTGTGTGAATTTCTCTACAAAAAGTACTTAAAACGAATACAGTAAAACTAGCTAAATACGACTACAGTTTCTATATGTATATAATATATATATTTGTATTATATATACATATATGTGTATGTGTGTGTATATTCTTTATGTGGTTTGCTTTTCCTTTTGTATACATACAACACAATGTATATGTTATTCAGATCTGTGTATATATATTTAATTATAATATATAATTTTTATTTCTTGTATATATATGTATATAAAAAAAAACATTTTGCAATTATCTTTGCACTCAACAATGCGCATTATTCTTTAGCTGTGTGTTCGTGTGAGTGTGAGTGAGTAAGAGTATGTGTATGTGTGTGTGTGTATGTGTATATGTGGCTACTCTTTCGCTCTCTCTCTTTCTTTCTCTCTCGCTCGCACTTGCACTTAACTCATCCTAACTGATCTCATTATCATGATACATGTTAACACTTAACTTAGGTTTTTTGTATTTTCTCTTTTTACTTTTTCTTACATTTGCTTTTCGTTTCTCTTTTAAAATTTGCACACAATATCAAATATCAAATACAAAAAAAAGTTTATATAATTTGTTATTTATGTATATATGTCTGTAATAAAATGTTCGCGTGTATGTATGTGTGTGTGTGTGTTTTAAAAGAATATAGTAGTAAAAGCATAATTGATTTAGTTAAAAAACACATCTGCGTTTAATGCCGTTTAAAACCACAGGAATCCAGCTCTCAAAATCAAACCGAACCGAATTGAGCCAAACTCTGTTCCATTCCATTTCATTTCTATTTCATTTTCCTGTTTCTCTCTCTCTCTCTCTCTTTCTCTCTGTTGCAGTCTTGTGTTCTCAGCTTGGTTTGTTCGGTTCAGCATGAGTGCGTGTGTGTGTGAGTTTATGTGTGTGTGTGTGTGTGTGTGTGTGAAGTATGCAGACTGTGCTAGTTTCTAGGTTAGGTTACAGCTTTAGATTTTAGGCTATACATTTTTGTAGGTTAGGTTTCTAACAATTTGCGTGTGACGAAACTTATTTGAATAAACGACAAAAAAAAAAAAAAAAAATATGAAATACATATATCGAATAATGCGAATTCGCGTCCTCTCCCTCTCTCTCTCTTTCTCTATCGTTCTTTCGCTTAAACTCTCTTTCTACATTTGTTATGCATGTAGTAATAATTGTTAATTGATAGCTGATAATTGGTAGTTGGTAATCGGTAATTGGTAATTGGTAATCGGTAATCGGTAAATCGATAATAATGATAATAAAAAACATGCTTTAAGTGTACGATTCTAAAATAATTCAGTCATCAGGTAACATTGTTTTGAACACAACTACAGTAACAGAAGCTGAGGTCACGGGCGTGCGCGTAGGCGGGCGCATGGGCGTGGCAGCGGCAGCGGCAGCGGCATTATAATTATTTATATTTCTATAATTATTATTATTACTAATCATGTTGTTGTTGTTGTTGCTATTATTATTATTGTTGTTGTTGTTGTGGTTGTTGTTGTTATTGTTGCTGTTGTATGGTGCTGTGGTTGTTGTTGTTGTGGTATGTGGTATTGTTGCTGGTTGATGTTGTGGCTGTGCTTGTATCTGTGTCGTCGCCGTCGTCGTCGTCGACACGGCATTCCATTGTTGTTGTGGTTGTTGTTGTTGTTGCATTGCTGGGCGCATTGTTAATGAAGTCGGTGTGACAGTTGCCGTTGCTGTTTCTGCTATTGCTGTTGCAGCATCGCTTATTGCCAGCAACATGTCATCCGTCTGCGTATGTATTGTCGCCGTGCTGGTTGTTGTCGCCGGCACGTGACAACAGTTGCCATTGGGCAGCGATGTTGTTGTTGTTGTTGTTGTTGCTGCTGCTGCTAGCAATTGGTATGGAACATTAGCTTCTGAATCACATGGATCACACATTGTGCTGCTTACCATTCGCCTGACTCTGACTCTGACACGAACTCGAACAGTTGTTGCTTTTGTTGTCGATGTTGCTGTTGTTGCAGTTGCTGTTACTGTTGCGTTGCCGCAACTCCAAGGCCTTTGGCATTGGTTTGGCAGTGATCGTTATTGCTCCTGGGCCTGTGGCAGTGTTGCTTGACAAATTGATTATTCTTCTAGGCAGTTTGTGTTGCTGTTGTTGCTGTTGCTGCATCGCCAGCAACTGTTGCTGCTGCTGTCGTGCTGTTGCTATCTCACTTAGACTGGCCAATGTCACCGCCGTTTTGAGCACATGCGCTGGCGGTGGCGTTGTTGTTGTTGCAGTCGTCATTGTCGTTGTTGTTGCTCTGGTTGCGCTCGTTGATGATGTTGCTACTATCGGTGATGTTGCTGTGGCTGTTACTGTTGATGTGGCAGCTGCCATTGGACGTTGTGACATTAAGGCCGTTTGTAGAATTGATGTATACTGTTGTTGTTGTTGCTGCTGATGTTGCTGTTGATGTTCAAGTCTTTTGCTCTCTTCTAAGCTGTTGTTGCTGCTGCCGTTATTGTTGCTGTTGTTACTTGATGCCTCCTGCACCATTGCTGCTGTGCTACTACTACGGTTGCTGCTGCTGCTGCTGCTATTCTTATTGTTGTTGACTCCATCGATTGTTGTTGCTGTCACCGAGTTGCGCGCTATTTGATCGGCAGCAGCTGTTAGTGTTGCCAATGTTGCTGCCGCGCCGCTCAGCAGCGAATTCTTCAAAATCGATGAGGACGACGACGATGCGGACGATGTTGCTGCTGTTGTTGTTGTGGTTGCTGTTGCCGCCGGCAGCAATAATGGTTGTTGCAGTTGCTGTTGCTCCGTTGTCCCAATTTCAATCTTAATCTTTGGCAAATCGAGCAGCAAAGCAACCTGCGCCTGCGCCTGCAACTGTTGTTGTTGTTGTTGTTGTTGATGCATCTTCGATTTGCGTCGCGGAGTCAAGTGTTGCTGCTGCTGCTGCTGTGGGTCGTGCTGCTGTTGACGCTGCTGTGACTTGTTGGCTGGCAGCGGCTGGTGGTTAGTGGCTGGCAACAGGCCGTGCTCAAGCATTTGCTACCTTATGCTCGCCGAGTTGAGCACGAAGGGCACGTAAAACATTTTACTCTCCAACAACAAACTGGCTGCCGCTTGAATCTGCAATCAAACGTTTGATTGATTAAATGATTGAGTCAGTAATGTGTGGCTTAAGGGTATTGTAGAAAATTAATGACAGACTTCAATCATTGATTGACTGATGTTGAATTATTTCGATTGATTTGTGTAATGCATCAAATTATTTATTGATTGATTAAAATTTCATTGTTTACTTCATTCATTTACCCTTAGGTTGGATGATTGATTGCCTATATGAGTTAATGGTTGTCCACTTGCTTAATTGAAGTTAGCGCGATTGGACGATTCAGAAATTGGCGATTTGATTGATTTGTTTACTCAAAAACAGAGGTGTTACATTAGTGAAGTGATTGAGCATAACTCGAGTGTGATTGAATGATTGACTGATTTTGAGTTATTTGACTGATTTGTGTAATGCATCAAATTAATTTGTGATTGATTGATTGATTCAAATTTTTATGTATACTTCATTTATTTACTCTTCGGTTGGATGGTTGATTGCCTATACGAGTTAATGATTGTCTGCTGTTTTGATTGATTACCTGAATTATTATTGTCTACATGCTTGATTGACGTTTTGATCGATTAGACGAGAGTGTGGAGGTGTTGGTTGCATTAGTGAATAGATTGAGCATAACTCGAGTGTGATTGAATGATTGACTGATGTTGAATTATTTGATTGATTTGTTAAATGAATTGAATTAATTTGCGATTTATTGATTGATTGACATTTCTATGTTTACTTCATTCATTTTCTCTTTGAGTGGATGATTGATTGCCTATATGAATAAATGCTTGGCTGCTGTTTTGATTGATTGCTTGAATTAGTGTTGTCTACTTGCTTGAGTGACATTTGCTCGATTAGACGATTGAGAAGTTGGCTTGATTGAGCATAACTCGAATGTGATTGAATGATTGATGACCAGTTAATAGTGAGTGCTATTGAAGTGCAGGAAGTCAGATGAATGTTTGATTGATAGACTCAATGGTTGAGGTTGTGGTTGACTAAATGCAAAGCAATAGTTAATGATTGATCTATAGAGTGATTTGATTACAAGCTGCCTTCACTGGTTGGTCACACTTACCTCGGGTATGTGGGAGAGCAGCTCGCTGAGTCGCGCCTGGGGATTCTGTGGCGAAGAGCTCTGGAGATAGGAGCGCAGCACCTGAATGTAACGCTCCTGTATGCTTTCCAGTTCCACTTCTGCTGAGGGAAAATCAAGACAGAGTAGTGAATAATCAGATAAAGAGAGAGAGAGAGAGAGAGAGAGAGAGAGAGAACGTACCTTTGTTCAGCAATATGTAAACCTTGAGACAGACATACTCCTCCATCTTGAGCTTAATGCGACGAAACATGATCGTGATCTGGGTCATCTTGTCGACCATGTGGCCAACATCGAGCTTCAGCTGCTCCATGGCAATGGGCTGGCCCATAAGGGTGGTAAGGCAGGTCTGCAGGGTACTCAGATGCGAGTTGACCTCGCTGACAAACTCGGGATCATCCTTGTGCAGCGTCATCGGCAGCTGTGTCGTCGGCGTCGATGTCGGTGCTGGTGAGCCGTGTCTGTTGCTGTTGCTGTTACTGTTACTGTTGATGTTGCCGCCGGGACTCGATGCCGTAGCGGTCGTTGCATTGCCACCGCCACCGCCAGCTCCACTGGAGGAGCGTTTGCCGTGCAACGCTTGGTAGGCAGCCGTGGTAAGGATGAGTATCTCGTGCCATTTGTCGGTGAGCAGTTTGGTATGGATTTCGACGGGTATCTCCAAGTAGAAGGGCAACTTTTTGGTCCACGACACCAGCTTGTGCACAATGGAGTCGCCAATGTTGCAGAGCTTCTCGCTAATCTCCGACTTATCCTCGAGGAACTCGCTGAAGTGCGGCAACGTGGCAATGTCCTCCATGGCATCGCAATCGATCAGTGTTTGGATCATGGAGAGCGCGTGCTCATAAGAGATCTGTCTGTCCTTCGATGAGCTGACCGCCGAATCGAGTCGATGTCGCAGATGGACAATTTCGCTGGGATTGGTCAGTGCAGTCTTCAGTATGGTGCCATTCATCAGATGTGCGGGCAGCGACGCCTGTTGCTGCTGCTGCTGTTGTTGCTGCTGCTGCTGCTGTTGCTGGTGATGGTTATGATGTTGCTGCTGCTGTTGCTGCTGTTGTTGGCTGGCTGTTGGTGGTGCCACGTGATGCGGGGAGGACAACGACAGATGCGGCGACGATTGCTGCTGCTGCTGTTGCTGCTGCTGCTGATGTTGCTGTTGCTGGGCTGGACTGTGCATTGGCGGCGCCTGCAAATGCTCCGCCTTGAGCACGGGACCCAGAAACATTGGCTTCAGATCCCCCGCTGCCGCATGCCCCGCCGCCAACAACTTCGATTGCTGGTGCTGATGCTGTGCAGCAGCAACGGCTGCCGCCAACTGTTGCTGCTGTGGTGAGAGCAGATGATGCGGTGATAACTGCGATGGATGACCGTGTCCCGCTGCTGGATGATGATGATGGATGGGCGACAGCAATTGTTGCTGTTGTTGTTGCTGCTGCTGCTGTTGCTGCTGTTGTTGCTGCTGCTGTTGCTGCTGCTGCTGTTGTTGCTGCTGCTGCTTCTGGTTGGTCTTCTTGTGCTTCTTGTACTTCACCTTGTACAGATTATAGACGGCTCCACTGTTGCGTCCACCTGGCATGCGATCCTCCCGCACGGCTGACAGGGATCGAAAAATGAGAGGAATTTCTTGAAATTAGTTGTGTACACTAGCTGATGAAAGTATTCGATCGCTTTTCAAACTCTGGCATGCGCAAATGCACATTAGATATGAACACATCTCGAAATAGTTAAAAACGAAAATTTAGCTCACGAAGCATTTTCTTTAGTTGCTTTCTTTTTCAATTGGACAAGTTTTCCATTCGATCTGGATTTTATGTAGTTTTTGGTTTGATATCTCGCACTAAATATCAGGATAGAAGGATATTCTTTATTTTTGCTTGAGGGAAATGTATGTAACAGGCAGATGGCAGTATATCGATATACTAGATATAGACTTAGGTATATTTCAGCATTTTTCCAGTATATTAATTCGGTATATTTGAAGGTTGAACAAGTGCAAATATACCAAATACAAATTTCAGTGTATTTTCAAGGTTGAACACGTAAAAATATACCAATATACCGAATATAGCCATCGTAATATTTTAATATTTGTCAATATACTTGAATTTGGTATATTTTTAAAAATAACACCACATGATTTTGCTTTTATAGAAAATGGGTAGCGGGTGTATCCGAGTCGAGGAGACTCGAGTGTAGCTTTCTTATTTCTTTTTTTGCTTGATAAGAAGACGAGTAAGTACAAGTATACCAATATAGCTTTCGGTATATTTTCGATGTTGAACAAACACAAATATACCATTATACCAAGTATAGCCTTCAGTATATTTTCGATGTTAAAGAAGCACAAACATTCCAATATACCAAAAATAGCTTTCGCTATATTTTCGAGATTGAACAAGTACAAGTTTAACCTTTTGGTATATTTTTTGTATTTTTCCAGTAACTTCATTTGGTATATTATATTAATAATACCGCATTGTTTTGCGAGAATAGTCGATTGTGGCTTTCTTAACTACAAACCAGATATAACATACATGAGTTTACATTTCAGGAATTGAAACAAGTTTGATTCGATTCAAATTGTGTTCAAATGAAAAGTTGCTGAAGAGGAAGAGTATACTGACCTTGCAGCACCATGCCCTGCTCGATGCATTTCTTAAATCGACAATACTGACAACGGTTGCGCTGTGCTTTGGTTATCTCGCAGGTGCCATCGGCGACACACGTGTAGACGCGACGATTCTGCACGGTGCGCTTGAAGAATCCCTTGCAGCTGCAGAGAGGGAAGAAAAACAGAATGGGAAACATGTGTTAGCAAACGAGGAAAGGATGAGGTGTGACTACGACTTCGACTTACCCCTCGCATGTGATGATGCCGTAGTGCAGACCTGTGGCCTTATCCTCACAGATCATGCAGACTAGCGGCTGATCGTCCTCGTCCGTGGGCTCGTGCGGCGCCTCCAAGGAGCGTCCGTTGCCGCTGGAGTTCGAGTTCGAGTTCGAGCTGCCCCACTGCTGCTGGGCACTCAGGTTGAGCGCCTGCAATTGCCCCGGCGGCAGCTGCGAGTAGTCGCCGGCCCACAGACGCTCCATGTTGAGGGCGTGCGGTGTGCGGAACTGATGTGGGCGCGGTCGCATGTCCTGGATGCGTGTCTGGCCCAGCGAGAGCAGCAGCTGGGCTGCCTCCTCGTTGTTCTGCGGTGCCACCGGACCCACCGGACCCGGCGTGTGTGTGGGCGTTATCGAGCCCGTCGACGGTGACGATGCGGTCTGCAGGCAATGCTGCTGCTGCTGTTGCTGATGTTGCTGCTGTTGCTGCTGTTGTTGCTGCTGCTGTTGTTGCTGCTGCTGCTGTTGTTGCTGCTGCTGTTGCTGTCCGGCTGTGGGCGGCGGTGGCTCGTAGCCCCAGACCATGGTGCGCACCCCACAACTCTCGCCCATGATGACGGTGGGCGTGCCCCGGGGCGGCGTCTGTGACGGCGTCTGCGGCGACAGCTGCGACGAGGACGACGATGACGAAGGATGCGGCGAGGGGCAGAGGGGACCGCCAATCACCTCTGGCTTGACGCCGTTGATGCGCGCATTGCTGAAGCAGACCATGCGCTGAGCAGCCGCTGCCGCCGCCGCAGCTGCAGCGGATGGTTGCATCAGATGAGGTGGCAGGCCAGAGGATGCGGCTGCTGCTGCCACAGCCACCTGTTGTTGCACCTCGCTCTTCACGCGAAACAGTATGGCTGCATCACGACTCGAGGGACGCAGCGATTGCAGCGTGGCCGAGTGCATCAGCGACTGTTGCTGCTGTTGGAGGTGTTGTTGCTGCTGCTGTTGCTGTTGTTGCTGTTGATGGTGTTGCTGCTGCTGCTGCTGTTGTTGTTGCTGCTGTTGCTGCTGGTGCTGCTGATGATGATGCGGCGAGAGGTGTCGCTGTGTCTGACCACCGACACCGCCACCTCCGGTGCCTCCTCCTCCGCCTGTTGTTGTTGGTTCCTTTTTGACGCGAATCAGCGAATGCGGCGAATGTTGTTGCAAATGCTGCGGCGACTGTTGCTGTTGCTGCTGCTGTTGTTGTTGTTGTTGTTGCTGCTGTTGTTGCTGCTGCTGCTGACCAAGCAGATGATGCAGATTGAACTGCTGCATCGACTGCATCGAGAGCTGCGGCAATTGCAGCTCCTGCGGCGGACTGTTTTTCCGCAACGTCAGTGGCTGCGTCAGCTGCTGATGGAGATGATGTGTTTGCACAATCGCTGACGGTGCCATCCCATGTCCGTGTCCATGACCATGGCCATGTCCGTGTCCGTGTCCGTGTCCATGGCCGTGGCCATGCAGATGGCCAGCATGCGGATGGCCGTAGCCATGGCCATGATGCGACGCCATCGGAGACGGCGGACTTCCTCGACTCAGATGCTGCTGCGACGAGCTGATCGAACTCGAGCTTCCTAGCGATTGCTGTTCTCGTTCTCGATCTCGATCTCGTTCTCGTTCTCGATCTCTTTCTCGCTCCCTTTCTCGCTGTGTTGTGGACGAGGGCGAGGCGGAGGGCGGCGGCTCGGCCTTGATGCGCGACGGCGTCACCAGCACCGTCACATGTCCCGTCGTCGCCTGCTCCCGTTCCACCAGCTCGCGTTCCCTTTCTCGATCTCGTTCTCGTTCTCTTTCCCGCTCTCGCTCTCTGGAACGTTCTCGCTGCTCTCGCTCATGCCGCTGCTGCTGCTGATGCTGCAGATAGACGAGCATTTTGGTGGGCGACGCCTGAATGCGTTCCTCCTTCACGCTCCTGATCACGCTCAGATTGCCGCCAGCATTATTATTGTTGTTGCTGCTGTTAACCTTGCTATTGCTGTTGCTACTGCTACTGAGCAGTCCATTGCTGTTGCTGTTGCTGTTGCTGTTGCGACCCGTTGTTGTCGATGGCTTCTCCTCGAGCGAATCGGGCGAGGCGCGACTGCTGCCGTTGCTGGAGCTCGAGGCGCCGCCATTGTTGTGCGGCGGTGTCGGCGTGCCACGCGATCCTGCCGCACCGCCAGCAACTGTTGCCGCCACCGCTGCCGCGTTGTCGAGCGCCAATGGCGGCGTCATCGCTGACGGTGGCGGCGACATTACCGTCGAGGCAGCTGCTGCGCTGATCGCGTTGCTCGATGAATGAATTTCAGTCTGTTGATGCTTTGTGGTTGTAGTTGCTGTTGCAGTCGCTGCTGTTGCAGCTGTTGATGTTGCCGTCGTGGCTGCTGCTGCTGCGGCTGCTGCTGTTGGGGTTATCGTGATGCTGCTGCTCGGGCAGGACGACGACGGTATCGTCGCTGATGCTGCTGCTGTTGACGATGCCGATGACGATGCTGATGCTGATGACGAAGATGATGTGGAGACGGCAGCTGCTGCTGCCGCCGATGTGGATGCTGCCGTTGTCACCGTCACCGTCACCGATGGCAGCGCTGGCAGCGGCAATGCCAGCGACAGCGGCATCGGCAGTGGCAACGGCAGCGGCAGTGGCAGCGGCAATGGCAGCGGCAATGGCAGCGGCATTGTTGCCGTGCCGCTGTCGCAAAGCTTCGGCGACATCGGCGCCAAAAGATCCGGCGACGAGGTGGATGTGTCTGCTATCGATTCGCCGTCACTGCTGCATCTTGAATCAATTTTGCGCCGCTTGAGTTTGAGGTCTTGAAAAAGGCTCATTTTATCGAGCTCGCTGTACGGGCCACGGCTCAGTGTCATAATTCCTGCAATGGTAACAAGAACAAGCGCACACCGTGCGTATACGCAATACGTTAGTCTAACAATAATCACATCTTTACATCTCATCTGCTCTTCAGCAGCCAAAACAAGTTGCTATCTCTGCTCTGCTTGCTGCAGATGCAATTGTTAACATTTGAAAATAATATGACAATAATCAATCAATTTTTAAATCTGTAACAATGTCTAATTGGTAGCATCAGCTTGTTTTTTGTTTTCCTGATAAATATTGTCTGACAGCGAAAAGTAAGAAGTATTTTTTAAAGCCAAAAGCTGCATTGCAATTAAAAATTTACAGATTATTTTCCTTGGTTCTTTCAAAGTTTATGAAACTGATATTCATTTAAGTTCATGATTTTAATAAATATGCTTAAAATATTTTTTGAGACTTCAAAATATATATATGTATATATAAAATCAATCATATTTAATCACGTCTAAGAACAAAATACATAAAAATCTGTCAAGAAATATCTAATCTTTTTTTCTGAGCAAAGAGTTTAATATTATACATATATATTTTTTTTACTGAGCGGTATTATTGTTAAAATATACCAAATTAATATAACCCCAAGATACTGAAATATAACAAAAGCTTAATTCACATATTGATTTATAATCCGGTTTTATAATTTCTAACGCTTATTTTCTGATATTGATTTAAAGTGCGGTATATTTAATTAATATACTGACAGAAATACAAATCAAGTAAGAAAGCTACAGTTGAGTGTACTCGACTGTGAGATACACGCTACCCATTTTGAATAAAAGCAATATATTTTGCGGTATTATTCTCAAAATATACCGAATATACTGCAAATATACTAAAAATATACCAAATGGTATATGTGGTATATCCACATAGTACCGCATTCAAAATATACCATAGACGGCACAATATACCAGATTGTCAGCCAAACCAACTAAGAGCCCTAGTAAGTAGGCGTTTTTGCCCATACAAAAGTATTTCTTTAATAACTTCGACAATTTTTATCTGAATCATAACTACTATAGTTATTATTATATATATCAAAATTCACAACTCTAGCTATTACGCTATCTCTCGTAGTCTCTGAGATCTAGGTGTTCATACGGACAGACGGACAGACACACAGACGGACAGACGGACATGGATAGATCGTCTCGGCTGTTGACGCTGATCAAGAATATATATACTTTATAGGGTCGGAGATGCGTCCTTCTACCTGTTACACACATTTCCTGCCGGCACAAAGTTATAATACCCTTCTACCCTATGGGTAGCGGGTATAAAGATATGGGCAAATCCCAGAAACAGTCCACCAGCGACCAATTTTTAAATTTCACATTTTCTAATTTTTCTTTATATGGAACATTAAAGTAGATATGGCATCTTAAGAATTTAAAGCAAAAAAGAAATTTCGATCATTATAAATGCACAAATTTGTATCAAACCCAATTTTATTTATAATTTTCATAATTTTACTTGAATTCGTGCTCTGCGCACACCTTCAAATCCCTATTTTATTCTTCACAATATTTTGCCTCTGCTTGGGCTCACACACTAATCTAAAGTAAATCACGTTGAAATAATTGTGAAGCACATTTATGAATATAATAAAAAATGTTTAGTTCAAATTAAAAGATTTTTGTCTTATGTTAATGTCAGCGGAAAAAGTGTAGCGTGCGACACGTAGCGTGCGACACAATGGGTTTACGGCTTTGCTAAAAATCTATAAACATTATTAAGACCAAACGATCGGATTTTGTCTTCTAATATTCTTAACTTTCTTTAGGATATTAACTTTTATAGGGATAAATTTGCAGAATTCGCTAAAAATTGCGTTTAAAATGCAAATTTTTGAAACTAACTTCCACTTGGTGTAGCGTGCGACACGTCACAATTTTATTAATTATTTTCAAAACAGTGACTCCAGTGAAATTGAATCTTATACCCTCCGAAAGTACTCTCAATTCACTCTAAACACATAACAAAAGTTTACGGTAAATCTTTAAAAAACCCCCCAAAAAATTGATTTTCATTAGCTAAAATCGTGCGAATGTAGCGTGCGACACGTGGGATTTGCCCATATGCGAAATTCTGTATTTCGTACATTGATTTACAGTGCGGTATATTTGGTATAACATGCCAAATTAATATACCGACAAAAATACTAAAATATAACAAAAGCTTTATTTCGTATATTGATTTGAAGTGCGGTAAATTTGGTAAAACATACCAAATTAATACCGGCAAAATACTAAATTAAGCCAAATGCGTTATTTCATATATTAATTTCCACTGCGATATTATTGTTAACATATACCAAATTAATATTGCGACAAACAATACTTTACTATACTATACTATTCAAAATACTATGCAAAATATAAAAAAAAAAATCAAAGATTTTATTTCGTATATCAATATACAAAATATACCACAAAAATACCGAAATATTTATTAAGTATATTGATATTCTGCTATTCAAAATATGTTTTAGAATACGAAATGTTCGAGATTTTCTCACCTGCTGACACTAATCAAGAAAGTAGTATATTTTATGGGTTCTTCTGCCTACATATTATATGCATTTCGTGTTGGCATCAAACCGTTATATACATACATATTTCTGCCCTATGACCCATTCTATACAGATTTTGATCAAAATATTTCGGAACTGCAACGTTATTTTTTTTTGAGAGAAGATAAGTTTTTCTTGGGGAGTTGGCAATACTACGATTCCCATGGCCATGACTTTGCTGCGACAGTTAGTTAGTCAGTTAATTGTTTCGCATGGATGTTAACTTGTCAAACTTGATTTGGCGCTTAGAATTTTCAATTTCAATCTCGATTAGATTCGAATTAACATTTTCGCATATCCTACAGAGAGAGAGAGAGAGAGAAACTGGACTAGAAACAATCACTGATCTGCGTCGAGTTATCGATCAAAGCTGCAAAATGAGTCAGTAAGTCATTGAATTATCGATTGTTAAGCTATCAAATTCGCGAAATTAAAGAGTTTTTGAAAGCAGTCATAACTTAAGCTTCAGTTGGAGTTATTTCTATTGTTCGGCGCCTACTGATCGCCAAGTGAATCAGACACATTATAATCGATCAGTTGAGTGTGTTGTTGTTGCTGCCATTTTTTGCTGCTTTGCGTTTTGCGGAAGTTTTTTGTTTTTTTTGTTGCTGCTGCTGCTGCTGGTCAAATGGCCAAAACAAAATTTGCATTTACTTCCCCACAAAAAAGAGCCATGCAGAAACTGGTTGTGTTTGCTGACGTATCAATGTGTGTGATAAGTGTGTGTGTGTGTGTGCGTGTGTGTGTGTGTGTGCGTTGGGGCATGCCGGCTAATTAGCTACTCGCTGATCATTCGCTTGTCTTCGCGCGACAAAAAAGACATCAACTCTGCTCGAAATGGGTCAAAATTAAACGACAAACAAATGGACGCAAAGCGATGCGATGCGATGCGATCGGATCCAAGTGGAACGCGGGGGGTAGAACGCTATCAGCATTTCTCAGTGTGAAGATAAGCGCATGTGTTGCAAGCTGTTGCAAGCAGCAGTAGCAGGAGGAGAAGGGAGAGGAGGAGGAGGAGAAAGAGGAGGAGAAGGGAGCTGAACTTTCGATCGCCAACTGAAAAAAAAATATAGCGATCGTTCGCTCGCCAACTCACTCACACTCTCTCTCTGTCTCTTTCGCTCAATTAGTGACGCTCTTTAGTTGTGGTGCGTTGGCCCAACTCTCCCTCACTCCCTCCCTCTCAGTTCCCTCTCCCTGTCCCTCTCCCTCTCGCTATCTTCGTTCGCTTGTGTGTATCTATCTAATGTCGTCGCTACGCATGCCACGATCATTTGCCGAGCAAGCAGCAACAGCAACAGCAACAGCAACAGCAATCGACAACGACGCCGACGACGCCGCCGTCGACAATGTCGCGTTTGTGTGTGTATTTTTAAAATTTGACCTATTTTCATTATCAAGCGCAAGATTATTCTAAACAATAAAAACTCAATGCGTGTGCTGCGTATATCTGTATTTGTATCTGTATCTGTATCTGTATCTGTAGCTCTCTTGCTGTTGCTGTTGCTATTGTTTCTGTGGCTGTGTTGGCGCGTGGTAGCAACAGTCAACATCAACAACACCCACACACACTCACAGCTGTTGCTCATGTCGCTTGCACACGCACCTGCGACGCCTAAACAAGAACACAATTAAAGCTTCCCAATTGTTGCTAAAGATTCCTAACTGCAAAATTACAACTGCAACTCCCTCCCCGCACTCTCTCTCTCTGTCACTGCCATTGTCAGTGCAACTGCCACAGCACTCTTGAGCTTCCCTCGAACACAATTAACAAATCTCTCTGAAAACACTCTATAATATGCTTTAAAGAAATGTGATATCGATTTACTACTGTATGGATAGATAGTATGATATCTGCGCCTAATGTATTTCGATATTTTATTTTCCTAATTGTTATCTCAGTTAGGTATTGTAAATTTTCATTTAAGACAAGAAAGCTACTGAGCGGTATCATTGTTAAAAAATACCAAATTTATATACTGAGAAAAATACTAAAGTATAGTAAGAGCTTTACTTCAGATATTTATTTACAGTGCAGCATTATTATTAAATTATAATACTAACACCGAAAAATACTAAAATATATCAAAACATTTATTCATATTTTAAAAATTTGCCATAAACTACAAAAGCTATCTGTAATTTGTAATTGTTTTTCGTTACTAAATCAAATTATCCATTTATATTTTCCTTTACTATCTCGAAGTTGTAAAGAAATGCGATCTCCATTTTTTAGATAAAGCATGTAAGAAATTTCAAACTACAATTGAACGTAAATAACTAACAACAGATTAAAGACCTATCAAATTCGGTAGGAAATACATTTTGGTAATGATTGATATATTGCAATGGCTAACTGTCTTCGAATAAATATTATATTCGATAGGTAGATAAAGTTGTTAAAGGTCAATTATATATTAATTGAAGATATAACATACACTACATAGTAATAACATAGAATAGCAGGTAGGTGCAGTTTATCATAGGTTAAGATTCAAGCCAAGTGGTGTTAGTAATGATTTGGTTTTGTAATTTTCTGTTTTTCTTTTTTTTTATGTTTTTACAAATTTACCTATGGATGTCATAATTTTGTTGTTGCCGATTCGTTTCTTGAATTTGGATTGCAAAAGAATGCGTAAGAATTTTGTGTGCCGATTGGAAAATTGTTTGTTTTTCTTTTTCTGTTTGTTTTGATTTAGATTTTGATTTCGATTTAGTTTGAATTTCAGTTTTTCTGTTTCAAGTTGGGTTTGGTAATTTGTTGTTGATATACTTGTTGCAATTGCTTGCTTTGTTTTGGTTGCTGCTATGTTTGTAGTTCTTGTTGAGGATGTTTTTGGAGTAGTTGGTTTTGGTGTTGAGGTTGAGGTTGTGGTTGTGGTTGTGGTTGTACTCGTGGTAAGCATTTAGGATCTGTAAGAGGTGCATGCCGCACTTGCCACATCGCGGCAGAGCTTGGCACAAACGACAAAATGAATATTCAATTTTTTTCTTTTGATTTTTGGATTTTTGTGTGTATCGAATAATCGATTGTTGCTATTGCCAATTATCGTTTCAATTGTTGTCTCATTGTTTTCATTTTTTGCGCACATTTCATTTGTCACTTGCTTTCTTTTTTGGTTGTTTTGTTTTTTTGCTGGGGAGTGTTTGGAGCATGTGTGTGTGTGTGTGTTTGGTTGCGGATGGGACGGTGGGGGGGCGGGGTTGGGCGTTTGATTATGATACGATAAATATGAATATGATGAACAGAACGAAACAAAATACTAACTGCAAATGGGCGGCATACGAGATTTTTTCTTATAATAATTATTGTAGTTATTGTAATGAATGTTGTTGTTGTTGTTATTGCTGTTATTGTTATTATTGTTGTTGTTGCTGCTGTTGTTGTTGTGAGAATTGCACTTGCTGCACTTTTGAGTGCAAGCATTTTGTGCTGCTGCCTTGGTTGCCGCCGTGCAAGGAGATGTTGCTGTTGCCCCTTTCACAAGAAACTCATGTTGCTGCTGTTGGTGTTGCTGTTCCGCCTGCTGCTGCTGGTGCTGCTGCTGTTCGGCTGCAACATGTTCGGACGTTGAGCAGGATGTTGCGGCTGTTGCAGCTACCGCTGCTGCCATTGCTGTTGGTGTTGCAAGCGCAGACGCAGCGGCAGTGGCAGTGTCAGCGTCAACATCGTTGCTATTATCGTTATCGTTCGCGATTGCGTTCGCATTCGCATTTGAGTTATCGTTATCGTGATCGCCTTCGCGCTCGCCATGATGGTGATAATGATGATGGTAATGATGATGATGATGATGATTATCATTCATAAATTGTTCTTGTTCATTGTTATTTCCGCTTTGGAAACCGGAATCGCAGCCAAAACTCAATGCGTCGTCCGCCTCAGCATCGACATCGGCATCAGCATCGCCATCGCCATCAACGTCGGCATCTGCGTCGACGTCGGCGTCAGCGTCAGCGTCGGCGTTGACGTTGACTACGCCAGCGACGACGACAACGCTGCTGGTGTTGCTGTTGTTGAGTGCAGCAGCATGCGGCAGGTTACCATTGCTATTGCTGTTGCTGTTGCTGTTGTTGCTGCATTTCTTGAGCAACGTTTTGTTTAGCGGTGTCTTGATGATGGTTAACTTGCTGCTGCTGCCGGCGTCCTTGCCAGCAACATTGTGGTCGTTGTCGCTGTTGAGTTGCTCATCGTCATCGATGCTGCTTCTTCGACTATTGTTGTTATTGTTGATGTTGATGTTGCTATTGCTGTTAATGTTGCTGTTGCTCTTGTTGCTGTGGTGACCATTGATGCCCCTCGGCGTTGTCTCCTCGTGCGTCGAATGCTGACCATTCTGCTTGGCCTCGACACTGGACTTGGCTGTTGCAGTTGCAGTTGCATTGGCTGCCGCTGCTGCAGCATCGGCCACCAGCACAGCAGAAGAGGCAGCAACAGCAGCAGCAGCAGCAGCAGCAGCAGCAGCTGTCACCTTTGGCTCCAGACTCAGCGCTGCTGCTTGATTCACATTCATTTGACTTGCTTTGCTTACGATAGCTTCGCCGTTCTTCTTCACTTCTGATGTTGCAGACGCAGCTGCAATTTCTGTGGCTGTTGCTGTTGCAGTTGCAGTTAGGTGGGTGCCATGGCTGGCGCTGGGAATCGTTGGCGCCAATAGTTATGACGCATGCTGGCAGCACATTGATTCGAATAGAATATTTTCTGTCTTTTCTTTGTTGTTGCTGTTGTTGACTGAGATCAATCGATAGTTTTGTATCGATAACACACACACGCACACACACACGCACGCAGAAAGAGAGACCCAACAGCAGAGAGTCGTCGAAGAGACACAACAACAGTTGAACAAACTGAGCAAATGCAAAAAAAAAATGAACTAAAAGAAAAACAAAAACGAAAAAAAAAAGAATAAAATGAATTGGCGCATACACAACACACACAAGCAAAAGCCGACGCACACACATACACATATCCTTTTATCTCGCTCACTTATTTTTTTTTTTTTGTTTTTGGTATGAAATGCACACTGAGTAAAATGGTATATGAGATGAATGCACTTTGCTCTCTCGCCATCCACAAGGTGAGTTTGTGTGTAAGTGTGTGTGTGTCTGTGTACGTGTGAGAGGGAAGAGGACAGCAATTAGATCACTTGCATTGCTGACTGCGTAAATCCGTTAACCGTTAAGAATTTTGCACACACACATACAGACACAGACACACACACTTACGACGAGAGTGCATTTGGAATTGTTGTTGTTGTTTTTGTTATTTTGATTGGTTGATTGTATGATGATTTTGTGTGTGTTTTCTGTATATTCTGTATTATGTTGTATTTTGTAAGATTTGTATTTAGCATTCATGTTGCTTTTATTGTTGATGGCATTTTGGCGATATCCGAATTCGCATTCGATTTTTATATGTACCGTTAAACTGTTTTGCAGCCGCAGAAAGTACGCGATACGATGTTGTTGTTTGTTGGATTGTTTGTTTGTTTCTTTGACTCGCCGACAACGACAAAAAGTAATGCAATTCACAACAAAAAACAAAAATATTCACTACCAAAAAAAAACCACAAAAAAATAAATAAATCCGAAATGCGAAATATCCAAAAACACAACAAATATTATGAGATGCGTGTTATCGTTTATTGTTGTTGTCGTTGTCGTTGTCTCTTCCGTATAATAACAGACAACAAACAGCAGACAGCGGACAGCAGGCGATGACGACGACGACGACGACGACGACGAAGAGTCGCTTTCGCGCCGAGTGTTGTTTTCCTCGTTACTATTACTGTTGCTGTTGCCGTTGTCGCTTTTGGGTTTTTGTTTTGTTTGATGCTGCTGCTCCGCGGCCAACGTGCGTACATTCGAACGAAATAAAGTGAAATGAAAGGAGTAAGCGAGCGAAAGAAAGCAAGCAGCAGCCACAAACAGTCTCAGCCCCACTCAGTCAGCGACGTCTGCGCTGGCGTCGCTGCTCGAAACTAACGCGCAACTCTATACAACTATTTAAAAAAGCGTCGACGCCGCAGCTGCCGTTGCTGCTGTTGCTGTTGCTGTCACTGCCGAAAGCACAAAGCCAACGATCGGCAGCGCCAACATCGTCGTCGTCGTCGGCGTCACAGTCAGCCGCAGCAACATTAGACGTCGACGTCGACGTCAATGGCGACTGCAAACGAAAATGAAAACCAATAGACAAAAAGTAAAAAAGCACACCAACACACCAACACACAGACGCACATGAGCATGCATAGCGCAGTCAAAAACACAAACACATTCACATGGGCGACGTCGACGTCATAGTTATGCTCGGCAAACGTTCGGCCAACGTTGCTCGTTCGGCTGCAATAAGCGCTAGATAGATAAATAGAGAGCACGAAGAACGCCAGCAATGGCGCGACAGAGACATCGCCATAGCCATCGCCATCGCCATCGACAACGACAGCGACAGCGACTGTGCGTCGCAGTCGCAGTCGCAGAGAGAACGAGAGTGGGAAGCTCGCTCTAGCTTGCTGGCAACTTCTATATGCAAGCATGCATGTTAGTTTCTATGTGCAGTTGGCGTTGTAGTCACCCTCCCCCAGGAATAACTCCATGTTGCGTTGCGTTGCGTTGCGTCTGGCGACAGTTTCGCTTGGCGTCGTCGTCGGCGGCGACGTTGAAAATAGAAAATCAGCTAAAACTTGATGGGCTCTCCAGTGCCCCCCTCCACCACCCTTACATCGTTTATGCTGCTTCAAGCATTTGAATTAAAATGTGAAGTTGCCGAGTATGTGTGTGTGTGTGTGTGTGTGTGTGTGTGTGTACGTTGACCGGCGGCTTGACAGTGGGTCGCAATTATTACAGTAACAGGAAAAGCTTTGCTTTGACTCCAACTTCGACTTCGGCTGCCGACTCGTGTTCGAGTTCGGGTTCGGATTCGTGAGTCCTCTCAGTCGTGTCGTTGTCGTTGACTTACGTCAACAGGCTAGAAAGAGAGCGGCCGCGGAAGATTGCAGGCGCTTATGCAAAGGTTCAATGAAATGAAACATAAAACTGTGCCACCAGCGTGCGCCCGACTGCAGCGACGTCCGCAGCGCTGTCGACGCCGCTGTCGCTGTCGCGTGAAATAAGAAGCTTTCAGCAGCATTAGAGAGTGCGAAAGAGTGAGTGTATTTGTATGAGTTTATGGGTGTGTGTTTGTGTGTGAATGCAATGGCGAATGCTGCAAATGCTTCCTGGCTCTCACAGCAAATGCAGATGGGATCCCGGTGCTTGATCAGTGGGTGACACACACACACCTAAATATACATATGGCTATGTGCACGCACACACTTGCGCACTGCACAGTGACAGTGAGTAAAAGGTAAAAGTTAATTTAAAAAAAAGAGCACAATAACATCGACGATTGCGCAACGGCAACTGCGCAAGTGGAGCGCAACGTCAAACGTCGACATCAACATCAACATCGAAGTCGACGTCGACGTCGACGGCGGCAGCAGCATTAAGAAGCAGCAATGTCATGAATTGCGAAATGTGAATTGTATGACTAAAGGGGCCGTAGAGCGATGGGAGGGGGAATGTAGTTGACCAAAATGAAAATAATAAATATTTTGTATGTTGCTTTGTTGTGCGCGACTTTTGCTACACATATTTATAACATTTAACATGTTTTTTGGCAAAGCTCACCACACAACTTCACCACAACCTCCCACTCCCCCCCATTACGAGTTAACCGTTAGCTTCTTGGCTCGTTCGTTGACCATTGTCTCGAGCACTTTCGATTTCAAATACATTGCACGCTGTTAGCAGAAGCAGCAGCAACCATAACAACAACAGTGGCCAATAGCAGTAACGACAATGCCAACAACAACATCAAATTCAATATGTAATTGTTTGGCGCACATTTCATTTCCTTATTGCTCACTGACATTTTGCTTCACTCACACTCACATTAACATACATACACACAAGCAACAAGTAAGAAAGCAAGTGAGTGGAGTGTGCTCGACTTTCAGATTCTCATTAAGTATTTTCAGTGTGAAGAAGATAATGCAAATAAAATGCTCATTTCGACTATTACAATTATTAATATTATGTAGTCTTCATTTGTTCTAGCATCGCTTTTTGCCACTAATTTGTATACCCTTCTATGTTGTTTGAGTACTTGGTATACGAATGGCTTACGACTTTATAATGAGCAACAACAATAACCACAACAACGACAACAACAGAAATGCGAGCAAAAGCAAACGTGTCAAGTCTACTGTGTATTGCATTTACTGTTGTTTTTGCTATTGCCGATTGTAACTTGTAACGCAGGAAGCTTAAAGCCGCCTAAGCTTGTCTTTTGCTTTGGCGTGTACACACACACACACACACACACACAGACACACTCATGCGCGCTCTTTCAGCACTCCGCTCTCTCATAGCAGCAGCAGCAGCAGGCGCTCTCTTTGGCTCCAGCTGGCAGGCTGCTGTTGTTGACTGGCACATTGGCGCAAGTGAAAGTTTGTTGGGTTCTTTCCTTGTCCATGACACGGATCGCAGAGAGGCGATAGCAAGACAGCGTGTGTGCGAGCGAGAGGCAGCGAGGCAATGATAGCAAGCTCGCATGCGCGCATGCTGAACTAAACGAGACAGCATGCGGAAATATGCAATTGCTGAGAGTGACTTCAAATGGTGGAGTGGCGGGAGCGAAAGATCGAAGAAGAAACAGACAGAGAGACGGAGAGAGAGAGAGAGCGGGAGAGAGCGCTCTCTCGCGCATTTGAGCGAGCTTGCATGCTTTGCGTGTTGTTGTTTTGGAACTTTACAGCTACAACTACAACTACAACTTCAACTACTACTCACCGGACCACAGCGCCGGGCCAGGCATAATTGTAGGCGTCTGTCTCTGTTACTCCCGTTGCTGTTGTTGTTGCTGTTGCAGTTGTTGTTGTTGTTTTTGTCGTTCTTTTGCTTGGATAACTTAGATCCTTTTTGAGCTTATGTGCGCTTCCAGCACTTGCTGCACACAAAAACTCAATTGACAAATTGTCGTCACTTGCACAAAGTTGCACTTCACTCGAACAAAAATAAATCAGTTTCTACTTCTGTTTCTGCCTTTCGCAATTAAATGTTGTTAATATTTTTCATTATTTTTCATCTTTCGGTATTTTTGTTGTTCCTCGTTTTAACGCGTACCGCGCGCTGACTGCGTTCGAGCCACAAGCGTACTGAAGTCAGTCAGTGCTCTGCCGCCGTTGCCGTTGCCGCTGCTGCTGTCTGCACTCTGCTGCCGCTGTTGCTGTTGCTGTTGCTGCAATTGAAGCTCCGAAGCCAAAACAAAGCCAACGGCAACGCCAACGCTCTGCCGACGTCGACGCTGGCGTCAGTTGCGAAGTCAGCAGCAAAGCGTTTTCAGCATATGCGAAAATCACCTTAAGCTGCAGTTGCCGTTGTTATTGTTGTTGCTGTTGTTGCAGTTGTTGCAGTTATGCTACAAGTGCCGCGGTAGAAGTTGCTTTAGTTGTCTGCGCTCTTTGATTTTTGATTTTTTCTTGTTTTTTATATTCTTAATTCGGATTTGTTGTTGTTTAATTTGCGTGCATTTATTTTTGGGTGCTGCGTGATATTTTCATACTGTGCGAATTATTGCGGCCTGCTGACCGAGCGAGCGACGAGCGACGAGCGTTGTTGCACGGCGGTCTGGCGGATATAACGGAAATGTGCAACTGGCAACTGGCAGTCAGCAAAACGGCAGCGAAATTGTCAAACGCTTGCAGCAACAGCAAACGAAACAGAAACCGAAACGCCAACAACAATAACAACAACAGCAACAGCAACCGAAACCGAAACTGAGACCAAAAACCAAAGCAGAGAGCCGACGTCGCTCTGCACACCGAGCAGCGCAAAGCCGAGCAGAACAGAGCAGAGCAGAGCAGAACCCGAGCAGCAGCAACGACGACGACGACGACGACGCGTGGGGTTTTGTTTTTCTTAGCTGCTGCTGCTGCTTTTGCTATTGCTGTTGCAATTTTGCTAACTGCCATTTGCTCTTGGCTTCTAACGGCTTCGTCAAGTGCACTCTCCCTCTCCCTCTCTCTCTCTCTCTCTCTCTCTCTGTCTTTCGCTCTCGCTCTCAGCTGCTTGCTCTCTGCTATTGCTGTTGCTGTTGCTGTTGCTGCTTGCATCATAGACAAAGCTTTGTCCCTCTTTTGCAGCCAATGCATCATCCTGCTCTCTCTCTCTCTCTCTGAGTGTGTGTGTGTGTGTGTGTGTCTCGCTCTCTTTGACCCCAACACTCGTCAACTTTTGCAGCGCTGTTGCTTAATCAAACAATGTTGCAGTCATCCCAGTCCCCCTCAACCCTCCCCGCCCCCGTAGCCTGCAGCGAGCAGCGTCCCTTGCGTCCTTCGGTCCGTTCGCTGTTTGGGGCGCGAGTCAACCAACTTTAGAAGGTCATGTGGACTTAGTGCAGCCGAAATATCCTTGGATGATATTGGAATTGCACTCACACATGCAAGTGTGTATATAGGTGAATGTATGTGTATGTGTGTGTGTGTGTATGTGAGTATGCTTCTATGCTTACCTAGAAGTCGCCAAGGGAGCTGAGCCAATTGCCTCGTTGTTTGCCACCTTTTTGTTGTCATAGATACCCACACACACACACACACACACACACACACACACACACATATATATATATATATATACATATATTTATATAGTATATTAAATATACCATACGTATGTGGCATATGCAACGTGAACAACTACCAAAAATTGCTCACTTAACGGAAACTTCGAGCAACATTTGCATTAACTAGCATAACTGTATAAAAGGCCGTCTGCCCACATATTATATTATCGACTATCCTTCTTGAAGGTTCTGTTTTATAACTTCATGATTTTATATTTGCAATATTTTTATCTTATTTCGTTTTTATTTGAATTTCCAACGATTTTAGTTTTAATATAATTTAATGATATTTACAATATTTAAATCTGTCATTAATGATATAATGTACGAATTGTTTTTAGCAAGAAGAACATATATGTATATATAAAGTATCATATATTTACTTGAAATTGTATTCCTTTTTATTGAAATTTTAAATATCGTTAAGCTTAGAGTTTGTTTACCAACATTATCTCTAAAATTAATTTTATTTTGTGTTATTACTGGCTTACTATGAATTTTTAAAACAATATTGTGTATTTAATAAGAATTGTTATCAGGCGAAGGAATTTATATAAACCGGAGTTTTTAGAATATGTAAATTTGCATCAGCAAAAGGAACTTTGAATAAACTCTAAGCTTTTGGAGTGTTTTAATTGGAAAATAGTTAAATCTAAATATTTAAAAATATAATGAATCTAAAAATAACTCTTGATGTTTTTATTGTGTATTTCATTGAAGAATATTATTTTATTCTAAGTGAACTTAAATGGCTTAATTTTAATTCCATTTTTGAATGAGATCAGTTATTTTATGTATGAATAAGGAAATGGGGTATTGCTTCAAACTAGATTTTAAATTAATGCTGATACTATTAGATTTAATGTTTATAGATTATTTCAATACTCGATTTATATATTTTATTTAATTTTTGTACTGTCTTGTTATGATTTTTTAGAAGGATTTTTGGGATATATATATTTCAAGTTAACATTGATAATAATTTTATTGAAATAAAAATGAAATTTATTTCACTCGTTGTAAATATTGCGAGTTTGATGTCGATTAAACATTTCATTCAAGAAAAGTTGTTATCAATTCTCTTGACTATTATAATTATATAGAAAAACATATGAGTGGAGTGTGAGAGAAACATCATAAATATTTATACACGAGCGTGTGTGTGTGTGTGTGTGTGTGTGTGTGTGTGTGTGAGTACTCTATAAAATGCACACAAGTTGCAGTTGCACTCTAATTGCCAGTCATGAGGTTCAACAACTTTCACACAAAAATCCTTGAACGCCATTTGCATAAAAACCCCAACAGCCAGCTGAACAACAGCAACAACAACGACAATAGGCTGGCAGAATAACAACAACAACAACAACAGCGACAGCATTAGCAACAAGATTACGTATACGCCACCATTGCGACAGACGTTGTCGGGGTAGTTGGGCCAGTGCAGACAACGTCGTCTATTAACCGAGCAGCGAGTGGCGAGTGGCGAGTGGCGAGTGGCGAGGTGGCGAGGGGGGTCGAGGGGAGCGAGCTGTGGAGGCGAGGCAGGTCGCGTCGCCGCTTTGTAGAATGTGGTAGAAGAAAAACAAAAAAACAACAAACAACAACAAGAGGCGAGAGTTGACTTAACGGTTGTTGTTGTTGTTGCTGCTATCGTTTTTCTTGCTCCGCCAAAATTCGATCAAATTGGCGTTTTGGTTTTTGCGGCTCGCAACAAATGTCAAGTGGAAAAGCATAAAAGGAGACGCGAGGAGAGCGAGGTGGCGAGACATTCGACATTCGACAGTCGACCACAAACTGAAGCGAAGCTGGAAATCAAACCCGAATTCGAATTCGGATTCGAATTCGCAAATTCGATTTAAAGGCAGCGACACAGCAACGATGACGACGGCGTTGAATGTGAGAGAAGCCCATGACTCTGAGTCTCAGTCTGACTCTGACTCTGAGCCTCAGTCTGAGTCTGAGGTGTGCGATTTTTGTAGTAAAGTGCAAAATGCTGACACTTGATTGTTGCTTTTATTGCTTTTGCTATTGCTATTGCTATTGTTATTGTTAGTGTTATTGCTATTATTGTTTTGTGAGCCACTCGCGTAATGTTTCTGGGTCATAGATATTTGTACATACGACACACAAACACACAAACATACACACACCCTGAAACTCTCACACTCGCTGTGACAAGTTGTTGCAACTTGCAACTCAAATAGGGTTTACAGTGCCTTACCGGCACTGAGGTCGCTGATAATCCCAACTACAAAATATATATCGAGTAGGCCTGCATCAATCTTGGCAACTCGAATAGATTACAGCTGACTTTCAAGTACTCAAGTGCAGTTGGCCCAATTTGCTGTCAGAGCCTTCTGCTGGTAAAGCCATCAACTCTTCAGCTTTGAGGGCTTCTTGCTTTCCACATGATTGTGATATATTCGACTAGTTCAACTCTCTCTATGTTACATACCATATGAATAACAATATGTTGGAGTAATAAAATGCATACAATTCCAGTATTTAGAATACAACCTTCTTTGGTGCTACCAACTTAAATGCTATATGAATAGCCCTTAGAGAAGAATGCATTTCATTGTTACTAAATACATAATTTTTAATGTTTGAATAATTAAATCCATACAGTTCTCATATTTGACAATCTAAATACTATGAAATAATAATGCATTTCATTCCACTATTTAGAATACAACCTTCCAAGGTGCTACCAACCTCCTTATATACTATATGAAAAGCCCTTAGAAAAGAATGCAGTTCATTGTAACTGAATTCTTAATTTTTTATATTTGAACAATAAAATTCATAGAGTTCTAGTACTTAGAATACAATTTTCTCAGGTGCTACCAATATAAATACTAATGCGCTTCAAAATCATATGAATGTCAATATATTGAAAAAATAAAAGGCATTCTCAGGTGCTACCAATGTAGCAACTAGAAGCGAATACAGTTCGTTGATACTGAATTCATCATTTTTTTTTCGGGATTTATCCATAAGAAGCTACTACATATCAGATTAGAGTTGAGCCGTACTCACCTTATAAAACGAAAGTCCAACGCTGCAAAAGAAATGCCTGCGTCATTCCCTCTAAGAACTGCAAGTAGAGTAAGAAGAAGAAACACACAAGATTAGCATAAAGTGTATAATGGGATGGGCTGCATTTTGTGAGGTTATGTGCACCTTATGCAATGCACCGTATGTACATATATAGTATTGGATATGTTGCTATCGGGGGCCTCTGCATAAAAATAATTTATATCGAATTTGGGTGACCATTTGACTTGACTTGTTCCATATTCTTATCTCCGGTTTCTTACACACATCGACCGAAGGCGAGGGAGAAAGAGAGAGAGAGAGAGAGAGAGAGAGAGAGACTGAGCGAGTGCATGAAAAGGGAAGGGAAGTGGAAGGGAACTTTTCAGGTGGTGCTGGCAGCTATCAAGTTTCTACCCGGTGCCGTGTTGCTGCTGCTTTGCTGCGCTTTTCTAAATTCGAATTCGACTGCTCGTTTGGCCTTTTTTTCATTTTTAGGTCAATTTTGACAGTTGCGTCGACAGTCGGACACTAAATGACAGCAGCGGGCAACAGCAACAGCAACAGCAACAACAACAACAACAGAAACTACGGCGGCGGCAATATGAAATCCATAAAGACGAAGATCGATTCGCCCTCTCGTCAGAAGCACAAGAAGCTACAACAACATAATCATCATCATCTCATCATCAGCATTGACAGGCGTCGGGCGCTGGGCCAAGAACTTGAAATTGTGTGTGTTCTTCATGTCCGTCTGTCCAACAGTCTGTGTGTGAGAGAGTGTTTGTGTGTGTGGGTGGATATGCAACTGGCAGCTGTTGCTGCGGCTGCTGCTGAAGCAGCGAGTACAAGGTGTGTGCGTTAAGGCAAATGCTACTCTTGAATACTTTCGACTTATCTGCAAGCGCTCGAAGATCAAAAACACTTTAGTTGGACGTTTGAGACACTGACACAAAATACTAAAGTATTCTATACAAATAACGAATGACAAATAGTATATATTTCTTCTTTAAATCGATAGATAATGTTTTCAAGAATAGCTTCACAGTTATACAAACGATTTCTTACTTATTTTAAAAGGTAAAGAAATTATTTTGGCGACACAATTGTACGTGTAAGTACACAACATTTCTGAGTAATTCAAATTAAATTCTCTTAATTCTATGTAAGAATTAGAACCTATAAAAAGCCATTCTTAAACATTTATTTTCTCTGTAGTGTATTTTCAATGTTATAGTATATTGATATACTAAATATATAATATAAAGTATATTGACATAGTATTACTTTCAAAATATATCATAGAATATAAATGTAGTAGTATACTAAGCATATATATAGTTTATTGATATAGTACTGCATTCAAAATGCATCATAGAATATAAATGTAATAGTATATCGATACACTAAATATATATAGTATATACCATTAAGAAAATAAAACCAAATGTAAGCAGACGTTTCTCCCCATTTAAAAGTATTTCTTAAATTTCTTCTTCAATTTTTATCTAATTGCAATTACATTAGGTATCGCAATTACAATATTTATTATTGTATATACCAAAATTCGCGACTCTAGCTATAAATTTACTTTTGTTGCGTTGAAAAAATTTGAAACAAACCGATCTGCGTGCAAACATAACATGTCGAAAGAAAATTATATCTCTATCTCTAATAGTCCCTGAGATCTAGCTCTTCTTATGAACGGACGGACAGACAGACAGTTGAAACCGATCAAGCATATATAGTATGTACATATATACTTTATGCGGTAGGAGATGAGTCCTTCTGAATGTTACATACATTTCCTAGAGACACAAAGTTATAATAAATGTAATCACAGATCTAAAAATATGGAAAAATAAAGCTTAAAAAAAGGTTAGTAAAAACTCCGCATGTTACTTAAAAATGATCTCGCTTAACAGTAGAATTTAAGCAACACAGGAATATACGAATGTATTGAGATTATATTAAGAACTTTAGCAACGCATTGAAATGAATTCATCTTATAAAGTATTTATATTTTTGAAATTACTTCGAACAAGTGGAGCGTTATTATGATATTTAAATTTGGTGTATGTTCATTTTTGTATTGCCTCATTTTCGTTTCTCATTTTACTATTAAGGATGTAATTATCTTAAAATGCGTCTTCAACTTGATGAAGATGAAGGTCATAAATGAATTTATGTTTTAGTATATATTTTAATTGTGCAGCAATCGATTTTTCTTTTTTTTTTGCTTAAAAGATAGTTTAACTATCATAGAATAGAGAATACCTCATTTTGGATTTAGTGTATTGGCATATCAAAACTTTAAACGCTCCAAAATCTAGGATTACAGTGTAAATCTAGGATTACTCTTAAGAGTAAGAAATTAAGTGAATTTAAACAAGTAAGAAAGTTACAGTGGAATGTGCTCGACAATGAGATACCCGTCATTTTGAATAAAACCGTATTCTACAAATATATCAAAAATATACCACAAAAAAACCTAAAATGTACCCACTATGAATTTTTGATTAAATCATATTCTACAAATATACCACAAAAATACTGAAATATACCGAATGCTATTTTTGGTATATTGATATACCTTAGAATACAATTTTTACCAGATTGTCAGCCAAGGCAGTAGACGTTTTTTACCATTCAAAAGCATTTCTTAAATAATTTCTACAATTTCCCACTGGCACAACAAAAATGTTTATTTCTCTCTGTCTCACTCTCTCTCTCTTTCTCTTCTTTTATTTACAATCTGTCTGTTTAAACAATAAGTAAATTGTACAATTAATATTAAATTTACAGAAATATCAGTTTTCCAATGAGCCCTGCTATTACATTATTATAACATCTGTTCAGTTAGTTGGATTTATGTATCGGGAAGATCAAGTATTGGGTATCTTTTCAGTCTTCTTACTGATAATTGTTTTCTACTAGACTTAAGGATAAATTATGTTCGTGGTCATGGCGTCTATCGGTGTATTTCTTAATAAATTTCTTTATATCTTCTTTTATGGTGGAATATGTGGAATAGAAGAGTGTAAACTATATAGACTAGATAATTCAAGATCGATGTGATCTCACATGAATTTCTCGCAGTGCAAGCAGATGTGTATAGGGCGCGTTATTTATGTTTGCTAGTGACCTATATCCCACACACAGCGACAGCAGAGAGAGAGAGAGAGAGAGAGAGAGAGAGAGAGAGAAAGATAGAGGGGAGAGAGAGAGGACAACAATGGGCAGCACTAATTACCAAAGGTACGTGCTGAGCAATATTGTAGAACGATCGACGCTCGCTCGTTTTCATTTCACTTCTGTTCGCTTCTCTCGTGTGTTATATGGAAATGTTTCTCGACTGTCTGTCTGTGTGTGTGTATGTGTTATCGCTGTATGTGTATGCGTGTGTGTGTGTGCGTGAGTCGGACACCTTCAACACATCCCTGGACGCGTATCAAGTTGAAGGTTTATTTTTGTTTACAATCATTTTCGAGCGGCAGCAGCAACAACAACAACAACAACAACAGCTCAGCTACCCCAACATAGACCGCCGCCTATCTGCGGTCCACCCCTCACCCTCCACCCAGCGCCTTCCATAACCTCTCTCCTCCCCTTCCCCCCTGCCGAATGCCACACGCCCACACATCCAACAAGTAGGTCGCCATCGTCATCCGCAACGTTTCGAAATAGAGAAAAAAAATGAAATAGAAGAAAAAAATATGTTTGTGTGTTTGCTGTTGTTGTTTTCTTTCATTCGTTTTTTCTTTCTATCGTTTTTTTTGTTTTGTATTTGGTGCGTTTTTTACGAGTGCTTTTTATCTTATCGGCCGACAGTCATCGAGTCGAGTCGAAATTCTTTCTTTTTGCTTCTCTCTCCCTCTCACTCTCACTCTCTCTTTCTTTCTTTCTTTCGTTCTTTCTTTCTTGCATGCGTTCTAAGTCAACAACAAATGTTCGAAGCATATTTTGTTTGTCTTGCTCTCCCGCTCTCTGTGTATTTGTTCATATTCTTCGCACCCGGCACAACAACAACAACGACAACAACGACAACAACAAACAAACACAACATTTTGATTAAGTCACATTGACTTCCACACGCCCTGCACTGCCACGCCCCCACGATCAGCTGTGGCGCACTCATACGCCTCGCAACTCGGTTGTAGGGCATCCAGCCAAATGAAATACATAATTTTCTTTCAAAGATAAAAACAAAAACACACGAAAAAACAAAATCGAAAAAAAACGAAGAGAATATAAGAAGAAGCCATTTGAAATCTGGGTCAAACTATTTTACGTACGGAATATATTCCGCTGTCTATCTCGCCTCCCCTCTCTCCCTCTCTCTTCCCGTCTCTGTCGTATATTTGCTCTTGCTTTCTTTTGGCCAGCACAAAAAGACAGCAAACAAAGCGAAAGAGCAAACAAACATATGATCTAACTACAGATCCTTTGTTGTAGTGCTCTCGGAGTACATATTTACCTACTCGCTCACCACCCCCTCACTACCCACATACTATATAGCTGCCATATACGATTGTTGACTGACTGCTTGGCATCTTTCGAGTGTCCCACAAAACTATTCACGATAATGGGAATAACACTCACAACTAACTCGACGTAATTCCCATTTCGGAACTGCTCCCGATTTTGTTAGTGTTTTTCTGCCTTTTTTGCGAATACAAAACACAATTCAGACAACTATCAATATATTCCATATATTCATTGAAAATATGCCACAGATAATTCATTTCACTTTACTATATATTTGTAGTGAGAGAAATGAATACGCATTTTAAACTCTGATTTTATGGTACTTTCTTTTTGTTTGAAACCATTTCAAATATATTTCATGCCAAATTGCTATTTATGTTGTACTTATTAGGAAATCAATTCTATTTATTGTTGATGACTCTCAAGAGACCCATTCGTTTATTTATATATAGTACTATACGATTAACTGGAATCACTTTCAACACAATTCTACAAATGTTTCATTGAGAAAATTGGCAACCGAAATAAAGTTTTTTGTTTTCTTGAAATACGTCAATTTAATTTATGCAATTTAGAAAGGGAAATTAAATGAAATTTAAAAACATAATAATAATTTTTGAACCAATATATTAAATGTTGATTACATAAAAAATAAAGTATAAGTTTGATCTTTGCTTTGATCCATTTCTATTATATTTTATCTGTATCGAAAAGCGTAAATATAGTTTATGTAAGTTTGAATAATTTGATGTAATCATTTCTTGCAGTATTTCATAAATTTGTAGTAAATTAAATCTAAATTACAAAAGATTCGTAGAATATACAAAAATTAGTCGCATGAATACACAACAATGTTCAAATATTAAATGCAAAATATTTGCAATTTATGTACCAGAATTATTAGTTTTTTCTTTGATAGCCAATCAATTTAGTTTACATTTGAACAGAAAACAGTAAAGAGTGTGTGAGAGGAAATATTTTGCGAGACACAAGCTGCGACATCAACGCTAACACTAACACTAACACTAACAATAACACTAACAATAACAACAGTTGCTAACGATACAGTTATCGTCGATAATTTACGATCATGATCGGATGGCGATCAGCAATAAGTTGGACAACGGCGCGTATGCGCAATCTAGCTGTGCATGGCGATTCACTCACTCACTCAAGGATAACTGCCTAAGATCGTTGTTGTAGGTGCTGTGAGACGTTATGATATATGCGCAAAGAATGCGCCATAAAAGCAAGCGCAAATGAATTGCGAATGAAAATGAAATGAAAAAAGTGCAGCAATTGAATGTCGACGATCGTCAGCGGACGAAACGCGGGCGAAGAGGAGAGCGGCCATAAAATGCGCTGGTGACGCGGAGCTGCTCTGAGCTGTGTGGCCCAGACTAATGCTAATGCAATTAACGGTATTTTATGCTAATTTCAACATTGAACTTAACATCTAATCGTAAAACGCAGACGCCGGACGTTCTAAAAGACGCAGACACTGAGCTTAGAACAAGTTCTCATTCTCATTCTCGTTCTCATTCTCTCCTAATTCTCGCTGTTTTTGTTTTCATCGTCGTCGTCGTCGTCGTCGTCGTCGTCGTCGCTGATCGCCGACAGTTGCTGGGAAATTGATATTTATGTGAGGAATGTTGAAACACATGCCACGCCGTCAAGCCGACAAGCCGACAAGACATAGAAACTTGGCTTGGCATCTGTCACTCAACTCAGCCAAACTGAATGCAAAATGGTCACACTGATTGCTGTGTTCAACAGTTTGGTATATTTCGTGCTCTGTGGTGTATTTTGCAGCCAAATATAACATTTTCATCGGTTGAATTATTTTGTGTATCGAAATGTAACATTTGGCACATTTCAGTATTTATTCAGTATATTTGTTTAGTATATATTGTACTGTGTGGTATATTGTGCACGTATTAAACACCAAATACTTGGTATATGTTCAAGAGTTTTATCGGTATATTTAGTTGGCACATTGAGCATGTATCATTTGGTATATTTAAGTATTTTATCGGTATATTTATTTGATATATTTTGCGTATGCAAAAATAGCATATGACATATTTAAGTATTTTTTCGGTATATATATATGGTATATCTCGTATTTTGTGTGAATCAGTGTATATAAATACTAAATATACCATTTGGTATATTAAAGTATTTTTTTTAGTTTATTTGTTTGGTATGTATTGCGCTCTCTGGTATAGTTTGCATGTAATATATAGTATACTATATAGAAAAGTTCTGAAACTCAATATATTTATTTTAGTTTTCAGATTATAAAATGTGAATTTCTTGACAATGAATCGATTGGTGTCGTTATATGAGATATATTATATATATATTATAGTATAATAGGAGATAACGAAATAATGGATTTTAATTAAAACAAGTCTTACAACAAAGCAATTGCTTTAGCTTATTGTTGTCCCTTTCAGTCATTTGCTAAGTTATCGATAAATTGTGCACAAGTGTCATCTCCAGTAATATATCAATCGTATTATTAGAGATGAGAGTTGCACACAATTTATTATTTGATATATTCTTTTAATTCAGTGAGGAACGCATTTGAAGCCAACTTCGTTATTTCCTGCTGAGTTTCCTCTAGCTACTGCTGCTGCTGCTGTTGTTCTTGCTGTTGTGAACTTTGCATTTTGGCAAGGACATTTGCAACCACTAGAGAGGGAGACGAAGAAACAGGAGCTGTGGAGATTGAGGCGGGAAACTGAGCTTGGGTTTGGGTTTGGGTTTGGGTTTGGGGTCGGGGCCGTGCACAGAATCCGTTGAAATTCATAGATTGAACTTGCACTTGGGCACAAAACAAACAAATACACACACACACACACACATACGAAGAGACAGTGGAAATGTGTGGCGAGAGGAAGGTTGAGGAAGGAAAGAGAAAGAAGGAGAAGAAGGGGCAGCGTCGCTTTACAGCCACGAGCAGGACGAGGACACTGCTAAAATGCTGATGGTAGGTCAGGAGCAGCCATCGCCATCGCCATCGCCATCGCCATTTACGAAAGCTTTTGCTTTCCTGACCTGCCTCACGTTGCCGCGCGTTGTGCACTCTGTCTGTGGCACGTACTGCGCAGGAGCCAGCCACAGCTGCCCCCGAAAGCAATTGCTGCTGCTGTTGCTGCAACGAAACGTTTATGCGTGTCGAGTTCGCGATTTTGGGCAAATGTTGGCCACGTGTGGCAGCGTGTGTGCGCTCTGTTCATGGCATCAACGTGTGGCGGCAACGTGGCGTATGCGTGTTATGCAGCAATTTCCAAGGCAACTCGCAACGAGAGTTCAACGCACCTCGCTGCATAACGACGACGAGTCCAAGGACACTTTGCTAAGCAGGACGAGCAGCCCCAAAAGGGTGGGGGCTAAAAGGGGGGGAGGTACGGGTCTGGCTGCATGGCAGTTCGCATGATTTGAGGCAACCGCAATACGCATTCGATGTATTGTTATGACTATGCTGAGACTCGACAACTGTGCCACAACAGCCCCAAAATGGCATTGACAACGACAGGAGAAGAGGTGAAGAGGTGAAGAGGAGGAGGACAAGGAGGAGGGGCAACAATCTGTGTGTGTGTGTGGCAAGTTGTGGCTCAACAGGCGACCTCTGATCACTGCCTCAATTCCAGGCGACTCTTTGCATCTACGATTAATTGGGTCACTCGAATCCCCTTCGATTGCACTCGCAAATCATTCCGATAATTGCTAATCAAATATCCAAATCGATGCGAATTATTCCTGCATATTCAATTAGCTCAGCGGCAATTAAATGGTTTATTTCTAGACTTGCGACTTCAAAGCGAGAACAAAGCGCATCATAATCAACTATTGAGAGTGCGAAGCACTGATTTGAAATATAAATGCTAAATAAGTAGAAGAAAGTAAAATACAACTAACATTCAAGACACTTTTCAATGGCATAATAATTAAACAACTGAAAACGATGATTAACAACAACATTGCCAACAATTTGGAACAGAATAAATGATTCTTGTTTTGATTGTCGCTTTAATAAGCAAGTAAGCTGTCAAATTAATATACCAAAAAAAAAAATACTGAAATATACTGAAGGCTATATTTGGTATGTCGACATACTATTATACTCAAAATATACCAGACAGTATATACATACATAATAATTGTATTGTATTTGAAATATCCCAAATTAGTATACTATAAATATACTAAAATATATACTGAAGTCTGTTTTTAGTATGTCGATATACCATTACATTTAAAATATACCATAGCGTACAAAATAAACTGGCTATTATTAATCAAATATACCAAATATAATACTAATAATAATACTTAAATAAATACCGAAGGCTATTTTTGGTATATCGATGTACTATCACAAACAAAGTATACCATAGAGTACACAAAACTCAACATTATTAACCAAAGCAGCTAAAAAGCGACTGCAGCAGCCGTTTTTTGCCAAATAAAATGATTTCCTACATAAGTTTTACAATTTTGATCTGATCCCAACCACTTTTCAGAAATCTTAATAAACGAAGTTTGTATGTACCAAATTTAGCTTTGCTTGCAATCCAATGTAGACTTTAATATCTATATTATTTTATATAAATTATATAATAAAATATAAAAATATAAAGAAATTCGTTTTGTGTCTTATAAATGTAATGCAATATCAATAATATAATGTTATTATTATTAGTTGAACAACTAACGAGTAAGAAAACAAGACTTTTAGATACTCTCACGGTATTATTGTTAAAATATCTTAAATTAATATACCGTAAAAATACTAAAATATAAATGTTGTACTATAAAAAGAATATGTTGTGATTGTTATTAGTTGCATAATAGTGAACAAGTAAGAAAGTCGAGTGTGCTCGACTATGAGATACCCTAATTCTCTCCCTTTCTCAGTCTCTGTTTTGTGTTTCTCTTCGATCTCCTTCAGCTAGTTGTGTCATCTTGAACTTGATGCAGTCATTATTTGGCCACAATATTTCATAGATATTTTTTACACACATATTTGTCTCTATTAGTTTATCATTACCCTTACCGCTCCCTCTGCCCTTCCTCTCTCTCTCTCTCTCTCTCTCTTTCACAGTTGCTGTTTCGCATTTGAATTGCGCATTGTGCGAATACGCAAAATGTTGTTGTGCTCTTTATGTTTGCTGGGTTTGTCATTGTGCAGGGGCGTGCATACTTCAACCACCCACACACACACACACTTGCACACACACACACACACACACACACACACACACACACACACACGCACACGCACACGTATGGAAGCATAAAGAGACGACGCTAAATAGATGGACGTTTGAATTGCGTCGTGCGTTGAATTCAAGCGCCAAGTGAAAGTTGTTCAATTGTTTATTATGATTATTGTTGCTGTTGCTGTTGCTGTGGCTATTACAATTGCTATTACTTACAGTACTCATTGTTGTTGTTGTAATTGTTGTTGTTGCCAGCAACAATTTCCATTTCAATTTCAATTTCAATTTCTGCGTCTATTTCAATCCCAATAATTATTTCGATAGAATATTACGCATACGACTTGTGGCCAAGTTCAAATGCAACTTCAATGTCCAGTTGCTCTCAAATTTTGTTATTTACACCCTCTTAACACCCCTCACTCTACCTTTTGAGACTTCCTTTGAGCTGCTTTGAGCTTCTTCTTTTGTCGCCTTCTGTCACGCATTTTAAGTTTCAGTTTTTTCATTTATTATTTTCGTTACTTTATTATTTTGCAAATGAAATAAAACTAAAATGAAGACAACGCAAAAATGCAAAATAAATACAGCCGAAAAAGAAATAAATAAAGAAAGAAAAAAAAAACAAAACCTTTGCGCCGCACAAAATTTGCACTTTTTTCACTTTCTCCTTTTGTGCACGCTTTTGACATTTTAATTGCTATTTGCCCATTAAATGCAAAGCGAGAAAAGCGCAAAGCCAGCCCCAACCGGGGAGTTGGCGAGAGAGGGCGGACAGCCGTACAGCCGGACAGACAGACGGACGGACGGACGGACGGACGGACGGACGGACAGAGGGAAGCGCTTGAGTCGCTGTTTGAAGTCAAAGTCGCCGTTTTGTAGCCCATAACTGGGCAGGGCCATGGTCATGTGTGTGTGTGTGTGTGTGTGTGTGTGTGTGTGTGTGTGTGTGTGTGTGTGTATGCGTGTACATACATGTGTGTGTCGTTGTGGCGTCTCCGCTGATCAATTCTGATCTAAATTCACAGCGCAAAAGTTCATTGACTGCGAATGCGCTGCAAATGAATTTGCCACACAATGCACGCCACAAAATGGGGGGCAAATGGGGGCGTGCCCCACGCTCCCTCTTTCGCTGAGTCTTGTGCTCTGCTCTGTGCTCTGCTTTGTGCTGTGTGTGGGGGCGAGTCAAGCTCAGCTTTTGGGCACGCCGCAACTGCAACAACAACAACAACAACTACAGCAATAACAATAGCAGACAAACAGCAGGCGACCAAGAAGCGCAATGTGACCGACTAAGAAATACCCAGCTTCACAACATATTTTTTTTCTTAAATATTTTTCATTCTTAACTTGATCTTCGCTTTTCTTCATTTGTATCTTGCATTCTTTCTTCATCAATATTTAACTTGATCTGTTTCTCTCTCTCTTTCTTCATCAATATTTAACTTGATCTGTATTGCCTCTCCCTCTCACTCTCTGTATTAATATTTAACTTGTACTGTGTCTCTCTTTCGACTTTATCTGTTTCCCATTATTTCTTCATCATTATATCAATCTATCTCTGTTTCTTTCAGTCTTTCTTATTCTACAACTTATTCTGTCTCCCTTTGTCCATCTCTCGATTTATTTCTTCATGTCTAAACTATCTTAACGATCTTTATTTGCTTCTCTTTTGTTTTGGTTGTTCTCTCTCAAAGATCCTTTTTGACTACACACGCTTTTAACTTCTCTCTCTCTCTCTCTTTCTTATCCGCTTCCTACTACAGTCGCATTTAACTTAATAGCTTATTTTACCTTTATTATCTTCCTGCAACTCTTCTGTTTTCTTTCTCTCTTCTCTCCTCTTCCATTTTGTTATCCTTTATCCTTACTTCGATACCACCCCATTGACTGTTCCGCCTTACAGGGTATGTCTTTTACCATTGACGTCGTCTTCTCGGCAAAGTCGCGTCGATCGCAAAAAAAAATGCAAAAGAAATAACAAGAGAAAAAGCAAACAGCAAATAGAGAGAAAAAAGTGGACGGCAATAAATGGTTGCTTGAAATTATGTAACATTTACCCAGTAAACGGCAAAAGCAGCAGGAAACCTAGAAAAACGTTCAATGAAAAGTGAAAAAGCAGCAGCAGCAGCAACAACTGCAAAAAAAAACCGCATCACGAACTCTAAAAGCAACAACTGCAACTGCAACTGCAACTTCGATTGCGACTTCAATTTGCTGCAGTTGTTGAAAGGAAAACTTGTCCAAGGCGGCGCAGCCAGTTTTAGCTTAAGCCCACGTTAGAAGTTGGCAACAGCAACCAGCAACTAGCAGCCAACAACCAGCTACAGCCACAGCAACTCCTGCTACAAGAGCCACATCCAAGTCCAAGTGATTGCAACAATGTTAACGCTGTCAATACCCGGCACGCAGCGAGTCGAGTCGGGTATATCAGATCGCTATATGCCAGCAATTCACAGATTAGTTGCAAACAATACGAAAGAATTCAAATCTCAACTTGATATATCAGAAATAATATCATCCAATCTAGCTCAGCAATTAATTAAGATTGTTACATGTCCAACTTAAAGAGTTACAATAAATGAACAAGTTGATGAAATCACATCTTGCTTAACGGCAGCGAAAAAGTAGTTCACTAACCGAACTAAGCAAAAGTGCCTTAATCTCTTTTTGGTGCATCTAAGTGCAAAAGGTTCAAAATGATAAAGCAGAAAATCTGCATCTTTAATTTGAGCTTTTAATTTATATTTCTGGAAACTTTACTTCATATAAAACAGCTAATAACAATTAAGCTGCCAATATATCGAAAATAATCTTGAGAAATTTTATATTTGTATCCGAAAGATACAAAATACTAAACATTTATTTTGTTTTTATATTAAGTCAAACTTTATACTATATTTCGCATGATATATTTTCACTTCAATAAATCATTTTATTTGACAAAAAAGAGATCAAGTTTTGAGTCTTAATTAATTCTGTTTACAGTCTAGTATAAAGTATATACTGAATATAAAATTTGGTATAGCATTCAGTATTTTTCTCTGCACATTTAGTATATTTTAAGGAAAATTTCGCAATGTTTGGCTGTTATTTTAAAATATTATATAATATTCGGTATAAAGTTCAGTATTTGTTCGGTATATTTATTTAGTATATTTCAAAGAAAATATCACAATTTCTGGCTTTTAATTAAAAGTCGAGTATAGAATATAATATTTGGTATATAATTCAGTATATTATATAATATTTGGTATACAATTCAGTATTATTTCGGTATATTTTAATGAAAATACCAAAAAAGTCGAGTACACACGATTGTCGCTTGCTTACTTGTTATATTATTCGGTTATTCCCGTTCAACTTCAAGCTCGGAATATGATTATGTTATTTGAAAATTGTTTATTCACTGTGGTTTCTAATACACATTTCTAATAAAAAAAGGTCAGTAAAATATAGAAAAGTAGATGAGCATTAAGCGTCATTATGCGGTATATTAGAGTCGATCAGACTCGCCGATTTGGCTTCTCTGCTCTTGCTTTTGGCCGTCGTCGCTTTGTGCGCTGCAAATTCGCTTCCTTGTATGACATAACACAACACTGCCAAACCAAGTGGTGGGCAGCAACAGCAACAGCAACAGCAGCAACAACAGCAACAGCAACAGCAACAGCAACTGCGGCAGCGGCTGCAACTACGATGACAACGTCGATCTTTACCTCCACAACAGACCGTGTGCCACATTCCAGTTTGTTGCTGTTGCTGTTGTTGTTGTTGTTGTTGTTTTCTTTTTAGTTTTTCTTTTGTTGCCGCCTGGAAAATCCCGTTTTTTCCCATTCACTGATTCGATCAGTCGGCGTAATGAAAATGAGAAAAATGGCAACTAACTAACAATGCCAACTGCAACTCGTAGAAAAGCAACAACAACAACAACAACAACAGCAACAGCAACAACAACGGCTGCAATTGGCAACGCTGCAACGTTGCACCAAAGTCGCTGTCATTTGGCGAGTTGCGAGTTGCGAGTTTTACTTTCGTTTTTCACGTAACAATCGCAACAGCAACAGCAACAGCAACAACAACAACAATTATGACGACGACGACGGCAACAGCAAAAGGAAAATGGTGTTAGCAGGCAATGTTACCGCAGTCGACAATCGGTGTGTGGCAAGAGAGGCAACAGAGGCAAGAGAGGGGCACGTTGCACGGGCTTGGCGATCAATTTTAAGCGGTTGCACGATAAGCAGGAAGTGCAACATGGCAAATGTTGCAGACAGACAATTGAGCCGACAGACGGCAGTTACATCGCCGCGTTGTCGCGTTGCAGAGTTGCCAAGCTGCAAAGTTGCAAAGAGTCAGAGCCGCGTTTGCCATTTGACAAATGCATTAAACTTGCACGTTGCACGTTGCATGTTGCACGTTGCATATTGCATATTGTCCAACACACACACACACACACACACACAGCATACAGCAACCCAGCAACTTTTTGTTGTTGCTGCGCTTTGAATGCAAACGAAAGGCAAGCTTATGACAGCAATATGGCACATATAACAGTTGCGGCACATGGTATAACAGCTTTCGATTTTAACAGTTTGGGCATTGAGTATAATACGCTGCAATTATAACAGTCAACACTTTTGAATTGCCATTTGGCATACAATATACTGATAAATCGTATAACAGTTGACATGTATAACAGTACAACGCGAGGATATTTGGATAGTATGACAGTTCTGCTTAAAGAGCATGCCAAAAGAAAATTATTATAGGAAAAGAAATAATACAACAATATAACAGTCAATGATCAACGGCATTATATCACCAAAAGCATATATTTATTTATATGGAACTACAATATTCTATAACAACAAAAAAAAAACATAATCTTAGGGCAATAGCTACAAATTCTTCGAGTTTTATCATAATAATAATAATTATAGGAGTACATACATACATACATATCTGTGCTATATGGACAATCATTATAACATATAACATGTATAGAGAATAAAACATCTCATTGGAGTATTCTCTTTAAGGAATCTACGCAAAAAGAAACTAATTGTATATGGAAATAAGTGAGTATAACAGAATGAGATTGTATAACAGAATAATAGTCATTTTGGAATATTCTTTTTAAGGAGTCTACCACCAAAATAAACGTTTTTTTCATATGAGCGTAACATAAAGAGTTTATATAACAGAAGAGCATCTCTGTTTTTATATAAAAATAGGCATTAAGCTGTGTATAACAGCAGCATACTCGTAACAATGTGTCATCTCATAATAATTATTATTGTTATTATTTTATTAAAACAGCAAAAAACAATTCGTTATTGGTATGAAATGAGTCAAAGCGACTAAGTTATTCATAATTATACAATACAGCAGCAAATCATTCAGTCAATAATGAACTGTTATATGACGAAATCCATATAACATTTTTAATTCTTTTCAATTTTTCGCATCTGTCTCCTTGTATGTTCTTTCTATACAATGACTCAACATTTTTCTCATGCTTCATTGATGAGCAACACATTAATAGGATTCCGTGCATATTAAATGAACAACCCAAGGAATTATGAGGAACATAATTATTGAAATATGAAAATAACTACACAGAAAGACAGAACGTGATAAAATCTAGAATAAAATCTTGAATCAAGATTGTTTCATGTGAATATTGAATGAAGAAGGTTTATTCTTAAATGAAGACTGAAATTCTACAAAAATTCTAAATTGACCAATCTTGAAATTCAAATATTGTTCAATCTATAAATTGAACCGAGAAGATAAAATCTGAAATCACGATCAAACGTTCTAACATTAAGATTGTTTATTTATAAAGATAAGATTGTTTTTTTAAGACCGAAAAAATCTTAAACCAAGATTTGCAATCTAATTTTCAATCCAGATTTTTATTCTCTGAGTATTTATTTCTAAAGACTAATAACAAAAAATAAGGATAAATTTGAGTTTTTGGCGAACATTTGTTAAGATTAGTATTTGCATGCGAAACTAATTTGACTTAATTAACTTAGCATAACATATCGAAATGAACGATAACTTATCGATAATACTAAAACTTGTCAGATGGTAAGATTTGGGAGATGAAACGAAAGTAAAACAAATTGAATTAAATGAAATTGTTATACAGATAATAATATAAAGTTAAAGCTTATATTTAGAAATTAAACCGTTGTTGTTGACCTAGCTGATGAAACGTTTAACTGATTATTGAATGTGAAAAGACTAAGGTCTAAGGATTCGACTGATTTTGAGGCGTGCTGCAGACAGCCTTCTTTCTAATCAGCCGAATTGCATCTTGCAACTTTCACGTTTATGGCCTGGCTTAAATGTTTGCCTTGCCAAAACAGCAACATTGAGTCTCACACATGCAAGCAGAGGTCTAGGGCTTCAACTTCAGCAACAGCAATAGCAACAGCAACATCAACAGCACCTTCGCATTCGCATTCGCATTCGAATTCGCCTTCGCCTCTTTGCCTGTTGACTGTTGGCACAGCCATCTAAGCATCGAAGCAAACGTAACCAAGGCAACAACTTGTGGGCCACACCAAAAGCGGCAACAAACAGCAAACGATCGTCGCGATCGTTAGCCAAAGATAGGCTCAAAAGCGAGAGCGAGACAGAGAGAGAAAGAGAGAGAGAGAGAGAGAAACTGCAAAAAAATATGTAATAAAGTTTGAAAAAAAGGCAAACACGTAAGAATAAAAAGTGGCCAAAGCCAATGGTATGAAAATACTCTGTAAATTTTCATATATGTAGTTATATTTATTTCATGTATCCTAAAATTACTTGAAATGTTGTAGAATTCCAGTAAATTGAAATCGAAGTTGTATACTTTTTATTAAGCTTTTCCAAAGAATTCCCTAATGTGAGTTTATAATATGAATTCGTATATCTATGAATTTTAATGTTTGTACGTATTCTTGAAAATTCAACTTTTATGTGCAAGAAGGAATAAAGAAATATTCAAATTTTGAAATCGATTAACGAGAGGATCAGCAAAGAAATTTGCCAATCATAAAGATATAATTTTCTTTGAACATTGTTTTTATTGATGTAATTCAAATTATATAAAGTAGTTGCATTCAGTTGCAGATACTATCGATACCTATTGCAAATACTATCGATACTTGTTGACAGTGTGCCTAGATGAATAATAGAAAAGTTGCCAGATGCATTTTATATAGTATATGTATATAAAGAAGTTGCATTCAGTTGCAGATACTATCGATACCTATTGCAGATACTATCGATACTGGTTGACAGTGTGCCTAGATGAATAATAGAAAAGTTGTCAGATGCATTTTATATAGTATATGTATATAAAGAAGTTGCATTCAGTTGAATGTTGCAGATCATAAATGGACTCTCACTTCAAAATGGATTGCTTCTAAGTATCGATACTTATTGACAGTGTGGCCAGATGGCGAACAAATCCCAAATTCGTAGAGGGTATTTATTGTTAAAAAAGGAAAAGCTTTAACAAAAACAACGAATTCCCATTATCATTTTGTTGTGGATGAAAAACCGAAACCAGTTTTCCATGAAAGCAAAATGGCAAATAAAGTGAAGCAAAAAAGCGCAGCACAAAAAAAAAAAATTAAGTCACCGTTAAAAGAGGCGACGATCAACTTGCCCCGTTGCGTGTCCAGTTAACGAGGGGAAAGGAAGGGGGAAAGTAGAGGGAGCGCAAGCGGAGGCGGAGGCGGAGGCGGAGGCGGAGGTGAAGAGCAGGCGTCGCTTGGTTACTTCATCGTAGCGGAGAGAGAGAAAGTGCCAGGAAAAACTGCACAGCAAAGCAAGAGGGTCGGAGAGAGGGGGGGAGGGGGGGGAGGGAGGAGAGCTGCCGTTGCAGTTGCAGTTGCTGTTGCTGCAACGATGGCGTGTCATGGCCTCCCGCTTGTTGCCACCGCCAATGTGTGCCGCCTGCAACATTTCCCCATTTCCCATTGCAATTGCGGTGCAGGGGACGCGAGGCGCGGAGACGTGGCACGTTGCACGGTGCGCGTTGCGCTTGTTGCAACTTCAGCCATGATTATGTGGCATTAACTTTAGCTTACGTAACCTCCAATGCAACGCAACGCCAAATGGAAATTGTAAATCATATGATGGTCGACACCGACACCCAGTGCAACATTCCCCCACCACCACCACCACTCCTCTGCTCCATCCGCTGCCTCAGTGCGCGCAGCTTCAAGCTCGAGTGTTGCGCAAATGAAACGAAACAAGGAAAACAACAACAATAACAACAACAACAACGACAACAACGACAACGGGAACAACAACAATGACAAAATCAAAATCAAAGACAACGGCGATCGTCGTCGTTGAACGTGAAAAGCGGAAAACTTTTGCAGCTTTGGCACATAAAAAATAATTTATGCACACGGACAAAGAGCCCATTACAAGAGACGTATCAGTGGAGAGGGGAGAGGGGAGAGGAGAATGCGAACTGACATAAGCTTCGACTTGACAAGGAAATGCGAATACCCTTAATGAGCTGCACCTTGAGCTGCATCAATCAATCAATCAATTGAATTTCCATCTCGATTTTATTAACGCATTTGAATAAAAATAAGAAAATAATTGATATATCTTAAAATACATTTGAGAATCAATTGCAAGTTGATATTAATAGTAAATCCTTAAATAATGTGAATCGATTTCGCTAAGAGAAATACCAATATAGATATTCTTTCACTTTTGAAAATATATTACATGTATATAATTATTATTATTTTGTATTCTTTGGAATATTGAATACGTTTGCCAAACTAAGAACAAAATGATATAATCTGTAGCTTATCTGATATCAAATGAAACATGCTGCGAAGATTAGTCAAAAATAACTGACTTCCAAATTACACCAACTGGTGTTAAGTCGCTTATGAACATAAGAATTAATTACTTATTTTCCCATATAACGATTTTAGAATTCCATTTATTTCAGCCTTACAATTGCATAGTTTATTTACTATTTATATTGAAATACGTAAGATATTAAGTATACGTAACGTTGAGACGAAGAGTTTTCCAATGTGGAAACGTTTATAATATTAAGTATACGTAATATAATATTAAGTATACGTAACAAATATTAGCTATAAATATTGAGTATACGTAATAATCATTTTCATATGAAATGACAATTTTTGCATTTCAAATATGTTATATTCAGTTTACGTAAATTAGAAATCTGTTGTAAAATTGTAAAGAGAAGATCTTGAAATCAGATATTAAGTATATGTTAATTGTATGTATGTATATCATGAGACTTTCCTCCTTAAATGTTGTTTAAATTGATTGCATCTCATTGTACAGAGCACATGAATACAAAATTAATAAAAATAAATGAATATTAAGTATACGCAAATTATAACTATATATCGAGACGATCCTCTATAAATATATTAGATTGTTTTTGCATCCAATACATGAGTACATGAGAGATCTCATTGAAATAGGAATATTAAAATAATATTGGATATTTTTATGTTTCAGTTGTAGACGATCCTCAATGAATGTTTTGCATTGAGTAAAAGTTAAAGCAAAAAACATCCTATGAAGTGGAAATGCACATCGTATATTATGTATACGTAAATTGTATGTTATACAATGAGAAAGATCTCATTGAAATAGGAAATAGCAAACCAATATTATTATATATATTAAATTATATTATTATCCTCAATGAATGTTTCTACTTTTTTCATCCCATATTTGAAATAATTAAATGTAAAACACATTCTTTGAAGAGGAAATGAACATCGTATATTATGTACATGTAAATTGTTATACAATAAGAAGGATCTCATTGAAATAGGAAATGAAAATGTTCCAATATTATTGGATATTTTTATGCTTTTTTATGCGTTGTAGACGATCTTCAATGAATGTTTTTACATTTTTTTCATCATAAAGCAAAAATCATCCTATGAATTTGAAATGCACATCGTATATTATGTATACGTAAATTGTAGGTTATAGTGAGGCGATCCTCAACATATAAAACTCATATAGTATGTGAGCAAAGGGGACGATGCTGGGTGCAGTTTTTCTTGTGCTGCGAGTATCTGGCATATCAAGTGGCAAGTGGCAAGTGGCAAGTGGTGGCACCTTGAGGAGCGAACACTTGGAAGAGTGGCAGCTGGGGGGATAGTCGCGGCTTGTGGGTGTTTGTTAGGTTGTTAGGTTGTTAGGTGTTGCATAAGCTCTGTCTGCCATTGTCTATTACGAAATTTGTGTGTGAGTGTGTGTCTTGCTATCTCGCTCGCACCTTGGCACTTACCTATTTTGTGTGATCCTGCCAAACGATTGCGTGCAATTAACAGTTCCTCAGCCGGGCATTTCTGCAAAGACAACATTGTAGTGATTAGTGAGTGTATGTGTACGTGTGTGGGTGTGGGTGTGTGGGTGTGTCTGTGTGTGTGTTTGTGTACATCACTAAAGTAATACTGCATGCATACTTACGCACAACTACATATATGTACATATATGTATAATGCATGTGCTTAAGTATGTGGTCACATTGCCATAATCATAGTCATAACTACAGCCCAACTCTCCCATCCACTGTCATGCTTCCTCTTACTCACTCTCTCACTCACTCAATCTCTCACACACACACACAATTGCATTCGCATACTAGAACAGCAGCATGGCAAAAAAAAAACCGAATGCATTTCACTCTTGTTTTCGATTTCATTTTCGTTCACTCGCTCGGTCGCTGGGTCGTTGGAGCAGTCATCGCAGTCGACGTCGTCGTCGTCGTCGTCATCGACGTCGTCGCTGTTGACGTCAGCGTCGACGTCGACGCAACCATTGCAATTGCAGCATCGTCTGCGCTCGCCAACGTCATCAACGCAGCAAAGCTTTTCTAAGCTCTCTCGCGTTCGCTCTCTTCACAAGCTCTCTCGCTCTCTCACTCTGCACAATGCAGCGCTGCTGACGTCGTCGTCGCTAGTTTATGTTATTCAATAGTGCACGCTGCTTCGTGCGCTGCATTTGTGTGCGTGTGTGCTGATGTGTGTTTGCTATCTGCCGTCGTCGTCGCCATCGCCATCGCCGTGGTATTGTACGTTGCCTATTGCCACTGCAACGGCTGAAACGACCTCCTACAGGTCTTTGACCTAGTGCGACGACGACGTCGCTCTCGTGCCTCCCTCTCCCTCTCTCTCTCTTCCTCTCTCTTCACTCTTCACTCTCCGCTGTCAGTCGTTTGCTTAGCTTTTCATTTGCACGTTATTATTATTATTTCCTCGCTCACTTGCTCTCACTCGTGCACATTTCGTATGCAGGCTGTCTCACACTCATTCTCTCTCTCTCTCTCTCTCTCGCACACGCTGTTCGTCTAGTCCGTTTTTGTTTTTGTTTTTGACTCGTTTTCGTTGATTCGTTTGCCTAGTTCGTTTGCTTCTTACTGTTTGGCTTTGGCTTTGGCTCTTGTGTGTTCCTAGTGCATGCAATGCACTTCTCTCCCCATCTCCCCATCTGCCCCCTCCCGTCATCACTCCCTCTCATAGGCCTGCTACTATTATTACTCGTATTTGCTTTTCTTTCGAATATTTTCTGTTCTCCTCCTCGGTCTTCGCCTTCGTCACCGTCTCCGTCTCGCTGATAAGGCATCACTGAGTGCAGAGCGCGCCTAATCGATGCGCCTCTCTCTCTCTCTCTCTCTCTCTTGCTATATGAGTAGTGGGGAGTTAGAAGTTTGTGTGTGAGGTGGTGGGTTTTGGTTGCCCGCTGTTTTTGTTGTTTTCGCTGGCTGCCTTAACTAGGTTAGTTTTATTTGATGTCTGGCATTTTATTTCGGCGTCTGTTTGCATTGTCCATGCGGTGGACCTCCGTGTACATACAATGTATGTATCTCCCCCTCCCTCCACCCTTTGGCGCATCCTGTATGTGATTCCACATGTGGATTGCGTGTGGAATGCAATGTGTGGATGGCATGTGGCATGTGGCATGTGGCATGTGGCACGTGGTTGCACGTGGTGCGTTGACATTTCATCGACGTTGACGTCGCGACGTTGAAACTGGCACAGCCTTCGACCATGTAACCACTTGAGGCGACTGATATAAACTCACTTACACACACACACACACACACACACACACACATACATACACATGTACAAACATGCACAGACATGCATAGACATGCATTGAAATCTCTGCATTGCTCTATAAACTTTTAACCCAATTCTTATGCCTTATTTACAGAGACAGCCACGTTTTTATTGTATGCCACTTACTCTCTGTCTCTGTCTCTCTCTCTCTTTCTCTCTCTCCCTCTCCCTCTTCATCTCATTCCTGCTTCTATGAGGGAGTCATCCTCCTTGGATTCGCTCGCTTTGCCTTTCCCGTTATTTATGTGCTATTCATTTTCGAGCGTATTTTTATCAGAAGCAACAAAAGCATTGGAGGGCGAGTTGAGCAAGAAGAAGCAGACGAAACAGAAGAAGCTGAAGCAGAAACAGATGCAGATGCAGATGCAGATGCAGAAGAAGAAGAAGACTAACAGAGGGGCGAATAACCACAAAATCACAAGGAACGGAACAAACAAAGCCCAGATCAAAAGGTAACAGTGAAAAGGCAACAGGATAACAGCACTCAGGCAATAAGCACACAGAAAAAAAAACAAAACAAAACCATTCAGACCATCCTATTCAGAAGAACAAGTTGAGCATCCACTCGACTATGCGATACCCTGCTCTTAGCCAGAGACTTTACAAAATAAATGAATATTACAATTTGATTACGTTTTTGGTACATTTTGGTATAAAACATACTAGAATGAATTATGTTGACGGAAATCGAATATGTCATTTTGTTGATCAGAAAATGTAGAATAACTGTTTACAATTATTTTAGTATTTTAATTGTTATTACAATAATTTCTTTACTATGTATGTAAGAATATAATTTAAACTACATTTTTTTTGTAATAAATTTTCCCATTTACAATATGAGCAGGATTCGAAAAACTTAATATTTATTTAAATGATTTCGTTGTAAACTTCTATCATCATCATCGGAAATTGGAAAATGTTAAAATTTGTTTTAAAAACAAATAAATAAAGCAAAATGATGCGGTATTCTAATTTAAATATACCGAATTTGAATAACTAAAAATACTGAAATGTACGAAAATGTATATACCGTGTATAGATATAGCAAGTTGCAAACAGTCAACAAAATTATAGCTAGATCGTGATATATCAATATACTATTATATACAAAATATACCATAAAGATTAAAATATACCAGAAGTAGATAAGTCTCTTATAGTCTTTAAGATCTAAAGGTTTACATGGATAAACGATGCCGCTGATCAAGAATATATACTTAATAGGGTCGGAGATGTCTCATTCATCGTATGGGAAGCAGGTGAAACATATGTTTTAATGCAATATCAACAAATAATATTGCATTAAACAATTCTGAAATTATGAAGTCATCTGAATTTGATTTATAAAGCAATAAACATTCAATACAAAATGCGATTCTCTAAATTTGTAAGTTGTCAATTTCAATTTCGGTGGCAAACATTGCACAAATTGTCATAAAGAGTTTTCTTTACTTATCAAACAGCAGACAGAAAGAGTTGGAAAAGAGTTGAGACGAGGACAAAGACGAAGACGAAAACGAAGAAGAAAACGAAGTCAATGCAGAGTAGCCGAAAAATCCTCGACCTTTGCATCTTGGCTCAGCATTTAACCAACAAAGCAGCCAAAAGCAGCGGCAATTGCAATTGCAACTGCAACAATTTCCATGGCGAATTTGTGTGGCAAGCAAGCAAAAAGTCAATGACTTTGCCACAAGCAACATACACAAAAAGGAAAAAAAGGAAAAACAAAAACAAAATAGAAAAAATAAACAGAGAAACAGAAAAACTGCATAAACATGATGTGTCTGTGTCTGTGTGTGTGTGTGTGTGTGTGTGTGTGTGTGTGTGTGTGTGTGTGTGAGTTGCATCTATATGTGGACTGGGGCATGAGCTAGCTGCACATGCATCGCACTGTGTGCAACAACAACTGCTGCAACAACGACTCTCGAGTGCCAACTACTGCCCTACATTCAAGGCAACGACTCTGAGATAAGCGCACACACACACACACACACACACGAGACACACACATGGCTACTGCCACCAGACACTTCTATGAGGCCCCCAGCGGTTCTGCCCCCACTCCCCCCTTCCCCCCTCCCCTTCGTTCACCCCTCTTCTGTACACAGCTGTACACAAAACAACAGCGCAACAGAGCAACAAAAATGCCGCTTCAAGTTCCAGAGTCTGTTCCGTATGTGTCCGCTGTGTGTGTGAGTGTGTGCGAGTGCGCGAGTGTGTGTGTGTAGACATTCTAAGCGGTCATAGTCCCAGTAAACTTTCGCCTGCCGCATTTGACGGCTGTCGTGGGCGTTTTGGCCAGCTAAAGAGCGCAAAGCAACCCATCAAAACCACCCAAAAAGCAACCCCAACTAACTGCAACTGCAACTGCAACTGCAACTGCACCCTACAACTTTCCCATCCCCATCCCTATCACCAACCCCAACTCTCAGTCATTGCTTTACCTGCAATTTAAATGCCAAGCAGATCATGAGCACGACTCACAGTTACCCTGTCTTCAAATTCGGGGACTCTATCTGATATCATTTTTATAATATATTTCTTCATTTTGGTCTTTATTAAATAAATGGAAACAAGAAGAAAGCTACAGTCGAGTGTGCTCGACATACTCGTTATCCATTTTTAATCAAAAGCCAGACAGTGTAGTATTATTGTAAAAAATATAACAAATTAATATACCAAAATATACTAAAATATACAGTGAATCGTACATATATGTATGTATGTATATATAAATACCCGCTACACATTCTCAATCAAAATGTTAAAATATACCAAATTAATATATCAAAATATACTAAAATTCACATAGAAATACCCGCTACCTATTTTCCATCAAAACCACAACAGAGCGGTAATATTGTTAAAATATACTAAATTAATATACCAAAATGTACAGTGAATCGTACATATATGTATATGTGTATATATAAATACCCGCTACCCATTCTCAATCAAAATCAATACAGTGCAGTATTATTGTAAAAAATATAACAAATTAATATACCAAAATATACTAAAATATACAGTGAATCGTACATATATGTATGTATGTATATATAAATACCCGCTACCCATTCTCAATCAAAATCAATACAGTGCAGTATTATTGTTAAAATATACCAAATTAATATACCAAAATATACTAAAATGTACAGTGAATCGTACATATATGTATATATGTATATATAAATACCCGCTACCCATTCTCAATCAAAATGTTAAAATATACCAAATTAATATACAAAAATATACTAAAATTTACAATGGTTGTCTATAGAAATACCCGCTACTTATTTTCCATCAAAAGCAAAAGAGTGCGATATTATTTTGTTGCAACATACAAAATAATATACCAAAAAAATACTAAAATTTTGCGTGAATCTTACATACACATACATATATAGACACTGTGTAAGGAATATAGAATTTTTAAAGAAAACTATTTTTTACTATAGAAAATATAATATAAAAATTATTATTATTCAAGAGATTATTTTATTTTTATGTTCATTTAACTAACATAATTGGAAGTATTTCAAAACTAATTCTGATTATCAAAAAGTAGCTTTCATTTCTTGAGTTCTATACGCATTTGCATACGAATTATTTAATTTCAATTTTGATTCTATAGATAGTCCATCTTATCTTTCCATTCTTATTTTTTACACAACATTTGATTTATTTTATATTTTTCGTAGTTTATTCTTTAAAGAATTTTATGTACATTGCAGATTTAATTTATGCTCACATATTTATTTACGACTACAGTCTATGTTGAAAACGAGTGTTAAAAATTTCCGAAATAAGTTTAATTTTGAAGAAAAAAAAAGTCAAAGAAATAGTTTTAAACGAATGCAAATTGTGCTTGTAATAATTCTAATAAAAACATTCCTTGAAATATATTTACTTATAATATAATTGGAATTCGAAGTGTTATGCCATAAATGTAACTTCGTTGAATGTTTTAAATAAAGGATATTTGAAAGTTTAATTCATTGACTGAACAATAATAACCCACTTTTGTCACTTTTTCTTTACGAACGACAAACTGCGTGAGAATTGTGAATTATTAATGCAGCTTCGAATATGGCAAAAAGTAACGCCTTCTTGTTGACTTCTATGGCAAGTTAAAGTATGTTTGTTCCATTTACATAGCGTATGCGATAGATGCAATTATTTGTCAACGAGTTGTAATGATAGACCTTCTTCATCGACCATAAGAGTCCTCAATTCGGATCGCTCTTTCGATTCAATCACTAGATTTAATATCTGGCAAATTACGAAATTAACTAGAAGTACTTGTACTTGAATTGGCTGAATAACAATTGTCCTTAATGAAGCCATTTTCTTAGATACTATATGTAGTTCAAATGAAGGCATGCTGGAAGGGTATTTAATATTCGAAAGAAAGACGAACGTTAGAAAGAGTCAACTGATCTGCCCAACAGAACTATCTTCTATATAAAATGGAAATATTTTATTTTCTCTTCTTCCTTCTCTCTCCTAACGCCAAGCTTTGGGATTCTAAATTGTAAATTAAACATATTATTTTGAGTTTTAAGTCAAAGTTTGTTTGTTTTCTTTGCTTTTTGTTTTGTTTTGCGAAATAAGTATGTCTTTTGTTTTTTTTAATTCTTTTCGTTTGTAAACTACAGTAAAACGTAAGAAACTACTAAATGTCTCCCGAAGAAAACAAATATATAGTATATATGTAAGGTTGGTTATATGGATATATGGACAATTGTTAATATGTACAAAACTTCAGTTTGGATAACTTAAAGAATACTGCATTCTCTTGATGATTGCCATTGTTATGAGTGAAGACTGCTCCTGATTCTGTTATACTTTATACTTCTGTTATACTACTTCACACGACTGCTGATCTTCTTCCATCTTCTAATGATCTACTACTGATGACTGGTGAAACTGACTATCGATTAGATATATACCAAGTGTAACCTTTTTCTGACCAATTTAAAGTTAAAATTATTGAATTTAATTAAGGCTTTTACATATTGTTTCTTTTTAATCTTTCCATTATGTGATTTTACGATTTCTGAATCTTGTAAAAAATCAAATATGTATAAAACAAACATTTAAATATAAGCCTTAGCTAGCAATCCCTTCTTTTAGTTATACTATTTTGTATAATAATTCAACACGTAAATAAATAAATAATATAATTTAACCAAAATGAATTATTGAACAACATCATAACATTTGTTGCAGAGTATTTCTTTTTTTATGGGATGTAAAATACTATTTACTATATTTAAATACTATTTTATTTAGCTAATAACTTTAACCATAATGATAAAATGTTCGTTTCAATAGCAAATTTGACTTTCAATGTTTGTCTATCACATCTGTTCTTTACTGTAGTATTATGTTATGTCAATTTATCCCAGATTTCCTATGTCAAATCTTTGTAAAATCTGTTATCTAGGATTACGTACATAGTGCGAATAGAGTTTCTTGTGTCTAGTTTTGCTTCCTGGTTTCGTGTTGCAAGTTTCGTGATTCGAATTTCGGTTTCATTTTCGGTTTACGATTCGTGTCGAGTTTCAAATTTCGGCATTGTATTACATTTAATTGCGTTTACTCGCACTTTGAACTTGCTTTCCACAATGCAACTCATTCGCTCTCTCTCTCTCTCTCTCTCTCACACTCGCTTGCTGTCTCTGTCTGTGGCGTGCTTTACATTTACATTTTTGTGGTGTTGAGCGTTAAATTTCACTAAACTTGAATTGAAAATTTTCATGATCAACGGCATCAACGATGCCATGTAATCTTCCCCCCTCCACCAAAAAAAAAAAAGCATCTGAGACAACAACAGTCGAAAGGGGCAATACTTAACAGAGCGAATGCTGTGAGGGAGAAGGGGAGGGGAGAGGGGACACAAAAGACAGGGGTGGGGCGAAAAGGGAAAGATATGGAGTAAAAGTGAACGGGCAAGTTCAAGTTTATTTTCTGAAGAAACCAAAAAAAAAATTAAAAAAAACACGCACACACACCATAGAGAAAAAGAAAGAAATAAAGAAAGAAGAAAGAAGAAAGAAAGAAACAACAACGCACGAATTAAGCTACCAAAAAAAAAAGATAAAAAAAAATGAGGAAGAAGCAGCTGCAGAAAGACAGCAAACAAACACACACAACACAACACAAAAAAAGGGCGACAGAATAACATGCGACACAAAGCGCGAAGCGAGGGAGGAGAATGATGATGGGAGGAGGTCTCCAAAAATGAAGTCTGCAGCGGAAGATGGCGAGTGAAGGCGGAAGGTGAAGGAAGGTGTGACTGAAGTCAGAGCGAGAGGCAAAGTGTAAGCGAGTGGGAGTTGAGGAGGAAGAGGAAGAGGAAGAAGATGACGAAGGCAGAGGCATCTGCAGCTGACACAAACACACTCACACACACTCACTCAGTTGCCTGCATGTTGACCCCCAAAAAAAAAGAAGAGAAAAAAGCAGCAGCCAATTTGGAAACTGTGTGTGGAACCGGTTTCAATTTTCGACTCGAACTCGAACTCGAACTCAAACTCGCTGCTGACGCTGGGTCGCTACCCTCAGCGAACCATAAAAACCAAACACCGAACACCGAAAACCAAAAACGGAACAAAACAAAAACTAAATACAAAAAAATGAAAATAAACAAACAAAACTAACAAACAAACATAAAACAGTTAAGAGACTAAACAAATAGTTAGCACAGCACTCAATGCCCTTTGAGCAAATTACAATTCGAGTTTCAATAAAATCATTATCAGCTTTTGCTCGCAGCACAACAACATCAAAATTCAAGCAAATCACTAAACAACAGCGAATTGAAAGTCAACTTCATATCAAAACAACACCCGACAAATATAACATTTATTCACTTAATAAAATAAGTAAATAAAAAATTATAAACTGAGATTTGAATTTAGTATTTGAAATTTACGCACTTGTATTTTCCAAATTTCATATAAATTATCGAAAATCAAATGTAAATTCTTCACTAAAAAGTTTCACTTATTATTTATAAATATTTTTTAAATTAGAATATATGTATAAACAAAATAGATTTGCATAAATTATAATGATTTCGACCAAATGAAAATTCATCATAGTTTCAATAGCTCTTTTTATAGATCAATCCATATTTAATGGCGTTTTTAGAAATGTAAGATCATTGAATACAATTTATTTTTCAAATATTTCGATTGTAATTATTTTTGAATTTGATTGGAGTAGCAATAGATTTGATCGCTAATTCCTATGCTTAAACTTTATGTTATTTTGCAGCATTTAAAAAAAATATATAAGAACTCTAAATATATAGTATTATATACATGCGATATCTGTGTATTATCAACTAAGATCTTGAAGAGATTCTTCAAGTGCCCTACATTAACAGATTGAAGTTTTATATGATTTCCGGCAGAGCTTTTGAAACTTGCAACAATTGCAGGGTATTACAAAGTGCGACTTGTGCAATTGTATCAGATGCCCTTTACACTTTCTACTTGGGGGTCGACCGGCAAAGTCGTTACAGCTCTCACTCTTTTACTCTCTCTTCCTCTCTTTCCCTCTCACTCAGTCGGACTCATACTCGCTCTCTCTGCGGTGCGTATTGTTTGTAGGGTATTGCCAAGTGGCGCTCTTCATACCGCTTTTCGGTCACTTGAACTTCCAGTTTTTTTTGGGAGTGAATTGACATCCAACAAAGGCTGCGAAAAAGGGCGTCAAGCTTGACCATTAAGCGTTCATTGACATTGAAGCGAGGCGGGGCGTGGCAGAGGGCGGCAGATGGCGAGGCGACATTTGAATGCGCTACCCATGTGTGTGTGTGTGTGTGTGTGTGTGTGTGTGTGTGTAAGGAACTGTCAGTGGAAATGGTCATCATTCATATTTCAAAAAGAAAGCGGCAAAAGAGAGCGGGATCGCATGCAGGGAGAGTGAGAGAAGAGATGGGGGAGGGGTGGGGAAAGGGGGAGGAAGGGAATACGGGGAGTCAGCTGTTAAGCTGTCTGTCGATCTGCGTCAAACAATTTGGATGGCAAGGCTTGCCGGCCAGGTAATCGAATGAGCGAGCGAGTGAGCAAGACAGCAACATTCATGTAGTTGAACTTTTTCAAGTACAGTACTTCAGCTTGGAGCTGCGACGTCGTCGTAATTGATGTGAAAGTGAAATTTTGTTTCGCTTACATTTTGTTGTTTTGTTTGCTTTGTTTTACATTTTGCTTATCTGTTTTACTTTATGCGTTATGTTGCTTTAAGGGGCGTGGCAGCCAACAGATCGACGGGGAAGGTGAGGGGGGAAAGAGTGACCATAACCTTAAGTCACACACAACACGACTTGGCCGGCCAAAGTCAGAGCGGTGATCATCATTCGCTCTGACTTTGGCCTTTTCAAGTCGCAATCGCAATCGTTGTTGCAGTTTCAGTCGCAGTCGCAGTCGCAGTCGATGTCGCAGTCGCAGTCGATGTGGACGTCAGTTAATCACGCAAGTCATGAGTTGCTTGTTTCTTCGCATTTCTTCGCTGTGACCCAAAGAACACGTGCTGACTACATAGCACTCACTGGCAGCGACGTCAGCAGCAGCGGCAGCTGTAGCAGCAGTGCTGCCACTGCCAGCGTCAACGTTGACGTCAACGCCAACGCCAACGCCAATGCCGAAGCCAAAGCGAGTGCGTGTCGGTGTGCATGCGTGTGTGTGAGTGCGTGTATGTGTAGTCGACGTCGTCGTCGTCGTCGTCGCAACGGGTTCAATGGCTGACCCAATTTCGGGCAAAGCGTCGAATGAGTGGCAAGAAGCAGACAAGAGCGAAGCACGCACTGTGAAGTGAAGTAGAGTGAAGTGTACTGTGAAGTGAAGTGGAGTGTGGAGTGTGGAGAGAGCAACACAACAGTGGAGAGCAGAGCAGTACGATGGGGTGAGTCGCGGTGTGGTGTAGTGTGGTGTGGTGTGCTGTGGTGTGGTGGTGTGAAGTTAAGCAAAGTGTTGGTGTTGGTGTCGAACGGGAATAGTTGTGAAAGCCAAATACTAGCTATAAGTGAGCGAGCGAAAGAGCAACAACCAAGAATGGGAGAGAGAGCAGAACACACAAAAAGTGCCACAGGAAGAATGCAGAGAGCATAAAGTTCAGTGTGCAATGACGAAACGTTTGCCGATCAAAAGCTCTACGCTCCACGCTCTATGCTCTCTCGCTCTTCCACTCTCTCCCGCTCTCTTTGGCTTGCGCTCTGTTTGCATTTGCTTCTATGCTTAAGCTGCTGTTACATTTTTGTTGTTGTTGTCTTTGTTGTTGTTGTTTTTGCTACTGCTGTTTATGCTATCGCTTTTGTTGTTGCTTAGGTTTTATACCCGCTCCACAACGAGTAGGAGAGTAGCATACACCAGCAAGTTATAAAAAGTATATATAAATATAAATATAAATATAAATATAAATATAAATATAAATATTTGCAAAGCAATATTGTTGCGAAATGAAAAATGGAACTAACTTTTATTTTAACTTTCAAATGATATATTTACTTATTGTTTAATAAAATAAAAATGAATTTGGAATGTTAGCGGAAGAACTTTCGAACATTTTTAGTATATTTTAATACTATCTATATGTATGTATGTACATATATGCGGATATCTCGTAGTTTCAAAAGTTACAATATTTTTAGTACATTTTAATACTATGTTAACTATACATGCAGGTATCTCGCAGCCGAGTTCACTCATTTTTGTTAGCTTTCTTACTCATTGTTGTTGCTGTATTTTGCTTGATTGACATTCATGTGATTGTTTCGCTGTCGCTTTTGTGTGTTGTGCTGTGTTTTGTTTTGTTGTACTGTGCTGTGCTGTGTTGTGGGTTCGTTGTTACTTTTATGTAATTTCATTTATTTTCACTCTTTCCGTATGCGCGGCTCTTACTTCGTACTTGTTCACTTTCTTTACCTGGCCCTGGGCCGTCGAGTGCGACAGAGACGGCGCTAGGCTGTCTGAGCCAGACAACGAGCTTCAACGCAAAGCAATTGGCAATGCAATAATTTCTCAATGTTATACGCACTTCATGTCTGTGTGTGTGTGTGTTTTTATTTGTGTGTACTCAAATGTTATTGCTTGACCGTCAACTGCGTCGCTGCGTTCAGCAACGTTTGCCTGTGGCGTATACGTAATGTGTGCAATGTGCAAATTACGCATACGCCCCCTTGGCCACACACACACACATACACACAGACAGAGAAAGAGTCAGCATTGAATGCGGCCAAACAAACACGCAAAACAACATCACAAATCGAAATTGGCAAAAACACAAACACAACAAATTGCATTGAGCATCATCATCATCATCATCATCATCATCATCATCATCATCATCATCATCATCATCATCATCATCATCATCATCATGAGCTTAATCATCATCATCATGCAACCTCTCCCACTACCATGCCCCCCTCCCACTCCTTGTACTCATCGTTCTCCTCATCATCATCCACAACATCAGCTCACAATTTGTCGATTACGTGAAAGTTTATTGAACTTTCGATTTCGCTAACAAATTTCAATTCAAAGGTGGCGCACAATTGCACGCGAATACAAATGTGATTACACACACATCTATCTTGAGTGTGTGTGTGTGTGTCTATAGTTTGCTCAGTGAGTCGCTCGGTCAACGAGTCAATGGCGGCTGTTGTCTGCTCGTTTTTGTCAGTCGACAAACCGCATCAAATGCAATACAATACACACACACACACACACACACACACACACATACACTCACATCACATGAACACAGCAACGTCACCGACGCCAAAATACCCTATAACTATTTTCAAGCATGTCTTCCTATTGATATTCATATTTTATTAACATATTTCAATTACAACAAAGATGTGTGAAACGTCAGGCAAATATTTAAATCCTTTACTTAAAAAACAAATGTTAAAAAGATCCTTTGATTTCAACTCGTTTACTAACTTGCAGTTAATCAAAACTGTCTACCAAAAACCAATATCCAAATTGGAGAACACTTTTTTATGCCACTATAGAAGACCAGTTTCCGGTTAATTTGCCAATCTTAATAATCTTTCTTCCATTTCAATAAATGTAAAAATAATTCCTTTCTTGTTTCAGTTTAGTTATAGGTTGGAAAGGTATTATAAATTGTGTGCAGAAGGAGACATTTTCGATTCCATAAAAAATATATATATTATATTTTTAATCATAACTACTATAGTAATTATCGTATATACCAAAACTCGCAACTCTAGCTTTAAAATTACGCTTGTTATTCGATTTTTTTGATTTGCGGGGACGGAAGTAGGCGTGGCAAAAATTTGAAACAAACTTGATCTGCATGCAAACATAACAAATAGTGTCGAAAAAAATTAGAGCTCTATCTCTTATAGTCTCTGAGATCCAGTGTTTCATACGGACGGACGGACAGACGGATAGACAGACAGACGGACAGACGGACATGGCTATATCGTCTCGGCTGTTGACGCTGATCAAGAATATATATACTTTATAGGGTCGGAGATGCCTCCTTCTACCTGTTACATACATTTCCTGCCGGCACAAAGTTATGATTTTGCTATTTTTTTATACCCGCTACCCATAGGGTAGAAGGGTATTCTACCCTATGGGTAGCGGGTATAAAAAAATAGCAAAATCATATAATACTGTTATATAGAGTTTAAGCGATTTAAAAAAGGATTTTTTAATAATAATATTTTAATAATAATACATTCTAAGGAATGAACAAAGAATCGAAATAGATTGTCAAGGCATGTTACATGAAATAAATGCAGAGAATTGCTCAAAACAAATATTCTTTTGATATCGTAATTTATATGAGTTAAGCAAAAAGCGGAAAATCCATACATATAAATACAATAAAATTAATAAATATTAGCCGAATAAAATAAATCTCCAAATGCATAATTATCATGTTTTTCTTTGCTTTCAATTTTGGGTTTTAGAAAAGTTTTTTTCTAAGCGACAAGATTTTTGGTTTTGTACTGTATTCCAAAAAACAAAATATAATAGTAAATCCACAAAAAAAAAAATATTATAAATTGATAGTAAGACGCCAGAACAAAATCGAATCAGGCAAAATAATAAGGATTGAGTTGGATTTATTATTCATTTGCATTTCATAGTTCGCTTCTCATGCATTGCTGGCAGGTAAAACTTCAAACAACTTGGAACAGATGTTAAGTATACGACCCTTTGTCGTGTTGTTTGCTGTTTGTTGTTTGTTGAGCCTTCTTTCTATGCAATTTTAGTTGCTGCTCATTGTTGTTGTGGCTTTTGTTGCTTTTGTTGCTTTTGTTGCTTTTGATTTGGCTTGGCACTTTCCATTGCATAAGCAAAAGTTGATGAGAGCCGCTGAAAGTGGGTGAAGATGCTGGCGGCGAAGGGAAGCGGAAGGGGCTGAGGTGAGGTGAGTGTGAGTGTGAGTGTGAGTGTGAGTGTGAGTGTGCAAACACTTGAAAGATGGCCAAATGGACACTTCAGTCTCCCTCCTTCCACTCGCCTCCATTCGCTTCCTCTTCCCACCGTCCACTTTGCAAATTTACTTCCTTGTTTGCATTGGCAACAACAATTTGCCGTCGTTTACCACGCACACCCTTCTATCTCTCTTTCGCTGACTCTATATTCCTCTGTAGCTATCCCCAATGGCCTCGACAGCAAACCGACTCGGCCTTCCTGATGCAACAACAACAGCAACAGCAACAACAACAACAATAACAACACCCACAAGGAACGCTTGCAACGTTGACTCTATTTAGGAGGAGAAGGAGGAAAGGGCGGGGAGGGAACGTTGTCTGCCTCTAACCACCAACTGTACACCTTTGTCAAGTCTGTGTGCGTGTGTGTGTGTGTATATGTGGCTTGTCATGTTGCACATATGCACGCAACAATGAAAACAACACAGCAACTCGTCATCATCATCAACATCGTCTCTCTCTTTCACTCGGTCTCGCTCTTGGTCTCTGCCTCTTGCCTCTCCCATACACACACTGTGCTTCGTCTTCCTTCTCTCTCTCTCTCTCTCTCTCTCTCTCTCTCTCTCTCTCGCTGTCGCTCTCGCTCTCTCTGCACTGCAATTGGCGTCACTTGCGTCGACTTCGTGCTGCAGTTTGCATCATCACCTTGTGCCGTTGTCAGGGCATTGGCACAGTTTCTCTGCTTCTGCTTCTGCTTCTTCTTCTATAGCGAGATACACACACACACATTCATTTTGTATATATACTATATGTGTGTACGTCTGTCTGTCCGCCTGGTTGTGTCTGCATTCGCATTTGTTTTCCTTCATTTGCTGTGCTTGGATTTTCCTCTTTCCTTTTCGTTGTCGTTCTTCTTGCTCTTCTTCATGCTGTTTTTGTCAAAAGGGTATTTATTGCTGGCCAGCACTATTAAGTTCAACATTATACCCGGCAATCATCCCCCGACAAGGGCATATCAATGCAGCGATGAGCGACAACACTCGCTCACTCCCACAAATTCCTAGTACACTGAGCGAAACTAATAAGCTTAACAAGCTTGCCATAAACAAAATTCAAAAGTTTATACAAATTCTGAATCTTAAAAAAGTGTTCTAATATTAAGTCAATCTTCGATTATCGTTTTGAGATGAAAGACTCTTGTTTTAATAACGAAAATTACTTAAACTGAATAATCTATTATTTGTTTTTTTGCTTCTGTAAAAATTAGAATCAAACTCCTAAGCTTAACAAATTTTATCAAGTAAAAATATTCAAAACTTATGTTATATAAGATTTGAATTACGTTTAGTTCAATCTTCATTTACTATCTCTGGGTTGTTAAGGTTATAAATATATATAAATATAAATAAATATATTATAAATATTATAAAAAAATCTTCAAAATGTCTTTTAATATCTTCGATTATCATTTTGAGATGAAGGAATCTTGTTTTAATATCGAAAACTGCTGAAGCCGAATAATCTTATACTTGTTTTTTTAGTAATAAGGTAAACCATAAAAACATAAAAATTATTAAACATGCACTTTCAATCGAATGTTGTAATCGTCTTCTGCTTAAAAATATTAATTGCAAATGTAGTTTTGTGTCTATTATAAAATAAATTAATAAAAAAAAAGATCATTTTGATTCGATCAATCTAAATCGATAATGTTTTATCCTGGGTTCCAATTTCCTTTCTTTTAGAATCTAGAATCCTACAAATAATTTCATTTCTATCTAACATATCTATCTATAAATATTCTCGAATCAAAAACTTTATTGAATAATATATATTCTGTGTTTAATTTTGTTTTGGTAAACTTGGTTGTCTCTACAAATAATTAATCACCAGAAAGCATATATAGACGTGTTACATTCATCTAACCATCCGCCATCATGAAGACCCAATTCTTTAAAGCTAGAGCAGATAATACTATAAAATTTCATATTCATAGCAGCTATAGTATTATAGTATTCGGTTTAAGTTGTTGCCTCAATCTTGAGGATAAAAATTCCTACCTATGTATGTATATTATTAGTAGATTCATTAAGAATCGGGAAACTCACAGTTCAACACTGTAGTTACAATATAATCCGTTCCAATTTGAATCTTAAAATCTAATGCAATCCTCATATAAACTCACAAACAACTTTTTTCATTTAGTTATCTTATTAGAAATTGATAAAATTGTTTAATCATCTATAGACTTACAAACTATATTTGTGAAAGTGCATTTAAAAATTAATTTCGTCTTGATGTTGATAATAATATTAACTAACAAGCTAAAAGTAATAAAATAGAATTTCGATTTCGAAACTCCGACGATTTTGCATAATACAGCTGGTGATGGGGATGTGGAAGACTTACCGGTTTAACAGCTGTTGATGAGGCGACGTCTAACGCTGCGATTCCAACTTCGCGAAGTTGGAGATGGGATGGGCTGCAAGAGAGGAGAAGACGTGTGAAGAACACTGATTAAACGGCTGAAAGTTATGAAGGAAGCCACAGGTGACAGAGAAAGAGACAGTGAATATGCTGCCTCTGCATGGGATCATGAGATAGAGAGAGAGAGAGAGGGGAATAGACACGGAGGGTTGACCACGTCACGACCCTGGGTTTATTTTTGGCGCTGCTGGCAAAGCTGTGTACCCGGGCTGCCAATCTACGCGGCAGGCAAACAGGGCTGCCAGATGCCAGATACCAGATGCCAGACTGGACCCTCGCCAGGGCAGCGCAATGGGCATAGGCATGGGCATGGGCATTGGCAGCGAAGAGGGAGGAGGGAGGAGGCAGCGCTGCTATGTTGAAAATCAATGTCTATGTCTGCGGGACCACAAAAGCTTTTGAGGGTCGCGGTGAGGGACGTTTGCATTATTGTTGTCGCTTTGCTTATCGCTGTTATTACAAATGCAATTCGTTCGAAGCTTTTTCGTGCACACGCACACGCTCTCTTGCAGAAAGCTTTTGCATGCACGCTCTCTCTCTCTCTCTCTCTCCTCGTCAATGATTGCGAAAAGGAAAACGTCGCGTCGCTAACGCGACCTGCCGCCTGCACTGTGCTATTGGGATAGGTCCAAGTCCAGGCTGTCTGCATGTGTGCGTGCTTGTCTGTGTGGCTGTGTGTGTTTGAGTCTGTGTGCGTGCAAGTTTTGTTGTTTTGCTTTGTAATTGCGGCTGGCGCTCGCAGTGCTAAAAATAGCAAATGATTGCAGTTGCATTTGCCGCTGACTCGCTCTGTCACTCTGTCGCTCTGTCGGTTAGTCAGTCAGTCAGTTAGTCAGTTAGTTTGTTCCTCCTCCTCCTCTCTCTCTCTCTCTTCCCCTGACATACACTCTCACTCACTCTAATCCCACCTGGCCATGCACTTTGCTTTGGCTTTGCTCGCCTTTTTCGCTTGCATTTTTATTTATTTTTATTTCGCTGCTACACAACAACAACTACACACATTTACTGTTCGCGGCTGCTAAGAATTGCTCACACACACAAGCAGACTATCGCACACCCGCCTCCCCGCCCCTCTGCCATGGACTACACAATTTTGTTTTCATGCAAAAAAGGTTGAAGACCTTTCACCTACTTTTGTCGCATCGAACGACGCACAGTAGCTCCAAATGCACGTTTTCGATGCGAAAATCATAATATTCTAGCCATAGAGAAAAGTTCTGTCTTCATTGTACTTATAGTTTATCAAAATTATAATTTGTGCGAAAAATATATAAATATAAATTAAAACATTTTAAACGCTACTATTTGAATGAGTTTGGTTTGTAGTCTTTGAAGAATTCCATTCCAATAAGAAATATTCAAAATGTTTGCATCTCACATATGTATTTGGCGCTACTGTGCGACGTCGCCATCGTCATCGGCACAGGGCGAAGACGAGAGAGAGAGAGCGAGAGAGCCGAAGTTGAGTTGAGTCGAGCCAAGGCAAGCCAAAGACAAACAACAACAATAACTGCTTAAAAGCACAACTAGCAAATACCCTTTCCAAGCAATACAAGCACAGTGAAAGCTCTTAATCCGCTATCCGAAAATATAATTTAAGTATGTTTTGAGTAACATTTACTCTGTTATTTCATATGTTCTTCATAATTATCAATTTTAATTGTTATTAAATTAGAGCTGCATTCCTCAATGTCTAATGTCTAATGTGATCGTTATTACATGTTCTCATTCATATTTCATATAATCTTTACCAATAACTGCACTCACATACAGTTATGCACTCATCTGCAATAAGCAATTCATATAAAAATAATTAAAGTTTCTTTTATTTTAAACAGGTGTAGCAAACTAGCCAAATCAGATCGGCTTATTAAAGGAATAACTAAAATAGGATGCAATGTGTTAAAGTTACAACATATCGAGAAAATAATATAGTAAAGCCACTAAACGGCTGCATATATTCACATAATTGACTTTATTCCTATGTACATACATATGTATGTAGTCTAAAACATTCAATACCTAAATTCAAAACAAAGTACAACATTTTGGCAGGCGAAATGATGCGACCCATTGAAAGAGTGTCTAAACTGAAACCGAAACAGATGCAACGCCATCGGCAGTAGCAGTCGAATATGACGTGTTGGACGAGGAGAGATGATGGTGGGGAGAGTCAACTGAGTTACATGTGTAAATGTCTGAATGTTGCCTTATGTTACCGTGTGTGTGTGTGTGTGTGTGTGTGTGTGTGTGTGCGTGTGCTCGTATATTTAGCACATTTAGTTTGTTCGATTTGCAAGTTGTTGTTGATTGTTGTACATATGTAGTTGCGTATTGAATGCATGATCGCATAATATTCGATATACTGTTTTCTTTCCCACCCTCTCTCTCTCACTCTTTCTCTCTTTCTTTCTTCGCCCCCTTTCACATCCTTCGACGACTCTTTTTGAGACGCTTGCTTTGCGAGATTATTTTGCGTTTTGTTCTTTCTTTGTCTCTGTTGACAGAGTTGTTGTTTTTGCTGGTGTTTTTGTTTTTTGCAAAGCCAATCACAAATTATTTGGGTCAATTATAAATATTAAACGCAATTAGCAATGAAATTTCAATTTCATTATCACCAACGCCAGCAGCGACGCCAACGCCAACAGCAACGGCAACGGCGACGGCAGCGACGTCAGTGTTGGTTTCGAGAAAAAATATTTTGTTGACAACGACAAGCAGCGTGAATGATAAGCTGCACAACAGCGATGAGTGTGAGCGAGACAGCATGATTGGGTTCGGCGATGAGCTGGGCACGAAGAGAGGGGAAAAGGGAGCAAACGTCGCCGTCGTCATCGTTTGTTCTCGCGCAATGTCAAGATTATTGTGACCTTAATTTTTGGACACTGTCAAAAATTGCGTTAAACATCGAAATGTATGTAAACACCAACACCAACACCAACAACAAAAAGAAATAACAGTTAGTTCGATAAGCAGAGTGAGTTCAAAAGCAGCAATAAGACAAGGAGGAAGAGAAAGAGGCGAAAAGGAGAAGAGGAATAGGAAAACAATCCTTGACAAATGCCAGATGGCTTATCGCAAAATTTGTAGCATTCAGTTGTTACACCCTTCCCCCCTCCATTCACCGAGCCTTCCGTTAACAACTACAACGGCAACTGCTGCTCTTATTATTATTTTTACGTGCACGCCAAATGTCAAAAGCAGAAAGGCAATTGCAACAACAAAAAATCTTCTATTACACACAAAGACACACTCGCACACATTTGATTGTCTTTGACTTGGAAATGACCTTAAACTAGGTTAAAGCTCGCTAAAGTTGCCCAAGTTAGGTCGAGCAATTGCAATTGAGTGTGACCAGAGTGGGGGTTGTGCTTTTTTCTATGCAAACAGCATACAAGTACATTTATATATGTATGTAAATGTGTGTGTGTGGGCATGCTGTACTTAAGTTCAGAAATTTCTGTGCACCTAAGCGTGACAGAGAGAGAAAGGGATAGAGAAAGAGAGGGAGGGAGTGAAAACCTCATGAATATTTGAGTAGGATGAGCAATGAATATGCAGGAAACGATCCTATGCAATGCAATAAACAGTTGAAGAAATAGAATGTAGCAAGCTATTCTAATTACCCACACATAAATACATATACTTACACATACATGTTGCATGAGTGTAATTATTTTCTATTTGCCAAGAGAAAGTAAAACCAAAAAAACTCGTCGCACGCAGACACACACACACACACGCATATACATACATCACTCATTGCTCATCAAATTTGACAGCTACGCTTCGTTTTCTATTGTGACCCTTGCTCTCGCCCACTCTCTTGACTTACCATTGTCATTGCGTAGGCGTTGAGCCAACTGCGCAGCGAGAGAGAGAGAGGGAAAAAGAGAGCGTAAGCTAAACGAGCATAACTACACATAACAAGGGCCAAGCAAGCAACTCACTTCATTGCTATGTGAAGCTCAGCTTAACGCAAAAACACACACATACACACACACACACTGAGAGTGCACCAACGCAAGAGAGTATAACTGTGAGATAGTGAGAGAGAGAGAGAGCAGAGCAACGGCGGGCAAAAGGTGAATGACATGTTGCTCATAGACTTGGCCATTCGCTCGGAGCACAATTCGGCTTTGACTTCGTTCATATCGACAATGCAGAGCGCAATGCTGTTGTTGCTGTTGCTGTTCTCAGCTAAAATTGAAGCGACAAGCGACGAACTTTCAAATAAATAGAAAAATACAAAAACAACGACAACGACAACACAGAACGAACGCAAAGCTTTCTGCGCCCACAAAAGCTTTCGTTTGGTTTTTTCGTCGTCGTTACATTTGCTGCTCGTTCGGTAAAACACGAGGCGACGCGACGCGAGGCGAAGCAACGTTCGGCAAACGGCAATGACAGTGTAGCGATGCCTCGTACTTTACATTCTGCCTCTTAGTAGGTCAACAAAATTCCGGACAATGGCCTTTCGCTTTCGTCTGAACGTCTGCGATGCGTCGCTGTCGTTATTGCTGTTGCTGCTGCTGCTGCTGCTGTCACTGCCGACGTCGCTGCAACTGCAGCTAGAAGCAAAGCTAGCGACGGCGCCAACTGCGCGGCAGCGCATCGAGCATGAAAAAAATGTAAATAGAAGCGACGCGAAGGCGACCGATGGCCACCCAACCGACCCCCCCTTTAGGCACACACACACACACACTTGTAGACGTAATCACATGCAAGTTTGTTTGCAGTGGCGACGACGATGAACATGAAGATATTTGACAGTCGCTGCCGCTGCAGCGCTGCAGTTTGTTGTTGTTGTTGTTGGTGTTGTTAGTGCTGCTTTGACGATGGCGTAATAGACATGTCCGCCTCCCGCTGCGGCAGCGACAGCAACAGCAACAGCGGCAGCGTCTGCGTCTGTAGCAATGACTGTGCCTGCGGCTGTGGCTGCAACTTAGCTACAATAACAACAACAACAACAACAACAACTATTGCTGAGGCTGCTATTGATTGCCAGCTGGAAGCTCGTTTACCATGTGCCATGTGTGATGTGCGATGTGGCATGAGGTATGTGGCATGTGGCATGTGGCATGCTGTTATGCACCCATCCCCCCACTCCCTACTATTGCTGGTGAGCCAACATTTCAGCAAACTGAAGATGCTCAATTGTCCAGCATAATCGATCTTAACTTGAACCTCAATGCATCAACAAGAAATACAACAAAAACAAAGCGGACAAACAACATCAAGAGAAATGGAAAAATATTTCAACAACAACAATAACAGTACATAACACTCAAACCTCATACATCAGAATAATACTAAATATTGAACTGCGACACATTTTCAATTTAAAAACTCGAAATATTTGAATAGAAAATAAATAAATCACTGCTCTAAGGAGGAAATATTATATTTACCAAAGACTAAATTTGGTATATTGATATAGTACTATAATAAAAATATATCATAGAGTACAAAATATACCAGATTCTTTGTCTGCCAAAGAAACTAAGAATCGTAGTAAGTAGGCGTTTTTACCATTTCTTAAATAACTTCGACAATTTTAGGCAATCAAATGTTCAAAAATCATGTAAACTATGGGTGCGATATATATATATATATAATATATATATATATATTTATATATAGCTTATAGGGTCGGAGATGCCTCCTTCTGACTGTTACATACATTCAATGGAGGCAAAAAGGTATAATATAGAAATAAATAAAAAACCAAACCAATCTAAATTAAGAATAGCCCAGATTTTTTTTATATATTTTGTTGTTGATAATATAACTAATGATAATTACTTATCACTAAATGTAGTAAAAATTAAATTGGAATGTTGCATCTTAAGCAGTTATCTTACTGAAAATTATTTAGCGGAGGAATTAATGAAATTGGTTAAATATTAAATCTTGTCTCTGTATAGTCTATAAATCTATATATACAGCGTATATCAAATTGTGTACTCCATCGAAATTCCTATAAAGTTGTTATCTGAATAACTGAATGCGCTAATTAAAACATAAAATAGTCAAATAATACATAAGTGAATCTTAATTATACTTTTGGTCTTGAAACTATAAGATTTCTTCTTTTTCTTCTTAATAAGAACTTGGAAAATGTTCTTGAAATCAAGATAAGTTTTCTAACATTAGGATTTTCATGTTCTTGGCGCACTTTTGGTAGCAAAATTCTTAGAATTATAACCAATAAATTGATGTTAGAAATTTTGTTTCTGTGTAACTAATGTTATTTGAAAGTAGATAATGACAATGAAGATACGAATTTCGAATATTTTAAAACAAGTAAAATGATATATTTTCAAATGAAAATAAAATTTGTTAATTATAGTAAATAGCTCGATAAGAAGAGAATAAAAGCTGCATAGATAATTGGCAAGATGATAATCAAAGTAAATCAATGTAAATGTAAACAATATTATTTGTAAGATTGATGAAAACAAGGTAAGTTAAATGAACTAGAAATTAAATATTTAGGCAGCGACAAATTTAAATGAATAAAACGAATAGTGAAAAAGAAATAAATCAATTGAAATCAAATGCGGACAATTAACGGTATTTTGGGATTTCAATAGAGATAGCGAGGCATATTAATTAATGGAGAGATTCGAGCCGAGATTTATTGTGGACATAGAACTGCATGATATCATGTTGAGCACAACCTCCCTATCCTACCCTCCCTCCCCTCCGCCACCCCCTCGGGCTGCTGTCTGAGGCATGACTACATATAGAGAGCTGTGGCTGCCATTGTGGGTGTCGAAGGACGAAGAAGAGCATATAGAGGAGGAGGAGGAGGTGCATCCTCAGTGTATGTAGGTTAAAGGGCAGCGTTCGTTGCACTCGCCGACTGAAGGACAGCCTGCTAGATGAAGGGAGGAGGGGGGGTGACATACAGTGAGCTGGGGTGGCCTTACATCGAAACGAAGCAAAACTAAGCGAAACGAAACGAAACGAAACATATGCGAATCCTTGACGATGACGATGACGATGACGATGACGACGATGCAAAGTCGAAGTCACGTACTTTGGAGTGTGCTCGAAAAGGCGGCGACACGGCAAGCCAAGCGAAGGCAAAGCCAAAGCGAAACTAAACTAAACTAACCAACAGCTACCAGGCAACCAGCTGCAGACAAGCTTGCAACACATCGTGCCCCCGTCACTCCTCTCTCTTTCCTCATACTACCAGCAAAAGCCACGCCGCAAAAAGCAACTGCATATTTATGAGCACACACACACACACACACACACAAACACATGTGTATGTATGTGTTTGTTTTGCCATGGCTGCTGAAGGTTGTTGGCACAGATTTGCGCTTGTCATGCCAGCCAAAGGAACCAAAGGAGCGAGAGTCCATTGTACCCTGCGAAGGATGCGCACTGAAATCCTTCATCCTGCCAAGTCAGCAAACAACCTTGGCGACATTTATATGAATGCATGTACTTATTTATTGCGATTGCGATTGCGATTTTGTAATTTATCGATAAAGATTTTAATTGCACACACTTACACTTACCCGTTGCCTCTGATGCGATTGTTGCTACTTTTGCTGCTGCTTCTGAATCGATCTCTGGTTCGTAAGATAGACGCGATTGTTGATGATGTATTTATTGTTTTGATTTTTGGTAGATAACTGCCAATATTCACATTGACTCGATGGACGCGGGCAATACGGGTGCTGCAAAACAAACAAACAAAACATGCCAATTTTATATTTAGTACAAATTCGTTTTAAATACAATTTATTTTTCGAATGTCTACGCTTGACTTGTGTCCTGGCTAAGCTCAGCAATTGTTGTTGGCACACGCTGCGCACAGATGGCGCCACAATCAACGCGTAATGCAGCCATCACTGCAATAGATGGCGCCAGCGCAAAAAGCTTTTGCTCGCGCGCAACTGGCGACCATGTGCGCAAGTAACATGCATAGCCAAGACACAAACCACCAACTTCAGTGCCAGAAATAGCAGCAACGGCTAAACAGCAATAAATATTATGAAATATGTATGTGCATGCATATATGCACATGCAACTGTATGTGTGTGTGTATATATTGTTATAAATGAAATACTTCCTGTATAAGAGTTTTTCTGCCTTATTGCTAATATAATGTTGTTTGGAGTCATTCGCTGTTGCTTGCTTTGCCAAAGCGCGCCAACTGTTGTCTCTCTCTCTCTCTCTTAAATATGTACGTGCTCTCTTAAAGCGGCTCGCTCTTTGTCGTGGGAATTGAGCTGTCTCTTGTGTTGACTGTCTGTTTTGAAGTTGCTTTTGTTGTTGTGTTTGTGTGTCAATCGGTTTCATTAACCCGGCGAACTCGACGTCAACGTCAACGCCACCGTCGACTGCGGCAGCGCAAAAGGTCAACACAGTACGTTTCACAGCGCAAACATAAACACACGCTGTCTGCATATGTATGTGTGTGTGTGTGTGTGTGCACTTGGGGCACAACTTGTGTGCCGCCTGTCGCAACTTGAACTCTAAAATGTCACCTAATACCAACAACGGTGCATGTAAAGCGTCCCCCTGCCCCCCTTTCCTTTGTAACGGGCACCTGCTGCACCCTTTGACCCCACGTCCGCTGCAGTGCAACAGAAATGCGGAAGAATCTCACAATTGCACAAATAAAACGAAACGAAATGAAAACAACAAAATTACAGTACTCCCCCCTTTTCCCCTTTCCCCTTTATACTTCTCACCAGCACACACAATAACAGCAACAACAGCAAATAATAATAGACAACAAACTTGCAGCAAGTGCTGCGCACACAGCGCATTTCCCGCTAAAAATGTCGTGTGTTAGCAGCAGCTAGTAAATATTGATCAACTTCAATTTATGCTTTTCTCTTTTAACACTGCTATTTCAATGAAAATCATAATGCATCCCTTTTGTTATTATCCCTATTTGCGTAAATATTGAGTTAGCAATATTGAAAAAATTGTTGAATTATTTCAAAATAAATACTAAGCTGTTATAACTTAATTTTGTCTCGATGTTACGTTTATTTATTAATTTTAAACGCATAGGTCGTAATCACTGCTATTTCAAAGTTCACATCTGCACATATGTACAAGAAATGTTTAGTTAAAAGAATTCTTTTCTTTTAAATACTTTATTACAGTGCATATCCCTTTACTTCTTTGATTTATTAACTAAATATTTCAATAAAGAATTTTCAAGCAAATTCGAAAACTTCAATTTGATGAAATAAATCACTGATCTATTATTACATTTTAATATGAAGTCAACGAATCGAAATCCTTACTTCAATTGTAACTTGTAAACTTGTGTATTGTTTATCATTCCCCAACACTTTTATTGGTTCATCAATCTTTCAGTCACATGGCATAACATTTAAATACTTTCTTTTGCCCCGTTTTGCAATCTATTTTGCTCTCTAATCGCGCTAAACTTTAACGATTACTTTAACAACAAAAACGAAAACGAAAAGTATGTAAATTACTTAATCAACATTTCCATGGCACATGTGCGTGTACACGATAAAAATGAATCAAGATAACAAATACTAATTAATAGATTAATTCAGCCAATATGAATATACATAATTATACGGCAGAATAGAAAGACTATGAAAGTGTTTCTCGACTATGAAAGTGCGAGTTTCCTGCCAACAGATCAATATATGAAGAGCATTTGCATTTCAGATCAAATAAATACAAGTAGAAAAATCGAAAATAAAAACGTTTTTACGCCATTCATTTAGAAAATGAAAAAAAAATTAAAAACCAAATATTTAATTTTAGGAACTACATATATGATAACTTAAAAAATGTTTAAATGTTATCACAAATTTGGGTAATTTAATAAACATTCTGATGAAGTTTAAAATATTAAGAAAAAAAGTTCAATATGTTTTTCCTAACGGCATGAGGTCATTTTTGCATGGTGGAATTCTAATAACTCATTTGCCTAACTTTCAACAGTTCCTATTACAATAAATGTGTTAAATACTAAGAAAGTGCAACAATTATTTTAATGAGTAACTTAGAAGAAATTAATTTTCTTATGTATAAAGTTCAAGGATAAGATCACTGCTGATTACATCAAATAAAAAATTATTAGAATTGAAATATCTAATAACTTATTCTTATGATCATATCGTACAAATCAAATAAAAGATCATCATCATTAAGAGATCTAATAATTTGTTAATATGATCATATCATAAGCTAAGATTTGTATTATCCATTTACTAAATTCACATTATATTTGGGACTTTAATTGAAACAACTGATTTGTTACTTAAGTTCATCAATAAAGAATAATATAATGTATATTATTCTTGGCTTCATTAATCGAGTTGAGCAATAAAATAATGTTCGCTGCATTGTGTTTGCATAAATTTAATTTAAAATGCTAAATAAATGCACTTGCTGGTGAAATTAGAAACCTACTTTATTATTATACCCTCTACCCGTAACCGTATTATTTAAAAATTTCGGTGCAATCAGAAAAAAACTATAAGTTGTATACGTTATGACAGAAAACGGGTCTTAGTTGCATTGGTTACAACTTATGGCATATTTTGAAAATGGTACTATATCGATATACCAAATATAGCCTTCGATAGAGTTTTGTATTTTTTTGTTATAACAATTGAATATATTCAAAAATAATACCGCACTGTTTTACTCTTAAAATTCGAAGTAATAATAATAAGTAGCGGGTGTGTCACAGTCGAGCACATTCAACTGTAGCTTTCTTACTTGCTATTTTCAAAGAATGAATGCTTTCATTTAGGCTGTAGTTTGATGACATGTCATTAATCACCACTCACCAGTCAAGACAAACAACTTTATGTATACAAAATATAGATACAAAAACAGAAAAAAAGGATTTTGAACATATCAAAATAAGTAGAAATACGAAAATGTTCCTTATTAAACAATAAGGTAATAATAATAATAACTAAATGTAGAAATTAGTTACTGTATTAACGAAGAAGAATCTTCAGTAAAAAGCAGATGAAACCATGATGGAATCAAGTCCATGTTAAACCTCAATCCGACAAAAATCATGAAATTTGTACAAATATAATAAGTTCAGAAGAAGGCTCAATATCTTTTATGACAGACGTATTTCTTTATAATAACAAATAATAGGATTTTTTAGACCACATTGCTCTTAAATTTGAAATTTCTTAAAAATAAGTATTGTATAGAGTTGAAGAATTGGATAAATTAAACGATTGCATTTTAAAGATTGTGGCATGGGAACTATGAACTGTTCTCTGGCTTCGTCTTGTTCTTGTTGCTGGCATTGCTTTTGGCATCGTTTTGTTTGTCAACAGTTGGTAGCACCGCGGCTCAGAGTCGCTTGCATTTGGCCTTGTTGTTGTCGTTGTTGCACTCCGTGTGTGTGTGTGTGTGTGCGTGTGTGTGTGTGCATAACAGAGCACAATACAAACAAAGGTAACCCCGGCGAGCCGACAGTCCTACAACCGTCCTCTGCCACACACACTCTCATACACACACACACACACACAGCGCAGGTACCGAGAGCAGAGGGAATGCCCGAAGAAGACATGCAAAATAAAAATAGATTTTTCTCGGTATATAGGATAACGACCAGGAACGACCCCAAAGCCAAAGCTCTCAGCTCGCACGGCCAACGACCGGCAAAAACACACGCACACACAAACGACGCAACGCTAACCACTCCACTCCGCTCTTATCTGCTCTGCTCTGCCCCACTCGCCAACACAATCAACCATTTTGCCTCTCGCTCGCGTCTACACAAATCAGATGCCAATGTGTCCCTATGCATGAGCAATGTGAGAGAAAGGGAGCGAGAGCGTGGCAAAGAGAGCGTGCTCTTGGCTCTCTTTGGCCTTTCGTGTGCTTGCTCCCTTAAGCCCTGCGTGCAAGCGTGCGTGTGTGTTTATCTGATTGCCTAACTGTATGTGTGTGTGTGTGTGTGTGTGTGTGTGTGTGTGTGTGTGTTTTGTCCCTCTTTAGGTCCTACCGCACAGCAATTGAAAGAGCGAGAGCTGTTGTGCGTTTGTTGTAGGGGTTGCTGACCTCTTCTCAGGGTCGCCAAAGGTTGTTCAACCCAAAAAGGAAGCAGCGCTCAATGTATGCCGTTTGCCGTTGCCGTGCCACAGCAGTGGCTGCTAAAGTGCCAGATAGAGAGCGGCAGGGTGAACGAGGGAGACAGAGAGAGAGAGAGAGAGAGCGGGGGTGCAACAGAGGAGGCTCCACGCCTGTTTGTGTCCGTGTATTTATGTGTGTGTGTGTGTGTGTGTGTGTGTGTGTGTGTGTGTGTGTGTGTGTGTGTGTGTGTGTGTGTGTGTGTGTTTGGGCGCCAAATGTGTGCTGGTCGTTGCCCTCGCCTACCTACAATCCCTCCACCACCCGCCTGTCGCTCTCTCGCTCGTGCCGTGACGTAATGCCGCAACAGGGCATTTCCCGTACTTCGTGTCTCTCCCTCTCTTCATCTACTTCTACTTCTACCTCTTCTTCTTCTTCTTGTTTTTACATTTTTTGCGCGCGTTTTCAAAGTTGCAACTCAGCAGGGACTTCAACTGGGGTGCAACTCTTGCTGTTGTTCTTATTGCTGCTCTTCTTGTTCCCCTTCTCGCTCTTATTGCACTCTGTGTGCATAGTTTGATATTGTCTGAGGTTAGGGTTGAACGCGCGAACGAGCATTGCCTCTGCCTCTGCTTCTTATTGCTCTTGTTCCTGTTCTTCTTGGCCCTGTTCCGAACAGTTGCCGTTTATCTAACTGTGCCCATTCCTCCCTCCTAAGTCCTGTTTCCATTGTCTTTTCATGCATGCATTCCTATGTATCTCATCTCAACTCTCGACCCTCTTTACATCGCTGTTATTCGCCGTCTTTATTTCTATTTCGATTCTGTTCATCTAAACATTATCTATTTATTTAATATTCATGTAAGCTAAATACTTAAAATTTAAAGCAGCCCCGTTAAGTTTCATTTTTTACTAATCACATGAATTTCATTTGTCTTGGTCCCTCATTCCAAACAAATTTCATTACATATTATCATACGATATAATTTCATCCTGTTATTGTTTAACACACTTTTTATACCCGCTACCCATAGGGTAGAAGGGTATTATAACTTTGTGCCGGCAGGAAATGTATGTAACAGGTAAAAGGAGGCATCTCCGACCCTATAAAGTATATATATTCTTGATCAGCATCAACAGCCGAGACGATCTAGCCATGTCCGTCTGTCCGTCTGTGTGTCTGTCCGTCCGTCCGTATGAAACACTGGATCTCAGAGACTATAAGAGATAGAGCTATAATTTTTTTTTGCACGCAGATCAAGTTTGTTTCAAATTTTTGCCACGCCCACTTCCGCCCCCGCAAATCAAAAAAAATCGAATAACAAGCTTAATTTTGGTATATATAATAATAACTATAGTAGTTCTGATTCCTGAAAATTTGGTTGCGATCAGATAAAAATTGTCGAAGTTATTAAAGAAATACTTTTGTATGGGCAAAAACGCCTACTTACAAGGGGTCTGAGTTGCTTTGGCTGACAATCTGGTATATTGAGCCGTCTATGGTATATTTTGAATACGGTACTATATCGATATACCACATATACCATTTGGTATATTTTTAGTATTTTTGCAGTATATTTGGCATATTTTGAGAATAATACCGCAAAATATATTGCTTTTATTCAAAATGGGTAGCGGGTATCTCACAGTCGAGTACACTCGACTGTAGCTTTCTTACTTGTTATATATTTTTTCTTGTAATGCTTCAATCATTTAACGATAATTATCGGTTCACTTTCGTCACGTTTTTTTTTAATTTTTATCTTTTTCACATTTTAATACGATTGTAAAAATGTTATTACTAAAGTTTGCCTTTTATAGAAATGTTTATTTAATTTGTCTATTTTTTGCAAATTATATCTATATATATCTATTGAACATCTATTCCTTCCAAGTCATTTTTAATTGCTGTATTTTGTGTTTTTAGGAATAATACTTACTGATTGTGATTAAATATTTAAAATTCTAATGGAATAAATATATATTGAATGCAGTATATATAATTATTTTTGAATATCTCCTGTAGCTCTATGAACTCATTTTTATTCAAAATATATCATGTTTTATTGGTAAATCTTATATATTTTCCGAAAGCTTAACTCCATATTGAATTAAACCTCATGTTTAAGTCGCTGTTATTGGGACTCTTAAGAAAAAACATTGCATTTTATTCCTAACATAAGCTTTCATTGGTAAACCCGTGAGTTAAGTAAGCCAGTCAATCAGAAAAAGACTTATTCCATTGTTATCAACTTATCTGTTAACAATAAAATAGTGGTTAACATTTTTGCTGTTTTTGCCCGATTTACGGCAAAACTCAATGTTGCAGTTGTATTTACGTCTTGTTATTCAACGTTGCTTGATTTTTGGAGCAACAACAACCGCCAACAAGCTGCTGTGAAGCATTATGTCTTGCAAAATATCGATGAAAATGATTCAGCAAATCTTAATAACAGATTTTCTTAAGTAGTTGTGCAATAGCTTGCATCTTCGTTCGAAATTGAGTTTCTTAAGATGATGCTCCACGCGAAAAGCCTGGCCGTAAACGCTTAAAGTATACTAAGGCAGGACCAAGATTAAAGTGAAAATAAGCATTTGAACTAATCAATGAAATGAAATGTTTCTACAATTTTAATTGCCACATAATGTGAGTATGAGGTATGTCCATTAAATTGTACAAACGTAAGTGGAAGTGGGCGTGGCAAAAATTTGAAACAAACTTCATCTGCATGCAAACATAAAAAATGCTGTAGGAAAATATAGCTCTATCTCTTATAGTCTCTGAGATCTAAGTGTTCATACGGACAGACAGACATGGCTAGATCGTCTCGGCTGTTGATACTGATCAAGAATATATGTATATACTTTATAGGGTCGGAGATGCCTCCTTCTACCGGTTACATATGTACATTTCCTGCCGGCACAAAGTTATAATACCCTTCTACCCTATGGGTAGCGGGTATAATAAACTAACAAGAGGTGATATAGCTCTTTTTGAATCTCCTGATATATAATGGTAATAAGGTAAAAGAAGGCGGTACAAATTACAAAATTTGGGACTTTTTGCACATAATAACTTAAATTCTTCTTTCTATTCATATTTCTCTATATCTCTATTCCTATATCTCTATTCCTATATATCTATTCCTATATATCTGTTCCTATATATCTGTTCCTATATCTCTATTCCTATTTATCTATTCCTATATCTCTATTCCTATATCTCTATTCCTATGTCTGTATTCATACAAGTATATCTCTATTTTTATATCTATATTCCTATATATCTGTTCCTATATATCTATTCCTATATCTCTATTTCTATTCCTATTCCTATTCCTTTACTGATTCCTTATTGTCTCGCCCTTCAATCTCATTGGGATCCCATCACTGTGACTGTGACTTTGATAGTGACTCGAACAAATCTAGGAACGCTCGGCAACAGATTGACTGACTATATCGCTGTCGCAGTCGCACTTACTGTTGCTGGCGCTCTTTAGTTGGTTTAGTTGTTTCTGTCTTTTACTTGGGCGCTGGACAGCAGCAGTCTTTAGTTGTGTCGTATCAATAAAAGCGTCGCTGATGTTGGCGCGTGCTTCTTTTATCGGTCATTAGCCTGCCCGCAATGCAAGCTGGAGAGGGAGAGGGAGAGCGAGAGAGTTGGCAATGGCTACGGCGTAAGGAAAGAAAGGGAGAGGAGAGAGATGGGAGGGATAAGGCAAATGTTGAGCCTATGTGTTGAGCGCCATCTAGTGGCCATCAATGCGTCACACTGCGTAGTGTTCGCTATCAATCACACATGACGCTGACGTTAGCGTCGATGTCGACTGCGACGCTGGCTACGACGCCCACAAACAGAAAGGAAAAAGCCATGACCGTGAAGTTTAACGCCCTCTGGGGGCGATGCCACACACACACATTCACACATAGAGAGACCACAACACAGTCGTATCAGAGTTGTTGCTGTGGCAATTGCTGTTACTATTGTTATTGTCTTGCCGCCCACTAGTAGTGTGTGCGTGAGTGTGCGTGCTCTCTCCTCTCTCCCCACCCCCACAACACTACACAGCAACAGCACCAGCAACAGCCACTTGCCTTTGCCCTTCGCTTGCCATTGTTGTCATCTTCTTCGTCATCAGCGTCGCTGCCGCTGTCGACGCTAGCTTCGCAGTCGTCGTTTCTTTTTTTTGTGGTTTGACATTGAACTCGAAATTGACGCGCGCCGCTGGGCAAAAGTGCTGCCCATGCTCGCGCTCTTTTTTCCTTTTGCACTTGTAGCCCCTTCCACTCCTCACCACTCCCCACCCACGTTATCAAGTCACCATCAATGCTAGCGCCTGTGCCTTGGCCTCTCTTTTCATCTTCTTATGCGTCTTCTTGCAAACTCACATTGCTGCTGCTGTTCCCATATACGCACACACACACACGCACATACTTAAGGCATGCGGGCGCTCTTCTTCCCTACTCTCTCTTTCGCTCTCTCGCAAGCAGCTCTGCTTATTAGCAATTTCATTTTGACTATGGGGCCACATTTGCTTTTTCTTCTTCATGTTGTCGCTGTAGTTGTAGTTGTTATTAGATTTGTTGTATTTGTTGTTGTTGCTTTTGCTGTTGTTTTTTGCCGTTTGCTTCCTCCACAGTTGTGGACGCTGCAAGTTCACTGAACTTTCGGGTAGAAAGCGCAACAAAAACAAAAAATAAAACCTTTTTTCGGGCTTTCGGGTTTTTTGGGCTTTGGCTTTTACTACCGTGATTTCTATGCGTGTGTGTATGTGTGTGTGTTAAGTCTATGTACTCGTGTGCGTGTGTGTGTGTGTGCGGAACTATCAACGTGATAATTCGCGAGTGAACGCCTTAGGAAAGTGAAGCTCAAACTTCGCTTCTCAACACTCTCCACTCTCTCTCTCTCCACTCTCCACACTCCATCCCTTCTTTATTTTGTTGTGTTTACTTAACTGATTTACACAGTTTTTATTGCCGCTAGCAGTTGTGTGACCCCAAGACGAACTCTTCTCACGTCACGCATAGCTAGAGCTCCATTTGACCCCGCCAACTTCCTCCGATTCCCACCTCTTGGAGTTTACGGTAAATGGCTTTACTTCCCCACCACACACACACACACACACTTGCCACATACATTGGCATTGAACGGTCTTTGGCAAGTGACCCAAAAGTTGAAGTCCACGCAGATTGGATCTCTTAATGTCGAGAGAATACGACAACTGGCATTATTCGATGTATCCATCTATCGAACTAAATTTTTTCTCTTGGCTGTTAATTATCGATCTTTCATTTATTTTAACAAAGATCAGTTTGTGTTTAGATTCTTTTAATTCCATTCTCTCGATATCTGTCTGCTGAGTTAATCTTAATTCTCAATCAGTAATTTCATCTCTATCTTTCCGATATAAATACTATTTTCTATAATTGTATGAATTCTTTCGCTCTGTATTTTCCTGATACTAGATATAAGTAATTTCTTATCTTATCCTTACTTAAATTAGTAGGTTTCCTCTCTCTTCATATTGAGTCTTCAAACAATTCATAGCCATTAAATCAGTATCAAATCAGAAACAAATCATATATAATCCTTTCTCTTTTTACGCCAAATCGATTCATTTTTATTTCATTTTCTCAACTTCTTAAATACATGAATCTGTCTACCTACCTATGTACATTTTCTACTACAAAGCCATTAAATAACGCATTTGTTGTTCCGCTATTTATGAATGCACAAGGAGTGCGAATATGTGAACAATGTGTTATATTTAAATGTGCATTTCCTCATTAGTCAGTCTTCACAATTAGTCAGCATTCATGCTAAGGATGTTATTAATTTTGCAAAAGATTCATTGTCGGAAAAAAATGGATCGAACCATTATAAAACAGTTATATGAAGATTTAAAATTATTGAAAATCAGCTAACATATAAAATGACAATAATTTTTGCAAATCATGTTAATATGCATTACCTAACATATGTTAGCTAGAAATTAACATTTTAGTTGATAACCTATTTGGTTCGATCGTGGTTTTATTATATTAAAAGATTCCAACGAACTTCCCTAAAGCGGACACTGACAGTACGTGTTTATTGACCTTGGTTCTTAACAAAAATGAGTCGAAGGAGAACAAAGACACCTTCTGATGTGCAATATTATTATTCATCTGAATTATGAATATATGTACATAATGTATATTGAGGTGATTCACCTATCTTAGAGAGAATATCGTAACCATAATTAATTTTAATATTCGGTTTTATATTCATATTTATTTCTATATATTTTGTGTATTAAATATTTCTGCACTACAAATAGAATTTATTACAACTAATAGAAAATCGACAAGAGAAACTTTGAAATATTTTACTTTTAGATCTTGTAGAATAATTGAAATTATTATTATTATTAAGTCACAAATATTTGTAAGAAGTATAATTCCCAAATCTGATCTCTAGCTGAATATCGATGATCGAAATAGCAACCGTCAATCAATGATTCCGATCTTAAGTTTAAGTTTCAACAATTCAACAAGTTTTTGAGCTAATCCCATATGTTATAAGTAATATTGTATGTTGTGTATATGAATGCGATTATTATACTAAATTCGAAACGAATGTAAATATTTTAGTGATGGCATCTTAAAATGAGATTCATAAATCACGACAAAGACTAAACTAATAACAACAATAATAGCAATAGTAATAGCAATAACAATAACAAGAGCAGCAAGCGAGCGAGCGAGCGAGCGAAGTGGACAACAACAAGAACGAGAACAAGAACAACAACCAATTTTATGAAAGTCACAGTCAAGGTCAACATGCGTGTAAAGACAGACACACACACAAACACACAGACAGCGAGCGCAATGTTGGCAGCCCCAAAAAGAAAGAGCGATAAATGCATACATACAAATAATCATATGCTGATTGCGTGTGTCTGTGTGTGGGTGTGAATGAGAATGTGAGAGTGCGATCGAGAAATGTGTGTTAGAGTGTATGTCTGTTTTCTTCTTCACGCTTGCTTTCACGCACTCGACGCGACTGTAAAGAATTCGCATAGCGACAGACGAGGACAGCAAGAGTGGGAATCGTGTGTGCGATAGAAGTGTGAGTGCGAGTGCGAGGGCGATGGTGGGAGCGAGTGTGGGTGCGGTGTGATCACTTGTTTGTGTACATGTATTTGCCGACAAGGAAGTGCAGTGCAACAGCACAACAGAGCACATTGCCATTTTGGCATCAGCAAACATCGACAAATAAATGAAATCAACGTAATTTCGCTTTGGCCCAGCCACAAAGCCGTCTCAGCCGTGAAAAATGACTCACTTGCTCCCCAACAGCAGCAGCAGCCATACACACTTGCAAGCAAACAGGCATACACACAGATACTCATACATAGTCGCACACACACACACACACTGCAGATGTTCTCTCATAAGCACACATACATATGTATGTACACATACACAGGCGCACATGCAAGTCGCACAAAAGGAAAACAAATGGCTAGGTCGGTCGTTCACCTGCGTTCGCTTTGGCTTTCAAGCTTAAGAGAGCGCTTCGCAGCCAAACGAAAGAGAGCCGCATCGCATCGCATACATATGTACGAATCGTGTGCGCGCCCCCACAGATGATTGCCACGGGACGTGTGTGTCTGTGTTTGTGTTTTTGATTTGTATTTGTGTACACAGGCCGGCCGGCCGTTCATTGCTCTCGAATGTTAGGTTCTCTCTCTCAGTCTCTGTGTCTCTCTTTCCCGTACATTGAGTATTTCATAACGCTTCTGGTTTTGCTTGTTGTTGTATTCGTGTCAATGTTCTATCGCATTTTGTGTTGTTGCTTTCGCTCTTGTTTAGGGTTTAATGACATTGCCGGTTTTCTGTTTTCTGTTTTATTTTTTTTTGCGCTCGGTCGTTCGTTTGCCTGCCTGCCTGCCTGCTTGTTTATTTATTCTTGCAAGGCAAATAGCAGCAGCAGCGACGTCGCAGCAGCAGCAAACTACACACACATATTCACTTTGGTGTATTTAATGTTGGATACAGCCGTAGGGCCGGTGTATAGTAGAAGCTTGCCCAAACATGCCCAAATACATCATACTTTAAGCAAAATATTAACACCATTGCTAATTGTAAGCAAAGGAAGAAAAGAGAAAGGCACTTGAGATTATTATAAGAAATTAAGTGTTAGTCCAAATGCGTTATCAAAATCATATCTACATTTAATCTGTAACATTTGGACCTTAGCTTCAAATTAAAGTATCTCACATTGGCTTAACAACAGCATAAGCGACAAATTTGTAGGGTGCACGACGCGACGTCAGCAGCAGCGCAGCAGCAGCAGCGTTGCTGACGCCGCCAACTCACGACAACGCTGCAACTTTTTCAGTATTTTCAATATTGCATACCCTGTAAACATTTTGCATAAAGCGTGATCACTCATTTGTCTTATAACAATGTATTATAATAATTTATTTATTTTTATTCAAATTCAGAATGATAAAAAGATTTAAAATTAAAATTTAATGATAATTTATCTAATTCGATGTTTAATGTTTTTTGTAGTTCCCCATTTTTTGTTTATGCTTTCAAACCGTAAAAAAAAACAAATCAAACTATATTTAAAGGCTTTAAAACATTTGATTTACTTGTTTGTCATATAATTAACTAACACTAACCAAATTTATTTGTATTCAGTACGCTGAGTATTCCTCATTTCGGAATGTTTACAGGGCATTTTGTCGCCAGCCTTGCGAACAGCTGTCATTTGTTTTACTTGTTTTACTTTTCAGTTGGTGTTGTTGTTATTGTTGTTGCTGCGGCTGCTGTCGGTCGCTCGTTGGTTTCGTCGCTTCGCTTCCTCGTATTCAACGACGACGACGATGACGATGACGATGACGCTGTCGCTGCCGCTGCCGCCGTCGACGTCGCTGCTGAAGCTTTATATTTTGTTTTTGTTTTAGCGCTCGCACAAATGTGTGTTAGCGGCGGTCATTCACACCGAACGTGCCCTTTCGAGAGTAGTGCGCGATAGTCGCTCTCTCGCATACGCTCTCTCTCACTCACTCTGCGTCTCTCTTTGGTCGTAAGAGCAAGAGTGCGTGAATACAACAGAGTTGATGTGTGCTTGCATGTGTGTGTGCGTAGTAGCAATGGCAGCGGTAACCGCAAAACGCAACTTCGCATTGTGCTGTGGGAATTTACATTGAATATTGCGTGCATTTGTGTGTGCGTGTGTGTGTGTGTGTGTGTGTGTGTGAAAGTTTGTATTTTTAAATGTTTAATTGAATATTACAATCATTACGGCAATTGCTCAATACTGGTGATGATTGAGCAGGTGGATGCCAAACTGCATCCTAAGGAATTTGTCAGACGCTAAGCGATTGACGTCACTTCTGCTGAATTACGCAATTACGTTACAATGGGTGACTAATTTAAGCATATCTTAAAAGCACACGCATACACACATACATACATACATATGTATGTACATATATACATAAATATGTACATAAATATACTCTATGGGCATGCAGACGAATGGAAAAAACGTAAAGCGTTGGGCACCGTGGAGTAGTGTAAAAGTAAAAGGTCATTGAACGAACATTGTACCTATTTCTGCTATTTACACACAGACACACACACTAACATAACCATCACGTAGGCGATTGTTATTACTACTCACACACACATTTATAGATTTATATGTATTTGCACAAACTAAAACAACAACCATGCAATGAATCAAGCCAAGCCAAGCAAAGTACTTTGCCTTTTACACACACACATTCGCCGCACTAAGCGAAAAATGGAGAAATTGGAGAAATGGAAATGGTGAAATGCTGAGCTGAAATGAAATGGAATAATGGGCAAGGGCAAGTGGAAAGCGTCGTCGTCGTCGTCGTCGTCAGCGTCAACGTCAACGCGTCAACGACAGCGACAGACGAGTGAGTGAGCAAGAGCGCAATAGCAAATAGACGAGTGACAAGTGAGAGCGCGTCGGCAAAGCTGTTGAAAGAGCGAGACAAAAGATGAGGATCAGCACAGCACAGATTCCTGCACATTACAATGCGTATGTGTGAGTGCGTGTGTGTTTATGTGTGCTCTATGAATCTGTAAGCACATTCCACAACTTTTGTGGATCACAAGAGGGAGATCGGGGGGAGATTAGACTGCTGACCGATCGCCACGCTCTCGACTAAACTCTTCATTGCAACAATCCAAAATAACAACACAACAACAAAGTGCTAGAAAACGGCCAACACGACAATAATAATAAGTTGACTTCAACTTGATACCAAAGGCATATCGAATTCTTGCCCCATGACTCATGTCTTTGTCGCGCAATTGTAATCGATACTTGACACTTGGCAAATTATCGATTACAAAGCGTAAATACCTTTCGATGCCATTGAATTAAATTTGTTTGCAAAAAGCTTCAACAGCTGATCGCACAATTTAGCAAAGTTCGATTTTATTTTAAGTGCGAAGCAAATGCATTGTAATGATCGGATTCTGCAGATAAATATTGAAATATGCATAGATAACTTTGGCATAATAATAGAGAAAATAATAATAATAATAATAATAATAATAATAATAAAAATAATAATAATAATAAAAATAATAATAATAATAATAATAATAATAATAATAATAATAATAATAATAATAATAATAATAATAATAATAATAATAATATATATATAATAATATAATAATAATAATAATAATAATAATAATAATATATATAATAATAATAATATCATGATAATGAGTTCTGCCAATGGAATGATGGTCACCATAAACAACAAATCTAGTTCTCTGTTGGCTGTCGATGATCGTAGATTATAGTATATTCCTCTCTATCGACAGTTCTAACTTTCGACACAACAGGCAAAGACAACTCTCTAGGAGAAGCGTTACTTCGCAACATTTTGGATCTGGGATCTAAAACGCAATCAGTTGCAGCTGCGCCAAAGGAAAATTCTACGTATTTATCGTATCAGAGGGAATAAATTCGTAATAAAGTCACACAAGTAAATCCAAACACCAATCAGAATGATTGATTGTAATATGAATAATGATTTTAAGAACCAGAACAAAGTTCGTTGATTGTGGACAATTTAGAAAGCGTTCGCAAGAAACCAAATGTGTGTAATATACATTATTGTTAAGAATATTAGAGAATTGAGTGAATAAATTCGATGAAATGGTTAAAATATATTGATAATCATCGAAAATGTCAGAATGTTTAATGTATTTAATAATGAATAAACGAAGTTGTGAAATAAGCAATAAAAACAAAATATTTCGGTATTATTTTTAAAATATGCCGCATATACCGAATAAATACTGAAATATGCCAAAGTTTATATTTGTTATACTTATGTATATACTATAACATTTTAAAATATACCATAAAGTATGAAATTAGCCAGACTTTAAATTGCTTCTTAAATAATTTGTACACTTTTAATATTATCGTAACCGAATTTTCAGGAATTATAAAGAATGTAGTTATGATTGTATGTATCAAAATTGACTCTAGCTTAATAATTCTAGAATTTTACAAAATGAAACAAATATTGGCATATATAATATTTTATAGAAATCATTCAATTGTCATAAACTTCTCAACAAATAAATTTATTGCATTATTGCCATTAAGTAATAAATTAGGAAAATAAAAATATAAACGCAATTCTTAAGCAGCGAAATTCTTTTTGTTTGAATTTATACTGTAATTATATAATAATTTTTACAGTTTGTATAAACGCAAGTAGTTGAATGAATATAGTTGACAAATTAACAATAAAAACAAAACATTGTTGTATTATTTTTAATATATTCCGAAAAAAAAACAATAAAATAATATTGATAAAACAGATTGTTAATCAAAGAGTTCAGCAGTCATATAAAATTGTTTGTTGAATAACTTCTAATTATAAATATTTTTTAAATGGAACAAAACTTGTGTTTTATTTTTTTAAGAGCCAATCATTTAATTGGCATAAAATTTTTAATAAATTAGGCAATTAAAAATATAAACGTAATTCTTCTATTTTCTTTGAATTTATATCTTATATAAATAATAATCTTTACAGTTTGAAATTTGAATAAATTCAACGAAAGTCGAAAGCAATTGAAATCTAGAAACAGCAGAGCAAATTGCATCTCAGGTAGTTGCTGCATTATTATAGTATATAGTAAAGAAGAAGAAGAAGTAGAAGAACAAGAGTGGAGTTAGAGTGCTGCGGAGGCGGCAACTTGGGTCGAGAGGAAGGCAGTAATCTAACTAACGATGTAACTACGGACACTTTATCGAGGCGCTGACCTCTCCATGGGAGTGTGTGTGTGTGTGTGTGTGTGTGTGTGTGTGTGTTGACAGACTAGATATATGTGCGTGTGTGTGGGTGTGTTATGCTGCAAAGCATTGTCACTCTGCTATCAAATAGCAATGACAACAGCAGCAACCGCAACAGCAACAGCAGAAGCAGAAGCAGCGGCAACAATGGCGATAAGCGTGCACAGTCGATTGGGATCAAGCAAGTACGAGTAAGTCCACATGTGTTAGTGTGTGTCTCTGTGTGTGTGTATATATATTATACCCAGGAGAAAGAGTATTTATTACAACTTAAAATCAAGTGCAAACATATGTATATAGACAAACACTTCAACCTGCATGAAGAAATATTCCTTCCCTTAGGAAATGAAACCAACAAACCTACATCATTTGATCTATTATTATACGAACTGTGTAACTAAATTGAAAAACTGTATATAGACTGTAAAATATCCATTCCAACTCTATAGTAAAGCATAACTGAGGCATAAGTTATGTTAATAAATTAACAAACAAAAATACAGTTACTAAGTATATAAGTAAGTATACTAAGTATACTTCCCGGACTCCATTTATTTATTTTATTTAAATTCGACATAGAAAAATTACTCTAGTTATATTCAAATAGAAGTGAAAATGCTATTATATATATTTGAAATAAAATGGTATTGTGTCGTTAATAGTTTAAAAAAAAAATCAAAATAAAACTTCAATCTTTATTAAAATCCAGATGAACCACTCTTCGACATTATTCATTTAAGAATTGACATTTTGGCATTCCTATTTGTATTATTCAAATTTGAGTTGTCAAGATACAAATTGTATAAGTTATTTAAGAAATTGTGTCAGTTTTCAGTTACTTTAACTTGTTTAACAATGTGGTATATTCTGCACTCGATGGTATATTGTAAATGTGAAAGTATATCGAGGTGTTTTCGCATATTAATTCGGTATATTTATGGAATAATACCGCATTAAATTTGCTTTTATTGAAAATGGGTAGCGAGTATCTCTTTATTTCTTATTTATTGTAATAAACATTGAATCAATAACTACTTAGAATTTGCGCACTTTAAAATAAATTGAGTAATGATTTATTTTTTAATTTAAAGCTATTTTTCAACTGGCTCTGGTCACACTTGAAAGGTGAACCGTCTGTTTCGTAGTTAAGCAGAGTCTGCTTAACTGAAAGTCTGCTTGCTTTTCCTATATGCGATAAAGTATGTATTAAATCATGGCACATAACTTCAGGGCGATAAGCGGTTACTATTGCTGCTCTCTGAGTCTCTGAGTGTGTGTATCTCTGTGTGTGTGTGTGTGTGTGTGTGTGTGTGTGTGTGAGCAGGTGTATAGTTTTAGCAGTGAGAAGCGAGTGAATAAACGCGGACATGCATTAAATAAACGTCAAGTTCATTGGCATTGATTAAAATGCAAAGCGAAATGAAACAACAACAGAAAAAAGCAAGATAACGACAACGTATACGTAATATTGTAAATGTGCTCTCTCTCTCTCTCTCTTTCTCTCTCGCCCGCTCGGTCGCGCTCGCTTTGCTGGCTGCTTCAAGGGATGGGAAGTGCAAAACTCCAGCTTACAGCTTACAGCTGCCCTTGCCCTTGTCCCTAGCTCTATATCTTCATAACATCTTCTTGGCTCGCATCCCCCGTTTGTTGAGATGAAGATGTGACCATTGTTGTTGTTATTCTTTGTTGCTTAAAAGGGCTCTGAACTGTAGGCAGAAGAAGGAAAAGCAGAAGCAGAAGCAGCTGAAGTGCTTTTGGGTAGCAATCGAATCGAATTCGAATTCGAATTCGAATCGCAGTCGCAGTCGCAGTCCCAAAGATATATCATCGAAATCGAACCTTGTCACTGTGCATGGGCATTTCCTACTCCTCTCTCGCTCGCTCTCTCGCACACACATACACTCATAATTGCCTGCTGTGTGTGAGTGTGTGTGTGTCTGTGTGACAGTCTCTTGCGCTCTCTTCCTCCCTCGAACTGTGGCGTTGAGTGCTCTCCTCGCATGCATGTAAAATGGGGGTTACATGACATTGAAACCAATTTTGAAGGTTCAACCTTTTGTCGCTCACACACACACGCACACACATACAGGGAGGCACACACACACACACACACACACACGTGCACAGCTGTGTGCATTAGAGCAGCATCCACATTAAATTCATGCACACGTATTTATTTATTTGCGCTGCCCTTGTTACTACATTCAATTTTCGGAAATTTCATTTAAATCGAAGCAAACCAAAAGAAGGCAAAAAAAAACAGAACAGAACAGAACAGAAAAGCAAGAAAAAGAAAAGAGAAGCAAACATAATTCTTATTCGCTGGCTTTGTTCTTCGTTGCTTTGCCAGCATTTTACGACCATGCCCACCGCCTTTGCTTGGGCTTATCGTGCGTTCGCCAACCCACCCGCTACACGCACATACACACACACACACACACAGCCGTAGAGAGAAGAAGAAGCAGACGCTTGCAAAGCTATCAGGAAGAAGACGAGCAGCGACCAAGTCAAGCAACTTTATCAACGACAGCCACATACTCTTTTTCCCTATGCAAAATGTCAAGTGTGACCAAAGTGTGCAAAATCATTCATTTCCATTACTTAGTAGATCATTTTTATTATTAAAATTAATATTCAATATCCGAAAAGTTACATATGAGCTCATTTTTTGTTGTCTTTATTAAAGAGTAGCTCTTGTTCTTCATTCTCTCTAAAAGTTAAATATTTATTAAGTGTCTTGAACTCATTGCACCTTACGAAATAACCATTAATATACAATAAATGAAATATGAATACATAAATGCATATATTTTACTAATATAAAAATATGCAAGTAGAAATCATATTCACAAATGGGAAAATCTAGTTACTATGTAATTTCAATTATGATTACAATTTCAAATAAATAACGAATAATAAAGAATTTATTGGGAAGACTATTAACCATTAAAATAGTCATAATGCAAATAACACATCGAATTCTTTTTTTGAGTAACATTTAAACCATATTTCATTTCATTTCATTTTAATTTGAAGATTCTGATTGGGCTTGTTAAAAAACCCAAACACAACCCATTCCAAATCTTCTTTGAACATATAACACAGCCACATGTTTGCTTTGATAGAAATAGATATATGTGTTTTAAAGATATGACAATATTACCACTCGAAATTGTTGTAAATTTTGGTATAACAAGTATAATAATAATTATTGCACAATTATCAAGGGCTCAAAGGGTTAGATCGCAATCTCAATCTGTGTCAAATTGCATCACACACAGACACACACACACGCACATAGTTGCATAGCAAAAGTTTGGAGCAGAAGAAAAGAGCATTCAGAATGTACATACAAACAGAAAAAAGAAAGAAGAAAAAAAACGTTGAAGAAAAAGCGAACAACAACAACAACAACGGGCAAGTCAACAGTCGATTGTTTATCAATGTGTAAATAAACTCGCATTTGTATGTGTATGCGTGTATGCGTGTATGCGTATCTATGTGTGTCTCTGTCTCTCTGTGTGTGTGTGCTTGTAGCGTTGCCCAAAAATTTCAATAGCAAAGGTCAATGAACTCGCGCCGTGCCAGTGCCTGACGTTGTATGACGATTGCTCTCGCGCTCTCTCGCTCTCGCTCTCGCCTGCTTACTCACACTCACTGCTGAGCTCTTAGCAGCATGCATGACTGTCTCTGCTGGCATGAGTGTGTGTGTGTGTGTTTGTGTTCCGCATTGCGCGCTCTCTTCGCATCGTTTAGCGTTGCTCTTTAGCTTTGACTATGTGGCTGGCTCTCTTTGACGTTGTGAACGCTGCTTCCTCGTTGCGTTTCATTCATAAACAGAGAGCGCCGCGCGGCCAGATATCGGCCAGGCCAACGAACCGAAGGGCCGTTCGCGGTTAACATGTGCTTTGACCCCTCAGACCCCCTCCCATTCCTACCTACCTACCTCCCTCCCTCCCTATTCTCACGGGAAACACAGAGCACATTCAACCACCATTGAAGCAGCAGCAGTATGTTGAACCTTAAACCGTTACTTTACATCGAGTTGCATTTTGTAAATTCAAGTGGCAATTTGGATTAATTTTTCACTGTTTTACTGTTTTTACTAGTACTTACATTAGCTGTCGACGTCCTTGCAGCGGCGACATTTTTGTGGCCGAATGGCGCTCATTTAATATGATCCTCTATTGAGCTTTGCTGCCGCTGCCGCTGCTGCTGCTGCTGCTGCTGCTGTTCGTATGATGAAGGCGTAATCCATGCTCTGTCGCTCTGCCAGCGAGCGCTACAAAGTTGAGCTTTAATCGTTACACCTCTGCTGCAGTTGTAGTTGTTGCTTTTGATGTTGCTGTTGCTCTTGTTCTTGTTGTTCTCTTAAGTGTTATCTCGCTCAATTGCAATGCAATGCGTTGGGCTTTAAGCTTGTGTGTATGTGTGTGTTTGTGTGTGTGTGTGTGTGTGTGGGCTTCGATTCAAGATGCAGCAGTTGATGTTTTCTTTTGTTTGTTTTGATTTAATCCGTTGCAGTTATTATTTACACATTCTCTATACATATTGTGATTTATGTATAACATATTATATAGACACTTATTGCATATGTGTGTACATATATACTTGCACTATATATTTAACATGTACCTAATTATTAATAACATTTACAACTCCGCTTCCAATTGCGATGTTGTTGTTGTTGTTGTTGTTGTTGTTGTTGTTGATGATGATGATGAACACATTGGCGGGGTATCGCTGATGCTTAACTTTATCGTGGGCTTATTTTATTAAAGCGCTGTTTGGCTTAATTTTTGCAGTTGCACATTTCTTCTTTTTTTGATTCTTTCTTTTTTTCTTTTTTATGGGTTTTGCATTTCTTTTACTTTTTTTCCTTTTTGCTTTTCTCACGTCACTTTGCAAATACAAAATCTGCAACAGAAACAACCACAAGAACAAAAATATTACGCTTTGGTTTTGTTTGATCGCAATTTGTTGTTGACGCTGCCGCTGCTGGCAATGCGTAGAGTGGAGCGAGAGGGGGAGAACTGTTAGTGCTAAGAGCGGAAGAGTGATAGAGAGAAAGAAGCAGCACAACAACAAATTGCATTAGTTAGCGATTGCACAATTGGGACGAAACTCTGCGGTTATCGTTGTCGTCATCGTCATCGTCATCGCCATCGCCATCGACAGGCGTCCTTTGATTGGCGTATTGGCGCCTATTCCACACAACGGGCACTTGACACAAAACTATTGCACTATTTGGCCCAACAAAAAACAAAAACAAAAACAAATCACACTTTGTTAATCAGAAATCATATGTACATCTATTTATGTGTATATTTATGTACATATGTATATGTATCATTTTATTTGCAGCACATTTGAAATTCGTCAAAAAAAAGGCAACAAAAAAATTATAACCAACTGTCAAATATCGTCGTTATCCGGGCGCGAATCGACAACAGCTCGCGGCGAGTGAAATTTGAAGAATGAGAGAGAAATTTTGGTTCGTTTTCTTGTTTCGTTTCGCTTGTACTTCGTTTCATCTTTGACGTCGGCTGGCCGAGGCCGAAGCTACATACACGACGCGCTTAAAAGCAGGCTACAAAAATCCCATCAACGACTGTTACATCTGTTACTGACACTGTTAAGTCTTACATGTCTCTCTTAGAATGCACATTTACTCTTGCCAACATGTTAATGTTATGATACTGTTGTTACACCGACAAAGTTTGCATTATATTTTATTTGTAGTTCTCAAACCTAATACTTGTATAATTATAATTAATTTGTTTTGTGTCAACTACAAATACATAAAAGCTACTAATACGAAAAGTGCTTGCTCAACGAACATTGTTAGTTTAGTATGAACTTTCGTCAAGATTGGATGAGTATTTCTCTTATTTTTTTTATATATTGTGAAAAGTTTGAATTATGTTCAGCCAATACACAAACCATCTTTGAAATTTTACAAAAAGGGTTCAAGACTAGCTAACAGCTGACTAACAATTTATCAAATTGAAGTGTTAACTATTGTTAATGAAATTATTATTCTTCCTGCACTGACTGAGTTATTAATATTTTCTTAATATCCAACAAATCTTTTCACACACAGGTGGACAAATTAAATAAAAACCGAAGTGCGGACGTATCTCAGCAAGCATATCGGTATATTATCGATATCGATAAAATACGATTATCATGACAATCAGCTGATTAATAAAGTTCAAATTTTTATGCTTTACAATTATTTTAAATTATAACTGTTGCTAGTTTCCAATTCTAGCGAAATAACAAATGGCAACAACCAGAATTTGCTAGAAATATTCTAGACCTCTGCAGCTACATATAACTCGAGATAAATGTATCTTAGTATTTTGCTACCAGCTAACGAAAATAAGAATTTCAAAACTCTTTTATGGTCCCTTCTTGATGTGCAGGGGCAGTTGCCTTGTTTTAATGTGGTGCAAACTTGAGTTTTTCGCTTTACAGAGCTGCTAAAAGCCCCAACAGTTGGCTATTTAGTACTTACTATACGTAAGCAACTCTCATTTCTACTAAAACTTTACATATGTACATACATAGTTCGAAATAGTTTGATAGCATTTTTGTCTCTTCATACAAAAAGCATTAATTTATTATTAAATTCAAATTAATTCGTTACAGATATATATTATAGATAGTAAAAACTTAAGAAGCGCTTTAAATGTTGGGTACAAACTTCACTCCCAAAATGCATTCAATTGCATATATTATTCGATTGGAATTAATTCTTCATCCAAAGGAGTTAATTCCAATTGTATAATGAATCCACAAAGTGGTTTTTGTATTTTGTGTTCCGGTATAAGTTGCAGTCCAATGTGCGTAAAGTAACGACGGATCTGATAAGACAAAGATAAAGATAAATTAAGAAACACTCATAGTAGAAGCTTATTGACTACTAACTCACCAGCTCTCGTTCAGTATAAGCGTAGAAGACTGTCAAAGGAGCACGGCGATAGTGCATGACGGTGCACATAAGACGTCGGCTTGATGAAAAAAAGTCCAGACCAAGATTCATCCTTGTTATATCCAGGATCTGCAGCGATGGGCTTTTGGCTACAATTTTCCAGAGGCGTGTCTCATTTAAGCAGCTCCAGCGGTCGAGATTCAGTCGCACAAGGTTTCTAAAAGATCTAACCACACCGCATAGATCGGAATATGTGCACTTAACTTTGTCCAGCATCAAACCGCGTATGTTGTCTGTATTGCCTTCAGTACCGCCGTATTTGTCTATACCCATGAGAGCGGTAAGCGGCGTGGTTACATTTCCGTCGGACACACTAATAGTAATGGTCCGCAGCTTGGGCAAGGGCATAAATCCATCGAATGAATGTTTTATAATGTAGATATCAGGTGCAATCAGTTCCTCAATCAACGTGCAATCTCGAAGGTTACAATAATCGTTTGGGTCGCGCCACAAGAACTCTTTTCTAATGATTAGCGTCCGAAACTGCGTCCACTTCGACAACGAGCAGTAGCAAAAATGTTTATCAGGCATCACACAACGCACGCCAGGAAAGATGTTCGTCAATATTTTTTGTGCTTCAACAGTAATACGAGAGTCATCCAATGTGTAGGATAATGTTTGTACTCTTGGTAAAGAGTAATTTTCGCAGATCTTCAAAAATTCCATTGGTGCACTCTTCAGCTTCATTTCCTCCACTTTCACACTGATGCTGGACATAAATATGTTCAACAACGATCGGTTGTTTTTAAGCGTCTCACAATCCTCTGAATAAAGTTCAATGCGAGACTGCTGTTCCCATGTATAGATCAGATTTTTTCTTATGCGATTGAAATTGTCATCAATGGCTTCTTCGTATAGTGCCATCTGGTCGGTCAAGTTTAAATTCTTAATTTTTGCCAATTGGCAATTATCGCATAGTGCGTCGTGCAACATTGCGATGTTCAACGTTGTGGTATAAACTTAACTGTAAATCGCCATTAGGCGTCTATTAGGCGACAATGCTACAGTGTGGCCATATCTGTACATTTAAAAAACGGGTGCGGTCACATTGCGGTATCTCACAGTGACCGGATCGATAAAAATTCTTGAAAAGCTCGTTTTATTTTTGCATATTGCAAAAAGCTTGAATTTTGTTTAGCCAATACACAAACCATCTTTGTAATTTTATAAAAGGGGTTCAAGACTAGCTAACAGCTGACTAACAATTTATCAAATTGAAGTGTTAACTATTGTTAATGCAATTATTATTCTTTCAGATGGTAATGTCCCGCCAGTCAGAAGCAACTGATGGTGATCTTTATTGTTCTATTACTCTTATAGCAACTTTAACAATTATTTGGCCTTAGGGATAATGTTTACAGGTACATGTTGCCTGCTGGGATTGACTTTACGTTAATAATTAGTTTGAGCTAGATAAATGTTGTCAGTTACGTTGCTAGGGTTAAGGAGCAATGTTCCTAAACAAATATAGTTTTAGAGTAATTGCTGTTTCTTATAAGCTAGGTTTAGGTACAATTGAATTTAATGAAGCTACAGTTTTAGTTTAAGTATTGGACATGAGTAACAGATTTAAATTAGGCGTTAAGGTGGGTTTGACAAGACTTAGTAATATAGAATTAATCTAAATTTAGTGTTACAATTTTATTACTGTTATTCTTCTCTCTTTTTTATTTTTATATTTATGCACATGTTTAATACGCTTACATATTTTATATTTAATAAATAACTTGCAACTCTGCCGCTAACATTTGTCAGTGTAATTAATTCTGTGGAATTGGCGAATGACACTGGAGCCTGTAGTAAATTGTTTGTGTCTGTTTTAATGTGTTATATTTTTATTTTAAGTTTATTTATTTTTTATTTTTTGAGTTTAGAGAAATAGCCTGTTTTCACTGCAATGGTAGTAGAAAAAAGCTAAAAGATACAATTGCAGTTCTGTGCTATGTAGTTATCGGTAAAAGTGTGCCAAGGTAACTGGTGTTAGTGTTAGTGTACCGAATCATTATGTTTGTTTTATTTATATTGCGTTGCGAGAGATTAAGTGTGGATTTGATGAGATTAATAGAGTGCGAAAAGCTATCGACCAAGTGAGTGTGTGAGCGGCGACTTTTACAAATATATTTATAAAATAATTTGGCGTAGGGTGTAATAATTTAACTTAATTGTAGTTGCTCAGGCCACCTCAAGGAATTAACTAATTGCTGGAGTGGAGTTGAGTAGCTAAGGGTTTTGTGTATATTGGCTAATTAATAAAATTATTCGTATAGTTTCATTATATGTTTATTTATTTTATTTGTTTTATGCTTGCGGGGTAATGGAATTGTTAGTAAAGATTTGAATTGGGATTTGAGTGGTAATCGCGAATCGATAACTCGCGCCAAAGGGTATGGCGGCTTATCGATTGATTGATTGTGATTTTTTTAAGTGGTGAAAAGGGGATAACATTTTTTTTTAGATTTAATTGGAGTGAAAAGTAATGGCGTGAGATGGAGATTTGAGAATTTTCCACAAATCGATATCGATAGCATAGTCAAGGTAAGGTAGCGGCGGTGTGATATTTGAGAGGAAAAAGCAGGGTTGATTTGTATGAATTATCGTAAATGCAGCCGGGCTGTATAAAGAAAAAAAAGGTGAGAAAAAGAGAAATAAAAGAAAAATAATTTTAATTTAAATTGCAGAGAAATGTAATGGCGTGGAGTGGATTGTTGTTGCTGAGAGTTATTGGTGTGAAGGTGAGTATGTAAGTAGTGATTTGGTAGAATTTATTGAGTGCGAGAATAGGTAGAAATAATGTGTTTGATTGTGTTCTTGCAGGTTGGAAATGTAAGTAAAGTGGGTGGAGACGAGATTGTGGGACAGTGATGGATGCAGGGAGCGGCAATAATTCTTAGCAGAGGGTAAGTAGTAGTGGTGCGGATTAATAATGCTAGTTAAAATTTTAGGTTGAATTTGGTGAATTTTTGTTATACATATATGTATGTATATGTATATTTTTTTATTTTATTTTTTTCAGAGGGCAATTGCTGTGGCTGCAGTGGCAGAGGGCAGAACAGATTTGGCGTGAATGCAGGGAAAATGGCCAATAAGGCAGATGCAGGCAGTGTTAGTGTTGATTTAATTGTATAGAGCGAATTAAAGTTTATACAATGAATATCTGCAGGAGTGGTGAGTGTGGATGGTCAGTTCATTGGAGCTTGTTTGGAAAGCGTCTGTGCCTGAAGGCAGGTAGCAGTGTAAGAGAAAGCAGTGTCGTCAAGTGGATTCAAAATGCGCAATTTATTGTTGAAGTAATGGTAAGTTTAGAGTATTGGTGTGTAGGCATTTATGGTGAATGTGTTTGTTTTAATACTTTGAAGTTAACTTCTAATTGGATTTGATTGTATAATATGCATTTATTTTTTATTTACAGGAAGCAATGTGCTGCGGCTCCAGTGGCAGAAAGCGGAGTAGATTCTATGCGTGTGCAAGGAAAAAGTCCGTGAGACAGGAGCAGACTGAGAGTGTCGCGTAGTGTATTAGTTTAGTGCTTTATATATACATAAGTAAATATTTTTTTCTTTTGCAGGAGTGGAGTGTGCGAGTGGCCAGTTTCTTGAGGCTTGTTTGTAAGTAATGGATGCGGAAGTGGAAACAACCGTGTCTGGAGGCGAAAGGAGAAAAAAAAAAAAACGTTGGAGTGAATTTAAAATTTGGAGCAAGTAAGTATTTGGTATGGAGAAGGCTTCGTGAGATTATCAAGTGAAATTGTGAAGAGTGACGAAATTGGACTGTGATTGGTAGCCAGAAGAGGAGAGGGCAGAGGAGATGACAAGGGCAGACGACAAGTTGCATGCAGGGCAGGAGTGTGTGGCAATTGAATTATGCTTCTGCTCTGCGTATTCTTGTGTTGTGTAGATCCTATTCATTGTCATCCAACATGCTCTCCAGTTGCGATTTAATGTTGTGGAGGCCCTCAGTTAGGGGGCAGTCGTTGATGGATTCAGGTATTAAGTTCTGTTTATGTGTTTGTGAGGCGTTTAGTACGAAGTGTGTAGAAGTGACGCTTATCTCGGTAGCTGAGATAGTGTGTGTTAGATGAGAGTGAGTGTGGTTTGCTGGTAGTGTGTTATCGTTATTAGGTTCAGTAACGCATTCGTTGGCAAAATGTTTGTGAACTTCGTCTGTGTGAGTGTTGGGCTGAGTTGAGTGGGATGTGTTTGTTGAATTGTGGGGGCATTTGGCGTCAGCTGTTGTTGTTGAGTCGAGCTTTGTGTGGCTGGAAGGTTAGGTATGATTATTTGCTGGATGGCGAGAGGCTGTCAATGAACGATGTTAAGTGCTGCTTCTAAGGTAAGTTCGCCCCTGCAATATTTTCGTTTGTAATGATTTATTAATATTTCGCACATCCTACTAGGAGGTGCTTTGTTTTCGGTTTTTTTGTTTTTCAGAGATGGCTAGCTGCTCTGCTTTCCTCTTTGAGGCTTCATCGTGTTCAAATTGCAGTAGTGATGGAAGAGCAAAACTGTGCGAGAGGTTGAGCTGCACGCTCGGACTAGCATACCGAGGCTGGAGAGGAATGCAACAGGATTGCAATTGTTTTAAATATCTGGGTCTTGTCAGCCGACAGGGTACATACGGATTTGTGAGGAGGTGACGGCAGTACGGATTTGGATGGTGCAAGGTAGACGCGAAGAATCTGTGGCTTGCAGTAAGAAATGTGTCTTCGATTGTACTGAAGATGTGAGTTTTGAATAATGTGTCGTTTCTCATGTAAATGCCAGCTTTTAGCGATTTTCTAATTAGCCTGTTTTGCAGAGATTGGATTCGTTTGATCTGTACGTCGGATACTAAGGCGCCCCATATTGGTAAGGCATATAGCCATTGAGGGAAAATTAGCTGCTTTATTATAACGACCTTACAGTTTTGGTTTAAGGAGCTTTGAGGGCCTATTAGCCAGGATAGTTTGTTGTAGGCAGATTTCAGTTTGATGGTGAGTTTAGTGACGTCTTGAATTAGTGTTAGTTTGTTATCTAGATTCACACCCAGGTATCTGTGTCCTTTGTTGTTGGATATGTTGTGTCCGTTTATTTTTAGTGTAGTGCACGTTAAGTGAGGGGGAGTTTTGTTAAGGGTATATAGTACGTGTGCTGTCTTGTTGGGGTTAAGACTAACGCACCATTTCTTAGCCCATTTTCCCAATTGGTTGAGGTATGATTGGATACGGCAGGCCGCTATTGCTGGACTGTGTGATGAGCAGAGGATTGCAGTGTCGTCCGCATAAGTAGAGAGCATAGTTTTACTATCGTCATAAGCTGGGTATTTCTTTGGTATAAGTTCTGGAAGAGGCATGTCTGAGGTGAAGATGGTGTAAAGTATGGGGCCCAGTACGCTGCCTTGAGGGACTCCGGCAGCTATAGGGCCGAGTTTAGAGGTGGCATCAATTCCGTTTACGTAGAAAGACCTGTTGGTTAGGTAGCTTTCCATGATCTCGAATAGGTTGAGAGGGAGCAGTTTTTTTAATTTATATAGTAGTCCTTCATGCCATACTCTGTCGAAAGCTTCTTTTATATCGATGTAGACTGCAGAGCAGTAGTGCTTTTGCTCAAAGGCATTTAGTATAAATTGCGTTACACGGGCCAGCTGCTGCTCGGTGCCGTGCTCACGCTTGAAACCAAATTGATGGTTCGGAATCGCGTTTGCAAACAGTTCTACATCAAGCAGGCGTTTAAGAATTATTTTTTCATAGATTTTTGAGAAGCTAGTCAGTAGGCTAATGGGTCTGTAAGAGTTCATGTCGGACGGGCTCTTTCCTGGCTTGAGAATTAGCGTGATAGAGGCAGTTTTCCACTGTGTAGGGAAGTGATTGAGTCTGATGGAGCTATTGAAGATTAGGGCCAAAAAGAGGATTGCTTTTTTTGGAAGGGTTTGGATCAATTTGTTATCTATTTTGTCAGTTCCAGCAGACTTTTTTGGGTTAAGAGAGTTGATGATAGTGACTAGCTCGTCGTAAGTAACTGGTTTGGGGGTCGTTGCAGGGGTGGATGGGGATTGGCTAGTTAGGTTCTGAGTTATTGATCTTCGCTCTGAGTCTGTGATAGTGAGAATAGGCTTGAAGCGATGTATTAAGTGTCTTCTGAATGCTTCTACTTTTTCTTCGTTTGTTTTTGTCCAGGCGGGATGATTTGCATTGTCTAAAAATCGTATAGGCCAATTTGGTTGCGGTTGGCGTTTCATGTTGTTTGTGAGTTTCCATAACTTCTGCATATTATATCTGTCGTGAGTGTCGATGGACTCGAATTGTTTATTAATTTGGTTATTTTTTAAGAAGACTAGAGCTTTTTTAAGCTTATTTTGTGCTTGTCTATATTTTTTCTTAGCTTCAATTGTTCGAAAGGTTATAAAGTTGTATTTGCATTCTTTTTTGAGACTGAGTAAATGTATAGTGAAGTCGTCTAAGACAAGTCGGCGGTTGTTATGGACGAGAATCTTGGTTTGTGTGTTTTCTTTGGTTGCTTCAGATATTGACTCGTAGATGTTTTTAACCAGTGTATTAATAGAGTCCTCTATGTCTAGATGCGAATTGATCTCAGTGTTTAGTAAAATTTTGTTCTCAAGTATTGTTTTGAACTTATTGACGTTCATGTTATGGAGATTATCCTTATTGGCATGGTGCATCTGGCGGGAGATGAGTAGTTTACTTCTGGCTTCTTTGAATGATGGGCAGCCTTTATAGCTGCTGATGTGGTTGCCCTTGCAGTTGGCACACTTGGACGCCTCATCCCTTCTTTTCTGGCATGTGGTCGTTGGATGGCAGCCAGCGCACTTCATGCACACAAATGGTCGACGGCAGTAGTTTTTGGTGTGGCCAAAAACTTGGCATCGGTGGCATTGAGCAGGATCGATTGGCTTTGCCTGTCTTTCCACTTTGACCAGCTGGAGTCCCAGAGATTGGAGCTGCAAAATCTTGAGGTGTGAACCATCAGTTTTGGGCTCTATTTCCACTTCAAACAGGTTGTATGGTTTGTTTGTAAAGTTGTTTTTAATGGCCTTGATGAATCTAGTTTTGTAGCCAATTTCAGCGAGCGTAGCGGCGATCCATTCAGTAGGAGTGGTGTGGTGCAAATGCCTGATGACGACGCGCAGGCCTCTGTCTTTCCTCATCTGGTTTGAGTATAGATGTGTTCCAGCTTCATTTAAGGTGTTGAGAATAGTATTATAAGTACTTAGGCAGCTGCTTATGATGCGGACTCCGTTGGATGCGCACTTAATCACATAGCTGCCTATGCCTGGCGTATTTTGCAGTTTTTCCAATAGAGGAACGATGGCATCAACTTTTGGAATGAATAAAGGAGGTATTTCTCCAACGTTGCGATCAGACTCCCGTTTATTTTTGTACGGGTGGTCATTGAATCTTTGATGGTGCTGTTGCAAGTTTTGCTGGCTTTCGGTGAGTGATTGGGAGTTTCTTCTGGCTTGCTGTATGGATTTGGCTGCGTCACTTTTGAATGCTGGTGTCTTAATAGATTCAGACAGGCTTATGTGGTCGTCGCTGGAGTCGAGCTCTACACGTTTGCGCTTAGATGGTGTCCATAGATCCTGCAAGGTTGGTGGTGGATCAGATAGCAAGCCGGTGTGGTTTCTGCTGTCTACAATCCAGTCATCGATTAGTGGGGTGACTGCAGTTGGCAGTTTGGGAGCCACTGGTTCCGTCACTTGGATGCTTGCAATTGAGTGCATCAAACTGCGCTTTGTAGTGTTGCTGGCTTTCGTCTGTGTGTGTGCTGATATTGGCGCGAGATTTGGCGTCGGTTTTCAAGTTGAGTTT